>NC_133661.1:14597703-14910001 GCF_037893015.1 Macrotis lagotis
TGAAACACAATTTGTTTAGCCCTTTCCCTATCACTGGGAATCTAGTTCCTTGTTCTTTGTTATCACAACAAAACTGTTGCTATGGATATTTGGCTATATCATGGGATCTTTCTCTTGGTCATCGATTTCCTCAGAGAATATGCCAAGCAATAGAATCTTAAAAGCAAATAGTCATTTTAGTTACTTTTTAAAAAAATAATTCCAAACTCCTTTCCAGATTGGAAATTCACAGCTCCTGCAAAAGTATGGTAGGATGCCTGTTTTTCTTTTAGACTTTCCGATGTTTCCTATTTCCATCTTGTGTCACCTTTGCCGATTTGTTAGATGTGAAGAAACACCTCAGAGTTCTTTAAATGTCTATTTCTCTTATTGTTAATTATATAGAACTGTCAATATTTTGCACTTCTTTTGAGAACTTTTTATTCATTTTTGTCACATCCATTGGAGGATGACTTTTTTTTATTTTTTATTTATTTATTATTATTTTTTTTTTTTTTGCAAGGCAATGGGATTAAGTGGCTTGCCCAAGGCCACACAGCTAGGCAATTATTAAGTGTCTGGGGCCAGATTTGAACTCAGGTACTCCTGACTCCGGGGCCAGTGCTCTATCCACTGTGCCATCTAGCTGCCCCGATGACATTATCTCTTTCATGTCAAGTTTATCAAAGATAGTGAATTCAAAACTTTTCTCAACCTGAAATTTCCCTTCTAACTTGTGATATTAATTGTAACACTCCACCCACTTCCAGTAGGACTCAGAACTGAAAGCAATCTCCCAGTTCATCACTGAAAATCTCAGTTCATCATTGCAAAGAGGAGGATTAGGAGTCCCAGAGAATTAAATGACTTACTTGAGATAATGCAGTTAACAAGTCACAGAGCCAGAATTCGAATTTGTTTCCTATCTCTAAATATAGAGTATCTGGGCCATACAACAACGGCAACTCTTAGAGAGTTCTCTAGGGGAAGATATGCCTTTCATTTATCTTTGTATCCCTTGAACCTCATAGTAAACCAGTCATGTAGCAAGTGATTAATAATTACTTCCTGGATTTTTAGTGGGATTGATTTTTTTTTTGTTATTATTCTCAAAATAATACAGTCTAGAATTGGCTTAGTGGCTGTCTTCGAATAGTGTGTGTGTATGTGTTTCTTTATTTAACAGTGGAATGCCCACTTTCATGTTACATTCTCAACATTCCGTGGACTCTAAATGGGAACACTCTTTTCTTCCACACAGATAGATAGATAACATGTGTGTATACACATTTACATCAAGGATTGTATCAAGAGTTCTTAATCTTTTTTTAATCATAGACTCCTTGGGGAGTCTGCAAAAGCCAACTCCAAAGATCTCTTCTCAGAATAGGTATTTAGATGCATCAAATAAAATCCCTAGGATTATAAAGGAAACCAATTACAGTGGAATATAATCATCAAAATATTTTGCTCAGGTGAAAAACCCTTACCCTGCATAGTTTGCCTTTAGTGAGGTTATCATTCTTCATCAGCAGTTGAGAAAAACAGAGCAAGATCTAAATAGTTAGTATTGCATACATTGCCTTCAAAGGTGAGGTAAAAGGTAAAGGCTAAAGATAGTGGCAGTATTGAAAGAAGCTTCCAAATGAAACCATTACTAAGAGAATAAGGTATTTAAGTGTTTGGACTTTGAGACAAATAGCAAAAAATAGATTGAGAAGAAAAGTACAACAAACTCAAGCATGCGTACACTCGTTCAAGACACACACACACACACACACACACATACACACTATTCCAACGTCATACGGTGCAATAGGAAGAGCAATGAATTTGGAGTCACATGTTAATCCTGGCTCAATTGCCTACTATTTGTACAATCTCGAGCAAGGGTCTTACACTCTCTGGGTGTCCTTCCACTCATATGAAAAATGAGAGACTTGGACCCAATGATCCCTTAAACCTCTCCTCCTCCCTGTGAAGCCTCTCCTAGGAAGCCCACATACTGACCCTTCCTGGGATGGAGTCCTCTCTGGCATGCAGGCAGGGATGTTGGTCCAGTTGAGGTACAACCCCATCCTAAAGCTGCCAAGTCGCCGTGGGGTACCACCCACCTTCCTTCCTATTTTACCCCATGGGGCACAGCATACTTCTGAGAGGTTTTTATTTTCTCACTGAGGGCTGTGCTTTTCCTAAATAAACATGATTATACCCTACTGGAGCTGCAGATGGCTACAGATGCTAAAAATAAAACCGGCAAAATGGAGAGACTTCAATTAGATGCGGGCTTCTCAACAATTTCACTTCTAATTGGCTTGCGGTTATTCCACAACTGGGAACTGGCTCTCTTCAGTTTAAAGGAGATTAAAGGTCTGTGAAAAAGAGAGAAATGAAATACAATGCCAGACATGCCAGAATCCTGATCTTGAGCAAAAAGGCACCAAATAAATTGTTAAATTTGTACTTTGGGTTAGCAAAGGCGCATCTTTCTCATGTCTCTTAGTTCAGTGTCAAAGAAGAGAAAAGCAAATGGATGTTGGAGTAGGAATAGATTGTCTTGTCCTTCTTGGATTCCTACAGGATTGGGAATCCTAAGTGATGGTTTAAAGAAAGACATTTATCTACTACACCATTCAACAGGTCAAAAAAGTGTTCCATGGTCCTGCTCTCTTTTACATGTCTGGCTTTGTTAAAACAAAGGAGGGTATTACCAGGCATCATACCCAAGTAGTGACATCTGTCCAAATGCCACTGAGTTCTAGAGCTACTATCGCAACTGCCCCTTGAACTGAAGAGCCAGGACCCCATGGCATAGCGGTTGTGTCCTCTCAGGGTTCTACCAGTAACTTTAAGGGGTTAAAAGGATCTTTTCTAATGTTTTCTTCCTTGTAAGCCCCCATTCTATCGTGATCCACAGTTGAGAATTATTTAGTTGAAGCAGCTAAGTGACACAATGGATAAGAGCACTGGCCTTGGACTTGAGTTCAAAGTTGACCTCAGGCATTTAATAATGACCTAGCTGTGTGACCTTGGGCAAGTCACTTAACCCCATTGCCTTGAAAAAACTGAGAGAGAGAGAGAGAGAGAATTATATAATCAACCAGACTTAAGTAGCTTTTAGAAAGAGATATTTATTAAGGTGACCCAAATCTCAAGCAAAAAAAAAAGTCTTTAGCCCACTCTTCCACAAGTTTAAACAGAAACCAAGGGCAAGTATGCTCAAGCTTAGAAAGTACATGTGGTAAAAAGAAAACTTGAAAATCTTTTTTTGCTGGACTCAAGATACTCTACCTTAGGTAAAGTGTCATTTTCTACTGGAATCTTTTTTTGGGGGGGATGGGGGGAAGGCAATGGGATTAAGCAACTTTCCCAAGGTCACACAGTGAGGTAATTAAGTGTCTGGGTCTGAATTTGAACTCAGGTCCTTCTGATTGCAGGAAATTCAGTGACTATAAAGTATGTATGAGAAACCCATTTCCTTGGTGGAGGGAGTTTTCACATCAGGAAGTTTCTCATACTGAAGAAATCATGGGTTAGATTCCACCTCCCTTCCTCCCAAAAGTAGGATATGCTTGATTAAGAAAGGAGTTAGACTAGTCACATGGCAAGAATGAGAGAACCCAGCTCTTGGGTTCCTTTTAAATAATATATTTTATTTATCCAACTGCATGGGATGGTAGTTTTCAGTAATTATTGTTTTGCAAGGTTTTGACTTTTACATTTCCTGGTCTTCTCCCCGCCCCCTTCCCCCTGATAGAAAGCAATCCAACATAAGGCCATACATGTATAATATTCTAAGCATGGAGTCATGTTAATTATGTTATAAGAGAAGAATCAAATCAAAAAGGAGAAAAAGAATAGCAAGAAAAGAATCATAATACGTAAGACAACTTTTAAACATTGAAGATAGTAAGTTTTGGTGTGCATGTCAACTTCACTGTCTCTTCCCTGGATAGGGATGATATTTTCCATCACCAGTCTTTTAAAATTGTCTGATCATTTTGCTGTTGAAATGAAAAAGTCCCTCATAGTTGATCATCAGCCAGTGTTGTTGGTATGAACAATGTTCTTCTTCTTCTGCTCACTTCACTCAGCATCAGTTCTTGCAAGGCTTTCCAGGCTATTCTGAAGTCCCTGTGCCTCATGATCCCTTTTTAAAAAAAAATTTCTTTAAGGCAATGGGGTTGAGTGACTTGCCCAAGGTCACATAGCTAAGCAATTATTAAGTGTCTGAGGTCACATTTGAACTCAGGTCCTCCTGACTCCAGGCCAGGGCCGGTGCTTTATCCATTGAGCCACCTAGCTGGTGTTTCATGATTTCTTATAGAACAATAGTGCTCTATCTCATTCATATCAGAGTTTTTCCAGCCATTTTCCATTCCCTCAATTTCTAATTCTTTACCACTAGAAAAGAGCTACTATAAATATTTTTTGTACATATGGATTTTTCCTCCTTTTCATAATCTGTTTGGGATCCAGACTTCATGGTCTGGATCAAAGGGTATGTACAGTTTTATTTCCTTTGGCTGTAATTCTGAATTCTGGCTCAGGGGTCCTTCACCTTTCCCTTCTGGGATTCTTAATAGCTATGTGACAAGTTAGCCTTTTTTACCTCACTTTCCTTATCTGTAAAATGGTGATAATAACAGTACCTACTCCCAGGATTGATGTGAGGATTAAATGAGAGAATATGTGTTAAATGGGTAGTGCAACCTTAAAGTTCTCTCCAAATGCTATCACTAACATCAACCCCTTCCGTAAGCTGGGATGGTTACACACTCCTCAGAAGAATGTTTTGAAATGATTACAGTAAAATATAGAAGTTTAGAGGAAACTCATTATACTAAACAATGAATGTAATTTTCCCTTCTCCAGGTTTATTAGCCTCACATTTAAGACCCCAGCCTAGATGCATAACCTGAGCATAGCGCCAACAGCCAAAGATTAAAGAGACAGAAGATGTCCAGACCATTGAGTGGATAGGGCTGCAGGAAAGGGGAAGTTTAGACGCCTGTGATCTGTCCCTGGTAAGGAAGAGGCCTCAAATGTAGAGACCCCAGAGCCAATGAAATCAGAAGTAATCATTATGCAAAGAGGTAAAGCTATCACTGAACCTCGGTCCAATAGGATGGGCGGTTAGACGATCATAAAGGAATTAGGGCAGGCACCTTGTTTAAAAGGTTAGAGAAGTGGCACACAAGGAGCCAAGGTGCCTCCCCATGGATGGAGCTCTGCCAGCTTGAAAGGAGAAGCATGGCAGCGACACCCATCTAAGAATCATAGAGGGGAGGGATGGAAATGACACTCAGAGGGGAGTCAACTGTCGTGCCTCTTCTTGGATTCCTAAGGGATGGGAACTGGTTAGAGAAGGTTTGAGGAAAGAGGCTTTATGAATTACAGAAAACTCTAGGAAAGGGAAGGAGAGACAGAGGCAGACATCAAGAAAGAAAGACAGACAGACACCTAGAGAGAGAGACAGGGAGACAGACAGACACCAGGAGAGACAGACAGACAGGCAGACAGAGTGAAAGAGAACAAAGCAAGAAGAGGGAAATGGATGAGAGAGAGACAAAGGTAAACATGGAGACAGTGACCAGAGAAGCAGAGACCGGCAGATGGAACAAAGCAAGGGAGATAGCCTGAAAGTTGCTTATTAAGCCAGCAGAATGGCTTTCATGAGTCAGCAGCAAATAGGGTGGAAAGAGGCTTTACACTCTCTCCAGTTCAGGTGCAGTCACAGATCATGAACACAAAGCTATGCCGAGTCAGATCAAAGAGCAAGGGGTTAGTTATTCAGTTCAGGGGCCTTTGAGACCACACTATCCTCCCCATCCAAAAGCTGCATGGAGACGGGATCAGCAGTAAGAGAGGATTTCCTCTCCATGCATGTCTGTGGGACGTCTCATAGAGAACAACAGAAGAGATTTCAGTGTTTTCCCTTGGCTGATGTGTTCCTTTGATTTTTCCAAATTCAGAAGAAATAATGTTAGCCAAGATGGAAATATGACTCAGGAGGAGTTGATTGGTAAAGGGAAAAGGAGAAAAACCTTGGGAGGAAGTGATTAGGCTTCAGGATGAAAAGGGAGATGAATGTCAGTTTTAGATTGATTTGTGGTCCAGTCTTTGGGACAGTTGGTTTCCAAGAGTTTATGAGAGAGAGACAATCATAGGAGCAACAGATTGTTAGAGGTCATCTTACGCAATGTCTCATTTTACAGAAAAAGAAACTGAGGTTTCAGAGAGGATAAGTGACTTTCCGAGATCACATATAGGCAGTAAGTGGCAGAGTCTGGATTTGAATTCTGATCCATTGAATTGCAAACTCTTTCCATCAAGCCACATTCATTGAGTTTCAATAAGAGAAATGGTATTGGAGACAAAGAGGGTGCTGGTAGAAATCTAAGATCTTTAGCAGCTAGGTGGTGCAGTGGATAGAGCACCCCCCCCTTGGAGTCAGGAGGACCTGAGTTCAAATCCAGCCTCAGACACTTACTAATTGCCTAGCTGTGCGACCTTGGGCATGTCACTTAATCCCATTGCCTTAAATAAATTTTTTTTTTAAAAAAAATAAATGCAAATTCTTTGAAAATCAAGGGAGACTGCCTGTTTACTTAATATAGAACACAGTGCCTTACATGGAGTGGTCACCTGGATGGTTGTTATCTTTTAGTCTCTAATAAGATCAAAATGATATTACTGTATAAGAGTCTTGCAATGTGTCCAACTATGGTTTAACAGACCAATACAGAGCTCAAAATGTTTTACCAGAGGTGGACAAAATGGTCTAATTGAACATGGAGGGGGGTGCTTAATAAACACGGGTTAATTTGGATTGAAATGAACTTATGATGAGGAAGAAAAAAAAGGGGAAGGTCTAAAGGAAACTCACTGATGAACTTGGTTTGAAAGACGTGTATAAAACTTCTAGGCAAGAACTGATAAATGAAAAAAAGGTGGGAACAAGTCACCCTGAGGGAGAGATAGGAGACAGCATGTGGTGGGTCAATTAAACTGCAGCCACCAATTTGACTATCACCTCTTCTCCAAACCGGATAAAGATAACCTGGATCCTAAACTCTACCCTGAGAATCCTCCCTTACCACCAGCCCTGCTTTTATCTTGCCTTCACTGCTATGACTGAGGAAGTAAGTCAGTCTCACTTTCTTCATTACCTCAACATCAACCACTGACCAATTGCCAGTGATAAGCAGATTAGCCCAAGAATTGAAATGGTGATGCTTCCCAATGTATAAGTCCTGCTTTCAGTCTGAAAGTCATTTTTCACAGAAGTAACTACTATGGAGAAAGGACCAGTCATCTTCATCAGTTGCTAATCAGCTGGCATCTATACGTCAGTCAGGTTAGCCTCTCTGAGGCAGAAGCAACATGTGTGAGACAAATTCATGGCCACCTCCTTTCATATCTCCATAGAGCTAGGACAGGACCTTGAACCCCAAAGCCTCAGGAATAGCAGCGCCTTCCAGCTCACCTGGACGATTTCTAGCCCAACCCTGTAGCCGCCATCCCAGGAAGCAGCCCATGTATGGAAACAACCTGTCAGTAACTAAAGGCACAACTACTGAAGCCCCAGAAAGGAAAGTTCTTTTCACTAGTGGTTCAAGATCAGTAAAAGATGCTATTTTATCAGTGGGAAATGACATTAAGGAAGAGGCATTACCTTCTGCTTAGATGATGAACCCTAAGGATCATAGAATCTTTCTATTCACCCTATAGCTAAACCTCCTTCTTGAGAGAAGGGACTCTTCTTCCTTTTCTATTTCTAGCCACAGAATTTAATACAGTGTTTTGGATAAATTGCTGAAGAAATGTTTTTATTCGTTTATTATTCATTCATTAATTCATTACTCTACTCTCGGCCAACTTGCATTTAAGTGCCCATTGTATGTCAAATATTGAGCTCTGTATATAAAGAAAGACAAAACTGGTTTCCACTTTCAGGTTTCTGACAATCTAATGAGGGAGACAACAAGCAAACAACTTGTGCTGATATGTATGGGGTAGATACATCACAAAAGGCATTAAAAGACCAGTTGGAGCCAATCTCAGAGGAAAGGCATTAAGATCGAAGAGAAATCCTTAATCCTCATCTTGCTTCATCTCTTTGTAGTCTTTGACATTATCACCCTCTTCTCTTTGATGCCCTCCTCTCTCTGGGTTTCCATGACATTACTTTATCCTGGTTCTCCTCCTCCCTATCTCACTGGTGTGATAGACAGAGTGCTGAGTCTGGACTCAGGAAGATCTGAGTTCATATTCAGTCCTAGACTCATATTAGACTGGGCAAGTCACTCAATCTGTTTGTCTCAGTTTCCTTATCTGTTAAATAAGCTGGAGAAGGAATGGCAAGCAATTTCAGTAGGTAGCAAGACTAAAAATAAAGCTATTAAAAATCAGGTTTTCTAGGCAATATTAACAAAAATGAGGAAGCAGCACCGACTTCATGATATATAATAATATGAAAACTTTCCTAACAAGATAAACATAAGATTTAAATAAATACAGCTACAAGGTATTCTTTATAGAAATAGAGGGAAGTAGAAAGAAAATCTGCCTTTTCTTGTTCATACCAATTTGATAAAAATTATAGTTTTGTCTAATACTTTATGCTAAAGCTATAAAATTACTAAAATTATATGATATGATAGAGAACAAGAAAAATTTCTTTGAAGAGCAAAAGGGGCTAGAATTTCAAGAGCAATAAATGAGAAAATATGCAAATATAAGTAGGAAAGCATTACCAGACCTCAAACTATGGTACAGCAGTATTATGAAAGCTAATCAGTTCTGGTTAAAAGATAAAATAATAATAATAGAAGTAACTTGGAGAAATATTAAACTGAAGCAATCAGAAATGTCATCCCAGAGTTTAATAAACCCAAGAAGCTAAATTACTTGGGTAAAGATGCTCCTTTTAACAAGAAGTGCTGGGAAAACTACAGAAGTTTGGCAGAAGTTATGTTTAGAGCAGCATTTTATACCATAAAATATCATTAGTTCTACATCAATACTTAACCAAAATATACAAAAACACATGATAAAACCATTAAGGAAGCTAGTAGACAGTGTGCTGGGACATGTTCAACAGCCAGCTCACCAGGAAAAAAATGAATGCAGGATACAATTTTAAGTTTAATCCCAATTAATAACATTTTCCCGTCATTTTCTTTAGGTTAGACGATCTCCAAAACTATAAATCAAACTCTGAGATATAACATTTTCCAGTTTCTAAAAGTATAAATGCTCAAACTGAATGTTTAACAATGCCTGGTAGCAGTTATAATAAGCTGGAGGTACCTCGTCCTGCTAATGAGGTGCCCTATATAACTGTGAAGAGGTGGAGAATTATTTACTAAACAAAGAAAAAGGATAAAACAACCACATTTAATTATCTAATAATTAAATTATACAATAAACAAGATCATTGAAGACAGAAAAAAGGAGAAAAACTGTCAAATGGAGAAATGCTTGCATTCCATACTTGGTAAAAGACTGAAATTTGAGATTTATGAGGAATTGGCAAATATATAATATTACGAACCATTCTTTAATGGATAAGTGGTCAAATAAAAAGATTTGCTAGCTAGAAATGACTTATTTCAAGCATTCTCTCCATTATTAATAGTAAAAGATAAAGTAAGTGAAAGCAAATCTGAGATTTTATCTCATGTTCTTTTAATTGATAAAGATGGCCCTTATACACACAAATGTGAGTGTGTAAACACACGCACACACACAGGGACAATAGATAATAACAGGAATGTAAGATGATTAATAAGCCCTGGTGAGTCTGTAAACTGGTCCAACCATCCTGAATTGGTCATCAATTTGAATTTATGCAAGAAAAGTACACACTCTTTGACCCAATAACTTTTCTATTGGACAAATACTCCAAGGAGGTCAAAGAAAGAAACAAAGACCACACACACACACACACACACACACACACACGTATAATTATAAATATATTGATAGTGATAAATCTTTATGGCAGAGAACAAGAAGCAAAATGAATGTTCATATAAAAAACTCTGGCATGTAAATACAATGGGTAGAATACTGTGCAGCAGTATTATTAAAGCTAATTAGTTCTGTGTAAAAGATAATAATAATAATAATAATAATAATCATAGAAGAATTAACTTGAGCAAATATTAAACTGAAGCAATCAGAAATATCATCCCAGAGTTTAATAAACGCAAGAAGCTAAATTACTTGGGTAAAGATGCTCCTTTTAATGAGAACTGCTGGGAAAATTGAACAGAAGAATTCAGATAAACAAGAGAAAAATTGTATACCATCAATGCAGTGATAAGGTTTGTGTGAACATTTTTGTTCATTTTATTGTTGTTCCAGGAGAAAACTCAGTGGCAGAGGCTTAGTGGATGAGGAGGTTTCTTCTCCCTCTGAGAAGTGATCTGCTATGATAATGAAAGATATCATCATTATCATGTATTTAAAGTGAAAGAAATAAAAATGAAATGAAAGAGACTGTGAAATAACAGGGAATTTTTTTTCCTCCTTTTTTTACTGTCTCATGTGGACACTCAAGAGTAATGCAGGATAAATCACCACTTGGAAGATGTTCAGTCATGTGTGAATGAGAGATTCAGCCCCTACCACCATCCAGAGGAGGGTCAGGTACATGGTGTGGTCTTTCCACTTTCTTTCCACAAATAGACCCAAGAGGTTGCCTACTACAAACCTACCACAGTAATGGACACATTTAAAAGTGGCTAAAAAATCAGAACAGGAAATAACTACCCAAGGCTTGCCAGCTGTCAAGAAAATGCCAACCTGCTAATAAGCATATTTTCCTGGCTGTTGTAAAAACATGAGGATCGGTTTGCTAAAACTTGGTACCAGAGCTAAACATAGTAGGAAGCAAATTCTAGGGTAAAGGTGAAAGTTTTGGTAGTCTCCATCCTGCTTTGGGACATGGAACTCCAGATAGCAGAGTTTGATAGATAGAGGCTGACCTCTATTGGACCAAAATCTGGACTGGAAGGTGGCAATAGCTTACGTTCAATAAAGAATTTAATTTAATTCATTTATTAAGCATCTACCATATGTCAGTCACTCAAATAGGTTCCAGGAATACAAAGATTCTTTTAAAAACGGCCCCTTCTCTCAGAGTTTTGTGGTTTTTTTTTGAGGAAATGGCAAACACAATATGTCCTTCCACCCAATTCAGCTGTTCTAGGGGGGCTGCTTTCCTTTCTGAAAGCACAGAGATGGAATCCTGTCTGAATCCTGTGTTTCTCAGTTCTTTCTGGAAGAGAATAAATGATCAGTCCTAAAGGTAATTCATATTATACATTGGGGAATCTCTTTTATGTCTCCATTTTGGGGGAAACCCTAAACTAGAGTGAAAATTAGCAACTTTTCCCAGAGTCACAAGAATAGGATGGATGAGCTAATAAATGTGAGAGTGAGGAGTCTACTTTCCCTAATTAGGGCTTAGGCTTCTTCTGAATTCGGACAAACAGCAATGGCCAGATAATACCCCCTTAAAGATCAGTTGCCTTTCTGAGCAGGCTGCCAGTCCTAAGCCTTCCGCTGAGAGGTGCCTGGAGTCTATATGCCAGATATACAACTAACAGGCACAATGATTTCAAAATAGGAGAGCATTCATTCCTGATGGGATTAGGAAAGAATCCTGCTGGTGACAAAGCTCCTGTGATCCCTGAAGGGAGTTGGGAGTTCTAAGGCCAAAGGCAGCAGAACATTCCAGGGCTGGGGGAGCAGTCTGGATGGAAGGGCAAGTAAGAGGGGTGTGTTGCAGCCAGCTTGAACAATCTATTACTGTTCAGTCATTTCAGTCCTGTTTGACTCTTCATGACCCCATTTCGGGTTTTCTTGGCAAAGAAAACTATGTGGTTTGCCATTTCCTTCTCCAGTTCATTTTATAGATGAAGAAATTGAAGTAAATGGGGTAAAGTGACTTGTCTCTAAGGTCACACAGCTAGTAAGTGTCTGAGGTCAGAATTGAACTCTGGTTACAGTGCTCTATCCACTGTGCCCTTAAACTACCTTTAACAGACTAGAGCTGATTGTTAAATTTTCCATGGGAGTCTTTACATCAGCAAATGCTACAGATAAGAACTTGATTTATTGCTTTGTTGATGGTCTAGACTTCAGAAAGTGCTGGAGAAAATGTGAATAATTCAGATTAAGCTCAGAAGTGCCTCAGACGCACTACTTTCCCTCTAAGAAAGTCACTTGTTAAATATTTACCAGCAAACTTCTGACTCTAGGGAACAACAAATAAGCCAATTTGGCCAAAACATAGAGTGATAGGAGAGGGCAGGATATCAAATCAGTTTGCAATGGTGACCTGGAACTGTTTTATCAAGAATTTTAAATGCTGAAAGAGGGCTTTGCATTTTAGCCTGGAGACAAAAGGAGCTCCTGAAGCTTCTTTAACTGGCCAGGAACATGATCTGCCCAGAGATCCACTAAGGTGTATATCAATTATAGAATTTCCTCTAGGATTGCAATTAATAATTCATATGGTAGAGAAAATAGCAAACAGTGAAACTGTGCTCAAAGATGGAAAAACAGCCATACCATTTATCTTCAGAGTTTTGATAAGACACTGGTCCCTACCCGGGTTCTTCAATGGTTAGAAATTTGGACCTGGAGTCAAAAAAAAAAGACTTGGGTTCAAATCCAGCCTCAGTCATTTACTAACTGTTTAAATCTGGGTAGAACACTGAACTCATTTGCCTCAGTTTCCTTCTCTGAAAATTGGGAATAATCTTAGCATCCAGAGTTGCCATAAGGACAAAATGAGAAAATAATTGTAGAGTTACTATGATATTCAAATGCAGATATTCATAATATCAAGTGACATTACTAGGCTGCTGGGATGGCTTTGTGATCTCATTCACAGGGCCATTCCATTCAAATAACTCCCATCCCTTAAGATGGTTTGTCTGAACCTTTTGGTGTAATAGGACTTGTGCCTTCTTCCAGAAAGGTGTCTGCTTAGTCTTTGCAACAGGGTATCACAAACAGAATCATGGTTAAAAAAAGATACTGATATGACCCAAAACCTCTATCAATAACTCAATCCTTCAAGCACTATGCCATTTGCTAGGGCTACAAAAAGAGACAAAAAAACACCCCCTGCCCTCAAGGAGCTTACAGTCTAATTGGGGAGAAAACACACAAATGGAAACAAATCAAGGTAAACATGGGATAAGCAGGAAATAATTAAGGAGGTGACAGCAATAGTTGAGATTTAATTTAAAAGAAGCCATGAAGATAGAGCAGAGAAGGAAAAGCATTCTAGTCCTGGGGGATGGGGATATAACCAGAGAAAATGCCAAAAGATGGAGGGTCTTGTTCTTGGAACAGTCAGGAGGTTAGTGTCACTGGACCAAAGAATAAATCTTGAGGAGTAAGGTGTTAGAAGACTGGAAAGATAAGAAGGGGCTAGGTTATTTAGAGTTTTGAGTGCCAAACAGCATTTTGAATTTGCTCCTGGAGGCAAAAAGGGAATTATGAAAGTTTATTGAGTAGAAGGTGACATTGTCAGAATTGTGCTTTTGGGAAAAATCACTTTGGTGATTGACTGGAAAATGCATTGGTAGACAAAGGAGACAGACTTATCAACAGTCCAGGCAAGATGTGATGAATGTCTCCACCAGGAAGATGACTGTATCAGAGGAGAAGTTGGGGGTGGAGTACAAAATTTCAGAGATTTTGCAAAGGTAAAATGAACAGGCTGGCCCCAGTTTTTGTTTCAACTCCGTTGGCTTCCACAGTTAACGAATTCCCCTCCACATTATCTTACTGGTGCTGAGTCTCCTTATCCCTCACTCAACTCGTTCTGGAAAAAAAGTGTTTTGCTGAGATCATCCTCAAAACCTTTCTCTCTAGCCACATTCATGCTAGAACTGGGAGAAAGTCTCCAAAGAGCAGTTTACATGGGGTCTAAGGAGGAGTGGGCCAGGATCAGGGAGAGCTTCCTACTTGGAGGCAGAGGCTGGACTCTCTTGTCAGGGCTATGAAAGTGGAGATTCCTTTCATGTGCAGGTTGACCTACGTGACTGCTGAGATTGCCCTCCAAATCTCGAATTCTGTTGACTCTGTCCTTGCTAGAAAAGATAACAGTAGAGCTAGACTTTAAATGGGGACAGTAATTTTATCAAAGTATTGAAGGATGTGTTGAGCAAGTCACTTAACAGCCCCCCACCCCACCCCCCAGGAATCTAGGCAACTCTTCAGGATGACAAGTTGCAGAGAAAATGCTGACTGCATTGAGAGAGAAAGTCTTCATCTGGAAATACCAATGAAACCATAGATGTACGTGTCTAAGTATTGTTGCTTTTCCTTGGTTTTTGAAGAGGACCAAAGATATCATAAGGAGATGTCATGACTCACGAGGGAATTGAATTTAAGGGAAGGGCAGCATTAAACAAAGGCATTAGCTTTCCTGTCTCTTCCAGAGTCACCAAAGCCCAGTGGCAAGACAAAAGGCAAAACACTGGCATTATCTGATTGAAGTGCCTGCCTTCATGGACTTTGGAACAAATTATTCTCATCCAGCCCTCCAGCAGGGGAAGTCTTCACAGGCTTGGAATAGACACCTCCCCTAATTCACTGATGGGTTGGACCCCTTGGTTACCTGGTTTAGCCCAACTGCCAATTCTCATTTCCTGCAGTGGATCTGCTGCACAGGCTCCAGCTTATTGAGGGAGAATTGGGTGAATCAGGTGGATGATGAAGGTGGATGAGCAACCCTGAAAAGGATTTGGGAAGTCCTCACCCTGGAGGTGTGAGTTCATATATATGTGTGTGCATGTATGTTGTGTAAATATATAAATTATCATTGTCTAGTTGTCTCCTCCAAATAGACTGGAAGCTTGTGGAAGGCAGGGGCTATCTCAGTTTTGTAATTATAGCCCAGAGTTCAGCACAGTGTCTCTCAGTTGTCCTTCACAATGGTTCGTCGATTAAAAAATTTCATCTGATCTGTGAAGTACCTACTACTTTTATTCCCCCTTTTCGGATAAGAAGACTGAGGAATCAAGAAGATAAGTGACTTGAGCAGAGTCACACAGGTAGAAAAAATTTGAGGCAGGAGAGGTCTTTTTTTTTTAGTTTTTTTTGCAAGGCAAATGGGGTTAAGTGACTTGCCCAAGGTCACACAGCTAGGTAATCATTAAGTGTCTGAAGTCAAATTTGAACCCAGGTCCTCCTGACTCCAGGCCAGTGCTCTATCCACTTAGCCACCCAGCCACCCTGAGGTCTTGATAGATTTTAGACCCTCATTCGTTCTGCTGTGTTGCTGTCTCAGTGGGTACTTCCACAAAGTTCTTAAATAACTTGTCATAATGGCTTTGGGTTCTCAAAGACTCTCCTGATCAAAGGATTCATTCTGGTAGATCCTTTTAAGTCATCAGACTCCCATTGCAACCAGGATGGACTGTGTATCTGATGATTAGAGGAAGACCAGCCTCAGTAGTCTGGAGAGATTCATCAAAAGGAATGATGATTTACGAGATGATTTTTATCATAGCAACTCTTAGAAACCATGTACTGAAGCATAGAGGAATTCTGTTCCTCATCAGTGAAAGCAAAATCCACTCAAGTGCAGCCTGAAGTCTTTAGGGATACAGGATCAGAGAGAGAAACTAAGGTAAAGGTGAGGAAGAAGATCCTCCTAGGCAGGGGCAACCAAGGCAAAGGGTGGAGTTGGGCCACGAAGTGGCCTTTACAAGGAGTTGCAAGCACCTTAGTATAGTTGCATCACCGAGTGAAAGGAAGGGGAAGAGAGCTAAGAAGACTAGACATGTAGAGACAGGTCAGGAGCTTCAATTCTCAAACACAGGACTTAATACTTGATCCTGGGGGGTAATATAAAGTCATTGAAATGCAATGGGTAGGGGCGGCTAGGTGGCATAGTGGATAAAGTATCAGCCCTGGAGTCAGGAGGACCTGGGTTCAAATTTGGTCTCAAACACTTACTGATTACCTAGCTGTGTGGCCTTGGGCAAGCCACTTAACCCCATTTGCCTTGCAAAAAAAAAAAAACCCTAAAGGAAAAAAAAAAGAAAAGAAATGCAATGGATAGAAGGATGAAATGGGCAGATGGATGCTTGAGAGAATCACTTTCACAACCAAGTAAAGGATGGTATCGAGTGGAGAGACGTGATTCAGGAACATCAATTAGGACATGGGTTCCACAAGGGTGATGGCAGAATAAATAGAAAGAAAGGAACCTAAATAAGAGATACATGAAAGTAGGGATGACAAGATCTAGCAACAGAGTGAATATGTTGTATGAGTAACAATAAAGAGTCAAGGATGAGGTTCCAAGTCTGGGTAGATCATGGGTAGGATCATGGTGCCCTCAACAGTTACTGGGAAGCTAAGAAGAGGGGCAAGAAAATATGTGAGGCATCCAATGCAAGATTGGAGTCCAGGAGAGAGACCAGGTTAGATATATTGATCAAATATTCATCTGCTTCAAGGCGAACATTGACCTCACAGAAGCTGGCAAGATCATGTAATTAGATAGCCCTGAGGGAGGAAATAAGAAGACCCATGAGAGAAGTCTTGATGTCCAGTCCCAATTAAAGAGACACAGGAATGAATGAAAAGGCAAGCCCAGAGACCAAGGAGTAATAGCAGAGAGATAGGAGGAAAACAAGTGGAAAGTGTGTCATAAAAAACAGAGAAGAGAATATCCAGGAAGATAATATTTTCAAGTTTGTCCTTTCTAATCATTTTAATCAGTACTATGTTCTTATATGTAAGTGTCTGGTGAGGTTTAAATGAGATATATATGGATCAAGCAAACCCAAAAGTGCATTATAAATGCCAGTCCCATGGGTAACTAATTGGCATAGTGAATAGAACACCAGCCCTGGAGAAGGACCTGAGTTCAAATTCATCCTCAAACAATTGATACTTACTAGCTGTGTAATCCTGGGCAAGCACCAATTGCTTCAAAAATAAATAAAAAATAAATGCTAGTCCTGATGAAACATTTTATCTTCCTCTAGAAAAAGAACTGATGTGGTCTGAACAGAGAACAGAGAATACAATTTTTCTTTCTTTCTTTCCTATCTGCTTGTAGAAAATAACTAATATGGAAATATTATATAAGATTTCAAATTGGGGGGAAATGAAATATTAAAGAACAGTCAAAACAAAAAAATGTCAGTTGTTTTATTTAATTTATGGTCACTGGAGCTCCAGCTTGGAGATAAGGTCATTTCCTGAAGCTTCTTCTTCCCTTATGCTGAATTCACACAATTTTTATTGAGCTATAGAGGGGTGTGCTGGTAAATGTTTAACAATCAGGCTCTGTTGGAATGAGAAAAATATAGATACATCTACTTTTCAGTTTAATCTGCATTAGGAACACTTCTCTTAAGTCTGCACAGGGGTGGGGAACCTTTTTTCTGGTAAGGACCAAAACTTAAAAATTTGTCTGCTATATTTGATCAAACATTTTATTAATTCACCCTATTCTCCCAGTGCCAGCCCAAATGATTTCTGGGATCTTGTAGGGCCATGGGCCTGATGTTCTCTGCCCCTAGTCTAGAAAATCCACAAAATAAATCATCCTATAATTTGTAGCCACTCATTTCTAAGGTATAAATACTGAAAAATTAACAAGCTAATTGGCTCAGCCCACCCCTGTTTAAATGTCCACAAAATCTGAATGTTAGATCTTATTTTAAAGTAAGAGAACCTGAGCACATCTGTTGACTTGTCACTGTATGACCTTGGACAGACCATGTAATCTGTGAGACTTGATTTTCTACATTGTAAACTTGAAATCATGTGTATCAAGTAGTTTGTAAATTCTGGATAGAGCCCTGGACTTCAAAACTTGGCATCAGATCCAAGACTCAGATACTTCTTTGTAGTGTGGTCCTTGGAAAGTCATTTCATCCTGGTTGCCTCAGCTTCTTCATCTGTATAATAAGGGAGTTGGAATTGATGACTTCTAAAGTCAGATAGATGGTGCAATGTACTGAGAGCATGAGTTGGGAGACAGGAAAACTTGATCCTGGCCTCAGTTTTCTCATCTGTAAAGTAGAGCAGGAAATGGAAAAGCCCTCCAGTCTCTCTGCCAAGAAAACCCCAAATGGGGTCAAGAAAATTGGAACCCGGGGCGGCTAGGTGGCCCAGTGGATAGAGCACCGGCCCTGGAGTCAGGAGTACCTGGGTTCAAATTTGACCTCAGACACTTAATAATTACCTAGCTGTGTGGCCTTGGGCATGCCACTTAACCCCATTTGCCTTGTAAAAACAAACAAACAAAGAAAATTGGACACCAGTGAAAAATAACTACACAAGAAAAGGTCTCTTCCAATTCTAAGTCTCTCCTCTGATATAAATATCACTGAATTATATTGAATTGAATTAGTCTTGTTTCTATTTTCAGTGATAGTATGCAGTAATCTGAAAGCCTTGCTGACCCACAGGTATTCCTGTTTGGAATCTAGTGTCAGAATCCTAGGATTATCAAGAGTGTTTTGAGAAAAATATGGATTCGAGGATCTGGTGGAAGAATGCTCATCATTGGCAATGGGGAAAGAGGCCCTTCTCGGGAGTTTGTCAAATACATGTGTTCAGAATGAACCAGAAAAGATATCACTACTCCCCACAATGTCTTAACCCGTGAAATGCCACTAGCCTATAATCATGGGAAAACTGCAGGGAGAAAAGAAAGCCAGCTTAAAACGAGGAGTGAGATTTCCCACAGAGATCCTCTTCACCGGGGTCAGTCTCCTCTCAGACTTGCCCTCACACTTTCACCAGGCCAGGGAGATGAATTGATCTTTCATCAGCCAGTCTGGAGAGCCTGACTTCCACACTTAGCCCTGAGTCACACACCCTCCTCTCCACCACTCACACAGAAAATAGGCAAAGAATTTCCTCGGGGCATGAGAGACTGGGGCTTCTTAGAGTCTCTGGAATCTGAAAGGAGCCAGACTATAAAAGAGGAAAGGACAAAGATTTCATTAAAGAAAAGGGAATGATAAAGAGAAGGGAGACCAACTTGATTAAAACCGGAGAAAAAGGGCAATAAATACTACGTAAAGATCAAGGCAAGTCTTGGAATCTTCAAAATCTTAAAGAACTCTGACCTCCTCTTTGTCTACTTATGTTCTCCTATCGCTGTTCCTGGAATGAAGTTCCTCTCTCTCCCATCTTCACCAATGCCCCTGATAACCCTCTACAACCATATTAGGTCTGCCTGCAGATTGGGACTAAATATATTTCTGGCTTTCTGGGACTTTGGTCCCTTGTTAACTGGCATTCTTTCTTTTCTTCTTATTCTCATCATGTCTCAACATTCACCCTCTGTGGATCAGGCCCCTGGGCCTTGACAAGAAGCAGCTCTTTGCTTCACAAAAGTTATTAGCTAGTCTGCGAAGTTAGTATTTTTATCCTAGCATGGGCAAGCCTAATAACCTTAAATTTCTTAGCCATCTGTTTTTTGTGTGACATTCATGTTTGAACTAACATCCTCCAGTCCAATCTGTCAAACAGATAAAGTTACATAGATGGCCGTTTTGGAAATGAAATTAGAGGTTAGGATGACTGACTTCAACATTTCAGTGAATCTAAGATGTCTTCAACAGAGGTATTCCTTCCAAGGAGGCATAGGATCATCCTTTTATGTCTGCCTATGCAGTATACTTCCTATCTCTGTCCTCCGAGGAGATAATCATGGCAGGCATCGGGGGCAAAAAGAGGGAAGAGATCCATCAGTGAGGGTGCACAGGATTCCTTGATTTCTTTTGACCAAGAAATGATGTTGTCCAATCATTTTTCAGTCCTACTTGACTCTTTGTGACCTCATTTGGAATTTTCTTGGAAAAGTGATATTCCAATTTACTTTTCCAGCTTATTTCACAGATGAAGAAATGGAGGCAAACAGAGTTAAGTTACTTTCCAAGGGTCACACAGCTATTAAAGGTCTGAGGTCTGATTTGAATTCATGAAGATGAGCCTCTGGCAAGCATGTCCATCTCTGTCAGCTCTGCCAACTAGCTGCCCCAAATGACCAAATGAACTGTCTACCAGTTAGTTATTCCTGTTCTTTACATGTGATCAGTCCATCTTTGAAAACATCATTTACAACACTTTTTCTTTCCTAATTATTCCTTTGTAAAAGGAAAATGAGTTCTGATTTTTCCAAATTCCCATTTTACAGTTGAAGACTCTGGGGTCTGAAGAAGCTAAAGGACTTGCCCAGAGAAAGGAACCAAACCTCAAGTCCAGTCATCTTTTCCAGCTCCTATCACTGCTCGATTACTCCTATCCAGCTCAATTAATGTCACAGTCATTACGGTTGATATAACTACATGATGACGTTTAATATGTAAAAAGTCACATTTGTGCTCAATTTTTCTTGGAAGAAAAGGGGAAGTTTTGCTACATTCTCTCTTTTCTCCTCCTACCCTCCACTCCCACACTGCCTATGTCATGAGAAAGAGTGATAGGGCATCTTCTAAGAGCAGAAAGGCACAAGGAGGACAGACAAATAGAGAGACAGTCACTCTGGAAAGGAAGCAGCTTCTAGAATTATGACCCCCTTCAAATACATAAGAAAATCTGCTCTTAACTAAAGAAAGGGCTTCTAGGTCATACAGTACCAAAAGTGTGAGTTATCAATTGCCACAAATAGGTCTCACTATCGTTATAGTCTAAGTTTGAGCTCATTCCACACTTCCCATGATCAGGGAATGTAATTGTGGGAAAGTGAACCTTAGGGTTTTTAGGAGAAATACTTTTATATCAGCTATTCTTGATAAGGAAATGTGTTGGCTAAAAGCTAACTGAGCCTACTACCTGATTGGTAATGGGAAGAGCACTGGTTGGGGCTTATATGATACAGAGTTAGAAGCAGATTCCTATTGCATTCATGTAAAACCTTAGAGAAGTAGTCATTCATCCCCCTAGAAATACAATCTGTGGAAGAAAATTGAGAGAGAAGTATTGAAGAGGGATGTTAACATATGTAATACTCAGACCCACCATGTGACTTTCCATAATCCCCTGAGTAATATTTATTCTCAATTCTTCAGAGACTATTGTGTCATATAACAGTTGTATAACCACACATATAGGATATAAATATTAAAGATGTTTTTGCTTCAAGGAGAAATTTGGAATAATACAAAATAAATTTATATTTTCTCAAAGGCAATTAATCAGTTATTCAACCAGAAAATATTTATGAATCCTATCTAGTCTATTCTCCTTCAGTTCAACTTTGACTTTAATTTATTATTCATTTGTATATATCTATAGATAGATAGATAGATAGATAGATGATAGACAGATAGATATTTGTGTTTAGCTTTATACATGTGTGTGTGTGTGGGGGGGTTCTGTACAACTATATATCAATCTGAACAATGGACATTTTTCATCCACGTGTTTCTTCCGGGGTAGAGGGTTATAAAGTTTTGGCTGGTTATACTTCTTACCCAGGAGGTGTGCTAATGTTCTGGGAAAATAAAATAACCAGTACTTTCCCCTTCTAATTGCAAACCCCAAGCTTCTTAGATAGCAGTTTTCAGAGTCTCTGAAGAAAAAGGGACCTTATTGGCCATTTAGTCCAGGCTTGAAAAAGAAAGTCCTCCAGACTTCTCCTGGCAGGTGGCCAACTAGAAGACCAGTAAGGAAGGGACACTGCTTCCCTTGAGTGACAAACTGCTCCACTTTTAGAGAAGAAAGCTACCTTTACATTGAACCTAATAGTGTCTGCTTGTAAAAGTCCGCCATCAGTCTATTTAAAGATTCTATTAATTGACTCTGTTGCCTGCAATCATAGAAATAAAACATCCAAGTAAATGACCACCTCTTTTCTTTTTCATTTTAAAGATATGTAGACCCTGAGCCGGTAGCCCACTTTAACAGGGGATTGGCCAACAGGACCCAGACACAGGGGGATAAAGTGTTTTTCTTACGTCCATAGTGAGCCAGGTATATGCAATAGGGCCTGCACAGGTAGTCTGGGACTATTTCTAGTCTGCTTATTTCAGGCTGAAGAAAATCTTTTTTACTTGGTTGAACTAAATATGCACAGAGAAGACAATTGCAGTCTCTTCCCAGTGACTTTCAAGTGAGTAAACCAAGACAGAGATTAATTCACTTGTCCAGGGTCACATAGGTAGCATAGATTGTGAGGATAAGTCCAGAATCTATAAATATTGCACTGGCATGGGAAAAGATAGCTGGACTTGAGGTTTGGATCCTTTCTCTGGCAAGGCCTTTAACTTCTTCAGACTCCAGAGTCCTCAACTGTAAAATGGGAATAATAACACTTGCAACATACTTTAGGGGTTGTTGTGGTGCTCTGCTGAGATCCTAAATGTACAATGCCTAGAAAATTTTCACCATTTTTATCTGCAGTTGCAACACAGACATCTATTGGTTTTCTAACAGAGCAGCCTGGTGGAGGGGAAGGCAAGTTAAATCTAAAGTCAGAAGATCCTGGATCCATCCCTTAATGACCTCAGGCAAGTGGTCAGTTTACTTCTCTAGGGCCCAGTTTCGTCCCTTGTAATGGAGGGAGCTGCAGGAGGCGCCCTGGGTCTCATTTTTCTCATCTGAAAACAGGGGGTAAGGGGTGTAGATGAACGCCTTCTGGGTCCCTTCAATCTGGATTCTCAGATCTCAGTTAGATGGCACCTTTCCCATCAGAGGAAGGCAGATCCCAGCTTTTGCCTCCCCTTCCCCCACACCTCCCCTCCCCCTCCCTTCCAGTTTGTGGCCTGGTTTCTGGGCTGAGTCAAAATACTTTGAATAAATACAGATTTAACAAGATGAAGATCAAACTCCTTTTCCTTCTGAAGAGGGAGTCTCTCCCCAGGCTTTGCTGTCAGGCTTGGGGACTTCCTTATCTCCCCTATCTCTTAAGCACACAACAAGGGTACCCTTCCCTTTCTTCCCCCTTATCCAAGCTGTCACCAAATCCTTTGGCCTCTTCCTAAGCAATCTCAATTAACTGTCCCCCCCCCCCCCTTTAGCAGCCCCACCTGGCCAAAACTCTGGTCTTCACACTAATTGCTTCTTTTCTTTGGAGATTTTTTTTTCCCTTTGGACTTTTCTGATTCCCACCTTCTTACCTGCTTAAGCCATTGAATTGTCTCAACTTCAAAAATCCTCCTTGGTCTCACTTTGCCTAAAGATTAAGTTAATTTTTAGAAAGGAAAGCAGAGAAAGAGAAAACTCTTGAAATTATCTTTCCTTTGTTACTGACTGGATCAAGGTCACACTCCTGTTCTCTACAGATAGCTTACCAGCCCAGAGGGATAAATGGGGCTCCCTCAGGATTTACTTCCTCCTTACATATTTCTAAAGAAAAATGTTTTCCCATTTTTTCCCAACAATGTATACTTGTGTCTAAAAATCCATAATCATTCATTAATATTTAGTCACATAATTCTTTTACATTCATTTTCCTGAATTTAGAAGTGTGGAGGTCTCTTCCCATCATCTCCCAAGAAACCTGAGGTTCTGCCTAAAACCCAGTCCTCCCTTTGTGTAGGATTTAACTAGTTCCTTCCAGAAGCTGCAGCTATACTTGCATCTGGCCTAGGCAAAGGACTAGAAGAGAAGCAAAACCCCAGGGATCACACAGGTCCCTTGCTCCCCTCCTTAGTCTGGGGTGTTGGCACGAATCCCAGTCATTACAGCTCCTTCTTTGCTGGAGAGTAAAAATTGGATCATTGTTTCTAGGATGAATTAGAGAACTGACAAATTGTGTCCTTGTACCATAAAGCTGTGTGTGTGTGCGTGTGTGTGTGTGTGTGTGTGTGTGTGTGTGTGTGTGTGTGTGTAAGACAGAGACACAGGCAGACAGAGGAGACTCAAAGAGAAAAAGAGAGGAGATGGAGAGGGAGAGGAGAGGAAAGGAGAGAGAGAGAGAGAGAGAGAGAGAGAGAGAGCGAGCTAGTAATACAAAGATGCAAGGATATCGCTTTCCTCCAGGCCAGAAAGTTGCCATTCAGTCCAGTTCAGTAAGCATTTCTGAGGCACCTAATGGGTGCTAGGAATGTCAATAAAAGAGGCAATAAAAAGCCCCAAACAATCCCTGCCTTCAGGTAGCCTACTCATGACTGGAACAGGGTCTATTTATCACATGAGACCAAGAAACATAAGAACCAACTGAAGTAAAGGATACAAGTCTAGATAAGGACAAAGGATTCCTGGAAAATGTGTTGTAGGGGTACCACTGAGGACGGGGGAGAGGGTTTGGTTTGGTTGTTGGGGGTGATGGGTATCATAAAAGAGGAGATTCCTAAGCTAAGCCCTAAGAGATATTGCTTCGTGGTGGGAAAAAAACACTGACTCCAGAGTCAAAGGCCCCAGGTTCAAATCCTGTTTCTGCCACCAGTTTGACTGGCGAGTGAGTCACTCAGCCTCCACAAAAATGATGAGGGTGAGAGTCATGATCCTAGGGAACAAAACTGAACCACCCTGAACCCCCCCCCCATAAAATGAGTGGTCGAACTAAGTGACTTTCTAGGTCCCTTCCCTTCCAGCCCCCATCCTAGAGTTCCTTGGGCAGAGGGAGGGAGTGAATCCCAGAGATGAGGATGGACCAGAGACAGAAAGAGGGGAACATGGAATGTTGAGTCCAGGAAGCAGCTCTAAGTCCAGTGTGATTGGAATTGGGAGTCAGTGAAAAGCAGGGCTGGGAAATGAGCCTGGGAGAGAGATTGGAGCCAGATGGGGGAGGCTTTAGAGTTCTAGCTTTATTCTAGAGAAAACAGGTCCTCAGTGATTCCTTTTGAGCAGGAGAGAGACTAATCAGGCTTGTGCCTCTGGGAGTTCATTTTGACAGCTGCTTGGAAGAAGAGGGAAACCTCTAGACCTGGGATTACCTATTGTAATGGGAGGTGATGAGAGCCCGAATTAGGGCAGAGGTCATGAAAGTAGAAGGCAGGAGAAAGACCCTTGGAATGAGGCAAAACCTGGCTTCAAAAGCCTGGACTCTCACCCACTGTGATCACGGGCAAGCAGTTTAACCTCTTCATGACTTAGTTTCCTCAACTGCAAAAGGGAGATCATGCCATTTGTACCGATTATCTCATGAAGGTGGTTCTGAAACTTTTGAGGTGTTATGGCATGGTGGAAAGAAAAGTTGGGGGGACCGGGTACAATCCTGTCTCTACTGCTTTTTCTCTCATGACCTTGGGCAAGGAACGATTTCTTCTGACCTCACTTTCTCAATTCTAAACTGCAGGAATTAACTAGAGGACCATGAGATCTTTCTGGTTCTAAATCCGAGCTAGATGAGTGAGAGACAGTCAGATACACAGACACATGGAGACAGAGACAGAAAGAGAGTCAGAGAGAGACAGACCAAGAGACAGAGACCAAGAAAAGAAGGAGAGAAAGGGAGGGAGGGAAGAAGAGACAGTCCCTACCCTCCAGAACCTTACATTCTAATGGGCGAAGAAGACACCTAAAGGGTGGCGGGGAAGGGAGAGTCACGGGGAGATGTTCTTTATGCCACCAAGAGATGTCCAGGGAGTGTTGTAGAGGGGTTTGTGTGTGTGTGTGTGTGTGTGTGTGTGTGTGTGTGTGTGTGTGTATGAGACAGAGAGAGAGAGAGAGAGAGAGAGAGAGAGAGAGAGATGCAGTCAAAGGCATCATCAGTTAAGCCCCAAACCCCAAGATTAAGGAGGAAGATGCTCCTCTATAGTCGATATTGATTAGACTCCATTTGGCATCTCATGTTTTATCCTGAAATCACATTTGAGGAAGACTATTGATAAGCAGGAAATCATCCAGAAGGTGGTGACCAGTACAATAAAAACTTCTCAGATCAGGCCACAGGAGGATTGATGGAAGGTTCTAAGGATGCTTAATCAGAAGAAAGACTTCAGAAGGATTTGACAGTTGTCTTCAGGGATTTGGAGGATTGTTTGGAGGCACCGAGATTAGATTTGTCCTATTGGGGGTCAGAGGGCAGAACAAAGAGCAATGAATACATAAGGGTGGGATGACTGAGTAAATTCATCAAGTGACTTCACCCCACTTAAAATAAGTGATAAGATGATCGCTCAATTAATCAATCAATTGATCAACTGGAGTGTCAGCCACAAGAATCTTGTTCAGTTAAGGAACCTGACAAGGCCCTAGGGGGTATCGCTAAGTTATCAAACTGGTTAAAACCAGGATCATTCCAGAGACTGGGAGAAACATAGAGTTTCAGTCAATTTTGTGAGGTCTATCTGGCAAGAAAGTAGGGTTCTTGGCTTTGTCCATTGCCTAGATCCATGGACCATGGAGAACAGCACTCTACTCCACTGAATAACAACCAGCCTGTTCAAAGGAAGCAGATTATAGGTGGTGCCAGAGTGCATAGAGTCCCAGTCCTGGAGTCAGGAAGACCTGGGTTCAAATTTGACCCCAGATCCTAATTGTATCACTACCCTGGGGAAGTTACTGCACCCAGTGTGCCTCAGTTTCCTCATCTGTCAAATGAGCTAGAGAAGGAAAAGGCAAACCATGCCTGTATCTCTACCAAGACAAGCCTAAATGAGGTCATAAAGATTTGGCCATGCATGAAGCAACTCAGTAGCAACAAGATCTCTACCAGAAACAAAATCTCCAAACTTGCAACATAATTGGTTTTTCAAGTTTGCAAAGCATAAAACTAAATGCTACTCTTCATAATGCATTTATTTCCTGAACTGATAGGGTTTTGATTCCAACTCTGACAATTAGATGACCATGGCCAAGTCCCTTCCCCTCCCTTGGCCTCAGTTTCCCCTCCTGTAAAATGAGGTTTTCATTGATTGTCTCGGAGGCCCCTTTTGACTCTAAAGTTGTCAAGTGGAATGAAGCGATTGAGAAGTAAGAACAAAAGCAAACAAAAAACCAAGATCAGAAAAGGAATTAGAGGACAATCACTTCTGAAAGCCAGTCTCCGCTCCACCTATAGTAACTTCTAAGTTAATACTTTCTCAGTGTGAAAGGAAATTCTTTCAAAAGCAGAAACAACTTCTAACCAGTTCTAAAATCCAGTCTCTCAGCTCTGCCCCCCTGATTTGCATCCTCTGGAGGGGAAAAGAGCTGAGGGATGCACAGTCTTTCTCCATTTAACCTCAGCCCCTAAAGGGGAGCTTGGCCAGGTGTGGTCTGACCAGAGGTCCTGAATCTGTCAACCCCAGGAGAAATGGGGAGTGGGATGTTTCTGCTCAGGAACCTGGCCCTTCACATTCTTGTTTTAAGGAACATTTCCTATTTAAAACAAAGACTTTTTTTTAGGACTTAGGCCACATCCCTCCACTTATTCTTTCTTTCCCTTCTTCTGATTTCTACTCAGCCCAGTATAGTGAATGGAGCCTTGGACTTGAAATCGGGAAAAACTGAATTCAATTTCTGCCCACTCACTCACTAGATATTTGACTTGAGTCTCTTCTTGCCTCAGTTTCCTCAAGGGTAAAATGAGAATAAGAATAACATCAAATCTGCCAAGTTGTTGTGAAGATCGAATGAGATAAAATACATTAGGATGCCATATTAAATGTTATAATTATTCTTAATAGGTTTGTGTCTGGACTCGGATTCTTATCAGTAAAACAGAGAAAACCTTGGTCATTGAGGAGACTCTATGAATACCTTAAATGAGGACAATTATAGTCAGGATAATACATCTCTTTTTTCATCCTGCTCAGGGTTTATTCCCCTTGTACTAATCTTTTGAAGACATTTGTTGGGCATCCCATCTGTTTGTCGGTTAAACTGCATCCTTACTTGGTGGAGATCACTTGTAATAATTGGGGTTTTTTTTTTAGATTTTTGCAAGACAATGGGGTTAAGTGATTTGCCCAAGGTCGCACAGCTAGATAATTATTAAATGTCTGAGGCCGGATTTGAAGTGAGGTCCTCCTGACTCCAGGGCTGGTGCTCTATCCACTGCACCACCTAGCTGCCCCTAATAATTTTTTTTTCTTCAATCAACTCATGGAAATTATATAGAGGGTTAAAATCTTGACCAACATCTTTGACTTTCCCCTTTTCTTTTCTGTCCAGGTCCAGTCATCCTCAGGGTCTGTGCTCCTTTCATAGGTTTCCATCCCAACAGGAAGCTTTCTTAGCTAGCCTTGATCATGTGGACATTGTTATTTCTTTTTTTTTTTTTTGACTGACCTTGTGATTTCATTGTTACTCCTGAAGGAGAAAAAAATACCTCTATCTATACAGCTCAGCAATTTATATAGTCTAAGAGAGTAGTTTAGGACCATGAATATATCAATAAATATTGCCCATGTTAACCAGCCCATCTGTGTCAGAGGCAAGTCTGGGACCAAACTTCTCAATCTTTGCCTAAGTGGACCAAGTCAAATTTACTTCCCATCTACACTTTCAGCTACTCACACTGCCCCCCCACACACACTGACCAAACTTTCTTCTAGTCTATTTTCCTGGTCCAGTAAACTCACCCTTACTATCTGGTTCTTTTTGGGGGGGCTAGAGAAGAAAATGGGAAACCACTTCATTATCTTTGCTAAGAAAACCCCCAAAAGACGGCCATGAAGAATCAGAGCAAGTGGAAATGACTCAATAATGACAATCTTCTTTTATTTGCTTGCTTTATTCTCTCTTCCAAAACACAGAATCACAGGTGGAAAGACCTAAGAGATCATATATTGCTGCTCATCCTGAATAAGAATCCCCGCCCCCCCCCACTACATCTGAAATAAGTGGTCTTCTGGCCTTTGTTCAAAGGCCTGGGGGGGGGGCCGGGATGTACTGCCTCTCAGGACAGCCCATCACATTTTCAGAAGGCCCTTTTTGTTAGGTGGCTCCCCCTTACATGTAGCCCAAATCTGCCTTTCTGTAATTTCTGGCCAAGTCAACTCGGTCTAATAGCATTCTAAGTTAGTCTTTAAAGGGAATGAAAGCCCAAAGGTTTTGCAAACTTGACTGGCTCCTCAGAGAGCTGCTAGGAGGGATGTGGAAAGTTATTATCTGGTGGAAACCAGAATGGCCAGGCTATGGCCCCTTTCTACTCTGGGACCTCATTCAGCAACCTCTGTCTTTCCTACAAGGAAGGCCTTTCTTCTGTTGCTCCCTCCTCCACCCCCTCCCAAATCTTTCAGTCTCCAAGATAAGCATCATCTGAAGTTTCCTTCCATTGATTTTTCCTCATCTGTAAGCTCATCATTTTGGTGACCCTTCTGGACACTGCATGGGCTGATGTCTTCTCCAAAGTAGAGTTCAGAACTGAACAGAAACCTCGAGTTGTGCCCTGGTCAGAGGCCAGAGGGCAGTAGGACTCTTCCTTCCCAGAACCTGGCTATTGTCTTTCTTTCTTACCAGTCCACAATCCAATCGATTTATGCAGAAAGTGGCAGTTTGTTTCTTTTTAAAGACTTGCTGAGAAAGAAAGTGCTACTCATGTGGTGTATTGGAAATTCAATCATTCCAGTTGTCAACGGACAATTATTATGTGCTACAGTATGCCAGCTGTTGGGGCTTCAAAGACCAAAAAGAACCTTGCCTTCAGGGTCCTTACATTGTGTTGGTCCTGGATACTGAGAGTGTCTGTCTGTCTGCCTCTGACTCTGTCTTTCTCTCCCTTTCTCTGTCTCTGTCTCTGTGCCTGTCTCTGTCTCTGTGTCTGTGTCTGTCTCTTTCTTTCTCTCTCTCTGTCTGTCTGTCTCTCTCCCTTTCTCTTTCTTTCTCTGTTTCCATCTCTCTCTGTCTTTGTCTTTTACTCTTAGTTTCCTTTTCTGTAAATGGGTGAGTATAAAGAGCACTTGCAAATCTTAAAGGGCTTTCTAATGTTAGTTATTGTCATATTATTTAGATTTATCATCTTTCCATATATATATATATACATATACATATATATGGAGAGAGAGAGAGAGAGAGAGAGAGAGAGAGAGAGAGAGAGAGAGAGAGAGAGAGAGTGACTCTCAGGCAGATGTAAGGCAGGAGAATGGGGAAGCTGCTTGGACAAAAGCATGTAGGAAGGAAATTGAGTGCGGAATCTGAGAACAGGTCTGTTTGGTGGACCTGTGAGTGAATGATGGGAAGCAAAATTAAATGTTGGGAAAGGTGTGTTAGAATTTTGCTGTGAAGAGTCTCAGATTCCAGCCTGGAAATTTGAAAGTGTCCTAGCAACAGTCTGTAGTCATACAAATATGTTTTCTGGGAAGGGGATGGGAAGGAAGGATAATTTGCGAGGCATGGTTCAATTGCAAAGAACTGTGTTTATGAATAACAGAGAAAATGCGTTTTGCAGCCAGATGATCTGGATTTAAATCCTGATATTTACTTGCTGAATGACAAATCACTTCCTTCTAGTTGGGGTTCAGTTCTCTTGTCTATAAAATGGGCCAGTTCTATCCACTGAGCTCTAGGCTACCTTCCAATCAGTCATGGGGGGAAGACATCTTCAATCCCATTCAAAATCGTTAATTTCTTATTTCTCCCCTAATTATTCAGCTCTACAGGGGAATTTGAGAAGACTTTGTGAGGGAAACCTGAGGGGTATCATTTGCAGAGTTAAGTTGCTATCAAGTTGTGGCTTCTAAATGGAGCAGATGGTTCTTTTTTATCCTCAGACTTGCAAAGCATCAATAATACTAGCCTATGTATATTCATGTTTACACCCACCCTCCCCACAAGGATTTCAGAGCACTGTTTTCCTCATCCTGATATCTTTCCTATGAGGTATGTGAAATATCAATGGAGACCTCTGTCCACCCATCAGTTGTCTATAAAATACTCAATTGCCTATAAAAACCTCTTAAACTGATTTTTGTGTGGTTTTTTCCCCCTGTAGTTTAAATATAGCAAAATTTCTTTTTTTCCCAAGAGGCTGGGGTGACTTACCTTTGGCTCAGCTGTCCTGGGAGAGTTGCTAGGTCTGATGAAATGTGTTCCCTTTTATCACAAGATTAAGAATCTTATCTCTGTCTTCTGAGGTCTGCTCAGCTATTCCTGAAACTAAAGATCAAAGGGGGGGATATCATCTGGATCGATAGGGAGACATTCCAGAAAGTAAAATGCTCACCATTCGATATTTGAAAGCGAATCCCCCAAACATACCCTTCTCTTCACCCATCATTTGGAAACCATGACCCAAGGAATCTCTTATATTTGCAAGTAGCCATCCATGTCTTGGAAGGTTTTATTTTTATAGCAAAATTTTGTCAATCAACCAATTCATATATTTTTAGGGACCTAGACTATATATCAGTAGCCATTAGGGAGGGCAAGGGTGGGGTGCTTTAGAAAATTCAAAGAACCCCCAGCAGATGGGGAGGAAGTATCTCATTGTTCTTGGTCCCCTGACTCATTCTTTTTTTTTTTTTTTATTAATTTGAGGAATAAAGAAAGTAGGAAACTCCTATTGAGCCTATTCATCTCTTATGGCTGCTCTTGGTGTATTCCCTCTAGGTTAGCTGCTTTGTCCTTGGTCACGCTGCTGGTAAGGCATATGATGGTCATTAGGCTCTGTGATTTCATCAGTGCTGAAAATGCCTCTTGTGAAGATGTTTTAACTAGCATTTTAAGGTGGTGGGACTTGACCCCAACTCTTCTTAGCTCGGGAGCCAACTTTCCACCTTTACTGCCCATTGCCTCTCATCAATTATGGAGTTAACAACGGAAAGTTCCGTGACCAGTCTGGTGGAAGGGGAGTCATGGACAAAGGAGGAGCCTGATATATTGGGGGACAAAAAGATTAGATTAGGAGAGAAAGCAAGGGTGAGGAAGAGGTTTAAATCTGAAGGTTCAAGTCACAGTGAAGCAGAGAATTAGGGAGATCCAAGCCCAAACTGAACTTCAGACACTTACTGTGTGACCCTGGGCAAGTCACTTAACAGCTTACCATTTCCTCGCCTCCAAAATAGCATCTACCTCCCAGAGTTGTCATGAGAATCAAAACAGACTATGCTTGTAAAACACTTTGTAAATGTTAAAGTTCCATATTAATGCCACTTAGTATTGCCATGGGTCATTCTGGGAAGTTTTCAAAGGCATTTTGTGCACTCAGCCCCTGGATTTCTGTAGATTCCTTCACTCATGTGAAGACCCAGTTAGGGACAGGCCCTGTCTTTGTTTCAAGCATCAGATACAAACCAAATATGAGTGGATGACATAGCAAAGTGGCAAAGAACAACCGAGGGCTGGATTTAGTGCTGAAGGTCTGGCATTCAAATTCTACCTTAGAGGCCGATGTGACCTCGCGTCATTCTGTGTCCTTGGATCTCAGTTCTCTCTTCTGTGATGGTTACATCCAAGTCTTCCCTCTTTCTAGGCCTAGGGCTCCCTGGGCCAGTTTTACCACAACCGTCAATAGGTCTGCTGCAAACAAGTCTCCCACGTGAACCCAAGGACGCCCAGTGTGCGCACACACACACACACACACATATACACACTCAAATACAGACACACAGACACACACACACAGACACACACAGACAAACACACACACACATACACACACACACATATACACACTCAAATACAGACACACAGACACACACACACACACACACACACACACACACACACACACACAATTTTGCAGTGGAGAAGCCACACTACAAGAGTTCCTTGAAGCCGTAAGGGTCCCCCAATTTGCTTTGGACTTCCGGGAGGGGGGGCAGTGTATGGCTAAGCTTTTTCCTGTCTCCCGGAATGGGTCCGGGCGCCCTGTCCATCTAGAGATGACCTTTGCTAAAAGTGCGCACTGCGCAGGCGCCTGGGGGCCACCCCTGCGAAGATGGCCCACAGTCCGTGTGTCGCGGGGGGGGGGGGGGGGGGAGTAGTGGGGAGGGGGCGCAGTCATCAGTTTCTGGGTGAGCCCCCTCGGAGCTGCCCGGACCCCCTTCTCTCTTCCACACAAGCCAACGAGGCCGGCAGGAGGAGATGAAGGGGAGGGGGTCGAGCGAGCCTGGGAGGGGGCTTCCGGCGGCTCCCTTCCGGTGCCTGAAGCGGGGGGGGGGGGGGGGGGGGGGGGGTTAAGTGTCCGGGAAGACGGACGGAGCCCCCTGGACAGAGCAGAGCAGAGCCCCTCCCGGCGGCCGCGTCCCGGTCACTAGCGGATCCCGGCCAGCCGCCGCCCCCCGCCCGGGAGCCTCTCCTCCCCCCGCCGCGCCCCCCCCGCCGCGCCCCCCCCGGCCCGCCGCCCCCCGCCCCGCCGCCCCCCGGCCCGGCTGTCCGGAGCGGGCCGCGAAGGCGCCCAGAGAGGCCGCGTCGCCCCGTTTGGGGACGTCGGAGCGGCGGCTCCGGGAGGGGACAGGGGACGCGGGGCTCTCGGCCGGCGCCCGGGGGCCCCCAGCCGGCTCGGGGCCCCGAGAGCTCCGCAGGCCCCAGGAGGGCCCGGCCCGTCTCCGGGCACCCCCGACCTCGCTCGGAAGGGGCGAGGGCGCCGGGCCTCCCGGGCGGACCGCAGTCACCGGCCGAGGCGGCTTCCCCGGGGGCGCCCCCGGCCCGCAGCTGCACGAGCCCCCCCGGACGCCGGGGTAGCGGGCGCCTGAGCCCCCGCGGCTCCCCGGGGCTGGGGGGCGGCGTTAGCTTTCGGGCCGGGGCGAGGCTGAGACCCGGCCGGCCGGCGGGGCCGCCCCGGACCCGAGCCGCGCTCCCCAGGAGCGGCCTCGGCCAGCCCCATCCCCGCGCGGATGCCATTCGCCGTGGAGGGCCCGGCCCCGTTGCTAGCGTCCAGTTACTGCCCCCGGAGGCGGGGCGGCCAGGTGGCCCCGAGGATGGAACCGCGGCCCCGGAGGCCCTGCGTTCCGATCCGGCCTCACACACTGCCCAACGGCCTGGCCGTGTGGCCTTGGCCAAGCCGCTGAACCCCACCGGCCTTACAAAGCCCCGAGAGAAAACCCCTCCAAGAAGCAGCCCCTAGTGTGTTAGACAGCGCGCTCCACGCGGAATCGGGACGTGTCTCTTGCTAACGAATTCCACGAGAAAGATGTCAGCTGTAATGTCTGGTTGGTTTTCATTTGTAGTAAGAGAGGAAAATTGAAACTATGAGAAATCCTGCTCACCTGCTGTGATGGGGGGGGGCTCAAGGGCCTTTTAGTGAATTTAATAGCATGACTTAATAGATCTCAGATAAACTACTGTGCGGTATTCTCCATGAAACGCCGTTGAGGAATATCATAATATAGACAGCTCTTAAAAATAAAATGGAGGGGGTGGCTAGGTGGCACAGTGGATAAAGCACCTGCCCTGGAGTCAGGAGCACCTGGGTTCCAATCCGGTCTCAGACACTTAATAACGCCCTAGCTGTGTGGCCTTGGGCAAGCCACTGAACCCCATTTGCCTTGCAAACCCCCCCCAAAAAACAAATAAAAAAAAATAAAATGTAGTGCACCAGGATGTCTGCAGATAGCTTTTATATCCACAAAGTACAAATTGTCCCTAACTTTTTTTCTACGCCTCCCCCCAATTAAGAGAACACTTGAAATCATGGAAAATTCTATAAGCTTCCGAACCAGGGATCATGACTTTTAAAAAGACATTCAAGTTTTCCTTTCACTGCTATTTCTCCTACTTTGATAGATCATAGGACTTAGAGCTGGTGAGAATCCCAAAGGAAATTGAGGCTTAAAGGTATGAAATGATTTGTTCCAACTCTCACACACACATACATTACATATATGTATTCATACATAGGTGTGTGTGTATATGTTTTCAGGAAGCTGCAAGACCTTAGTATTCTTCCGTCTTAGCACATCAGAAAAATGAGGTGGCTGACCAGGATCACAGTAGCAGGAGTAGCTAAGGCAGGAATTGAACTCAAATCCTCAAAATGCTATAAAATCAACTATGTGTGGCAAAATTTGAAGAATATTAGCCACTCTGTATAATTTGTTAGAGATACTGATGTGCAAAACAAGTGATCACAAGTCCATTTAAATACATACATACATACATGCATGGTGATGATGATGATGATGATGATGATGTTTGTCCTTTGTTCTCAAAGAAGACCATGCCATCAGGGAGACCATGGCAAGCACATGAAGTGGACTTGAATGAAGGAGGCTGCACTAAGTCACCAGCCTCACTTTCTCCTCCAGAATCATCTGGGTCAGCTATCGATCAGGACGACTGGAAATGGCCCTTGATGTGACACAGTCAAGGTGAAATGGCTTGCTCAAGGTCACTCAGCAAGTAAGTGTCAAGTACTGAGGCTAGATTCGAACTCCTGTCCTCCTGACTCCAACGCCAGTGCTCTATCCACTGCATCCCACACATAAGTATATATATATATATATATATATATATGTGTGTGTGTGTGTGTGTGTGTGTGTGTATGTGTGTGTGTGTACATAGATACATATACATATGTGTATATATGTATATATATACATATATATATGGAGAGAGACAGACAGACAGACAGACAGAGACAGAGACAGAGACAAGAGACAAAGACAGAGGAGAGAGAAGTCCATTCTGGTTCTACTTCCAAAAATATATTAAGGTTTTTTTGGTTTGTTTGGTTTTGATGCTTTTTGGGGTTTTTTTGCTTTTGCTTTTTGCAGTTAGAAATATTCCTCAAAGTATGGGGGAAAAGGTAAGGATGGAACTGATCCCTCCTCTCCCAACAAATTAATCTGAATCCTAGCTGAGAGCATTGATAGAGTAAACTCCCAAAATGTAAGAGAAGGAACCTTAGTGGTCATTTCTAAATATAGTCTTAGAATGCAATGTGTCTGAAAGAAGTAAAGTCCCATTGCTGGTTCTTGAGTTTGTGATCCACTTAGAATCTCAGGATTTTCTTTTCTCCTGGACTGACAATTAGCCAGGCCTTCATCAATTTTTTTTTAAATGCATGTAGCAATTTGGATGTATCTTTTTTAAGCTTCATCCTATTGATATTGGTTCAGGCTGTATTTTGGAGTTTCTATTTTAATAATTTAATGGATCTCAGTCGGTTGATACTCCCTTCACTGGTACTGACGGTAAACTATCCATGCCTTCCTATGATGCACAATAGAAGATGAACTTCGTTGGAACCTGTCATTTGGTGTTTTAATATTTAGGGGCATAATATCAATGCTGCTCTCCATGGGTTATCCATTGAATTCTGCTCTCAATACATGATCACAGCATTCCCCTCTCTCAGTCTATGTTTATCTGTATACATATCAGTTTGCTGAATGTAAGTTGAAGGAGGGCAGGGAATGGTTCATTTTTGTCTTTATAGCAAATCACCTGATTATCAAATTCTTGTGGAAGTGAATGGATGATGTCTTTTCTGTCACTTAGGTTCATAGACTCATTGATTTAGAACCAGAATGAACTTTAGAAACATGAAATCCAACCCCTTCATTTTGCAGATGAGGAAACTAAGACACAGGGGACTTGCCCAAGGTCACACAGATAATAAAGGGTAAATCTGGAAATCAAATCCAGACCCTCTAATACAAATCCAACTGTCTTTCTTTCCAATAAACCACGCTACCTCCAGTTCTTATATCTCACACTTAGCCATAATTTTCAAGGTTAGAAGTAAATCTCCTCAGATTTGTTATCCAAAAATCTGATACATATATCAGCTGGATGCAGGTGAAAATCATGGATTAGAACTCACACTCAGAGCACCATGGCACACTCCTCAAGACATTCCTAATTAAGAGTCTTTCCAACCATGACATCATATGATCATGGCCAGTGAAACACTGCTATACTACCTGGAGAGTAAGAGGAGGAGGACTGACTCAGAAAGGCAAATGAAGTCTGGTGATGTCTCTTTCTGAAGAATTGGTAGGAATGTAATAAAAGCATCTCAGTAGAATGTGTCCTTATTTGCAAGAAAAGATGGGAAATCTGCCCTATGTGTAGACTTGTCCAAGAACTCTAAGAGGAGTTATTCTGCCTTGTTTCCTTTTATATGTACTCAAAATAGACAAAGAAATTATTTCATTTTTTAATTTATTTATTCATTTATTTCATCTTCTTGGGTTCCTTGTGGTTTCTTCCATTCCCTCCTTGCCAGAATCATATGCTCCCCCAAAAGAGTAAAAATTTAAAAATTAAGTTTTGGAAGGTTTATTTTTAATATTTTTTTTTCAAATCTCTGCTCTGTCTAAACTTTCTTTTTTTTTGTTGTTGTTTTTTTTTTTTTGCAAGGCAAATGGGGTTAAGTGGCTTGCCCAAGGCCACATAGCTAGGTCATTATTACTTGTCTGTGAGACGGGATTTGAACTCAGGTACTCCTGACTCCAGGGCCGGTGCTCTACCCACTGTGCAACCTAGCCGCCCCCTAGCTAAACTTTCAAACATGATTCTTATCAGTTTGTTTCCCTTAAAGGAAGAACTATGTTATAAAGTACCTGTTCATGAGAAGGCATTTTACAAATAATAAACAAATTACTTTTAAAGTAATGATGGGGGCGGCTGGGTGGCGTAGTGGATAAAGCACCGGCCCTGGAGTCAGGAGTACCTGGGTTCAAATCCGGTCTCAGAAACTTAATAATTACCTAGCTGTTTCCTTGGGCAAGCCACTTAACCCCATTGCCCTGCAAAAACCTAAAAAAAACCCCATCCTACAGGTGAAAGTGCCTGCAGTGGCCATCTGCTTGATGAGAAAGAATCCTGCCTGCACCCTAGGAACACCCAACAACTTCACCAGGTGCTTGCAGACCTTCCGGGAGACCTATTTGTAGATAGGAGTATCTCATTCCTCTCTAGATTGACTTCCAGGATCTTTCTACCACCCCATTCCCAACCCAACTTTTGCTTCTCATCATCTTTAATATTTTATCTTCCCCCATTAGAGTGGAGGCTGCTTGAGGACAGGGGTTGTCTTTCTTTCTTCTTATATTTGTCCTTAGCATAGTGCTTGATACGAAGCCTTTAAAACTTAATAAAAACCCATTTGTTTTGAGGAAATTCTTTCTTTTAAATCTATCCTGTGCTTTTTCTTGTTCAGTCATTACAATCTTGTTCAACTCTTCATGATTCCATTTGATGTTTGTCATTTTCTTCTCTATCTTATTTTGCAGATGAGGAAACTGAGGCAAACAGGGTCAAATGACTTGCCCAAGGTCACAGCTAGGAAGGATTTGAGGTGAGATTTTAACTCTGGAAGAAGAGTCTTCCTGACTTAACTGGACATTCCATCCACTGTGCCACCTGGCTGCCCTATATCCTGGGAAGGAGCAGCTATTATTCTCCCCATTTTATAATGAGGAATTGAGACAAACTGGGTGAAGTGACTTGGAAAGAGTCACGCAGCTAGTAAGTGTCCAAGGGCAGATTCGAGTTCAGGGAGAGGGTAGTTACTCCAGCCTTCCCCAGAACAAAAATTCTTTCTAAGACTTGTCATACCAATAGTCATCCAAGTTTTCACTAAAGACCTTAGAATGAGCGAGTACCCTCAGCCACCTCATCGGGCAAGCCACTCCCTTTGGGATGGCCTTCACTATTAGCAAGGTTTTCCCCCCTAATATAAAGAACGAATTTGCTTCTTTGTCATTTAAACCATCATTCATGATTCTGTTCTCTGGGGTCAAGCAGAATAAATGGCAAAGCCTCTGGATACAGATTGCACTGGAGGACAATAGCTTAAGAAAGAAGCCCAAAGTAGAAGGAATCTGTCCTTACAGTAAGTGCTGAACTAGAGATATATTCACTTGAAAGCTAGGACAGTCAGGACCTAATGAGGATTTATGGGAGGAGGGAGGGAGGGAAAAGGAAGGCAGAAAAGAAGGAAGGAAAAAAGAAGGGTGATAGAGGAAGAGATGAAGGAAGGAAGGGAAAGAAGAGGAAAGGGATGAAAAAACATTTGCTGAAAACTTGCAATGGGCCGAACATTGTGCTAAGCACAGGAAGACAGAAAAGTCAACCTGTCTCTGCTCTCAGGAGCTTCCCTTCTTATGGGGAAGACAACACCTAAGGGAGGTGTCAACAGCAAGTCAGAGAAGTGTCCTGGTCCTTAGGAGGCAGTGGCAAAAACAGGTATTGCTGTTTCTTTCATTTTAATTCCAGAATGAATTGAGAATTGAGCCAGAGCAGTTGAATAGGTGATGAATTTGGAGTCAGAGGACCCCATAAGAGGGACTTTTCTGTCGTCCCTGTGCTTAGCACAATGCTTGACCCATTGCAAGTTTTCAATAGATGAATTTTTCATCCCTTTCCTTTTCCTCTTTCCCTTCCTTCCTTTCTCTCTTCTTCCATCACCCTTCATTTTTCTTCCTTCTTTTCTGCCTTCCTTTTCCCTCCCTCCCTCTTCCCATAAATCCTCATTAGGTCCTGACTGTCCTAACTTTCAAGTGAATAATATCTCTAGTTCCTCACTTACTAGATTCCTTCTGTCTTGGGCTTCCTTCCTAAGCTACCTTTTGTCCTGCAAGGCAATCTCTGCCAGGGGCTTTGCCGTTTTCTACTTGATCCCAGAGAACAGAATTAGGAATGATGGTTTAAAGTAGCAAAGAAGCAAATTCAGGTCCAATTAGATCCCCTCTTCTCCTCCCTTCCCCAGCAATTTTGAGCAAGTAATAATGCCTCTTAGCTGCCTCATTTTCCTCATCTGTTAAAAAAAAAAAGAGTGAACTCCATGACCAGTAAGGTCCCCTTCCATGCCAGGCTATATCCAATGGAAAGCATAGGGATTAGAGGGGGTTCCCATCTGCACCCCTGAAGAGAGGGAGCACTTTGATGACTGTAGTTTGAATGCTACAGTTTCCCTATGTGGTCACTAGATTACTAGATCCTCCTCCTGTCCATCATCCATAACTGAATGAACACTGGCTCTGTTGGCAAAAGATCTGGATTCTGATCTCAGCTTAACCATTCACCACCTTAGTTGTTGCTATTCACCACATTCATTGACAGGTCATTGAACCCCTTGAATCTGAATTTTCTCCTCCACAAAAGAAAAGGGAGGGACCCAATGAGTTGCCAGGTTTCTTAAAATCTAAAACCAATCTATGATTCCTCCATCATTATTCACCCCTGCTCCTTAAGCCACCCTTGAGAAAGATTTGAAAAGGAGGGACCTGCTCAGCTTTTCCTTCTGCTATGGCGCAAGCCTCCCTTTGTGACAGTCCCATCCATGCCTGGCAAGAGGGAGGGAGCTGGAGGTTGAAAAAGGAGTGCTTTTTCTCCTGAGAGATGAACATTTCCTATGACCACCTATTCCATATTCAAGAATTAGGGGCTGGTTCTGTTTAAGGAGGGCAAAAGAGAAAGAAGTAATCTATGCTAAACAGGAACTCTTCAATAAGCCCCCATTAGCAATGCCGGCTGGCTTACAAAACTATCATTAAGCATTAGTGGAGCACTTTGTCTTTACAAAGTAGTTTATAATTAATTTTATTAGTTATTCTTTCCAAAGACCCTCTGAGCTCAGCTGCTATTGTTAGCTCTGTGGTATAGATGAGAAAATTATGGTAGAGAACTAAGGCTACCCAGCTAGCCTAGGGCCACACAGCAAGCCAAGGGGAAGGGGGAACCCACGAAGCCCCCTCCCGCTCAAATCCATCTCTCCACTTTCCCAGTCTGTTTATCTTGAAAAGGACAGAAAAGGAAGGAGCAGACCTATGTCAATTCAATCTCACTGAAAACCCATCTATTGACTAATCTGAGCCAGGCACAGTGCTGGAGACTAGGGATATAGAAAATGGAAAAAGTCCCTGCCCTCAAACAACTTATATTCTACCTGGAAGGACCAACATAGAAGAGAATCAGCAAATATAAGGTATTAATTACATGAGATAATGCACTGGGTTTTTTTTTAAGGGGGAAGGGGTGGGCACAAAGCGGGGCTATGTGGTTGTCTCTGACACATACTAGCTTGGAGACTTCAGGCGGGTCACTTCATCTCTAAGACTTAGCTATAGGGAAAGAAGGTGCTGACCATTCTTGGTAAAGGGAGTTCCCCCACTTGGGTGTTTTCCATTGCTAGTGAAATCTCAAGTCTGTTCCTTGTTCTTCTCTATTACTTGTCCTCCTCCAAAGTGGTCTGGAATTTTTATGTGGTGTGAAGAGGATCCTGGGTTCTCAGAGGCTTTGCTAGCATGAGCTAGAACACCTAAGGCTGAAATGCTTGGCACATTGCCCTCCTAACTCAGAGGCAGTCACCAGGGGATGGTTCATTTGTCTGCTGATTTATTATTTATTTGCTTGCCAATTCACCCATTTGTTTTTTGTGTTTGTTCATTCATTTATTTCCTTGTTTGGGATTTCAACATTCACAAGGAGTGCCTATTGGATAAGACCTATAGGAGAGGTGATGGGGGGTGTTAAAAAGGGACTCACACTAACTCTCCATCTAGAGCTGGGAAAGGACCTCTGAGACCCATCGACTTCAATTCCAGCATTGGAGTGAAGAGGAAACTGAGCCTTGGAGAGGTTAATTGTCTTCCCCAAGGTTATACATGTACTAAAGAACGAAGACAGGATTTGAACCCCACCCTTCAATTTCCATTGAGTTGTTTTTCAGTCACATCTGACTGTAACCCCATTTGGGATTTTCTTGGCAAAGATATTAGAGTGGTTAGCCATTTCCTTCTCCAGATCATTTTATGGATGAGGAAACTGAGGCAAACAGGCTGCAGACACTTCCCTAGGATCCCATAGCTAGGAAGTGCTTGAGGCCAGATTTGAACTCTGGAAGATGAGTCTTTCTGGGTCCAGGTCTAGGATTCTCTTCACTGTGCCACCTAGCTGCCCTGAAGTGAACAGTAGTTTTACTGGTAAAAAAAATAAGTCTACCACCACCAATAACAAGAGGTTGCATATATATAAAATATGGAATGATATTTGTGCCCACTCAGTAGGCTACTATGATGTTCAAATGAGAAAAACTATATATAGTTTGGTTTTTCCCTGAATTTTCTTATTTCACTTCAGTCCATACCAATCATCCCATGTTTCTCTGAAATTTCCCAAATTGTTCATTTCTCAGGGTGTAAGTATTCACATATCATAATTGTTCAGTCATTCCACATAAATTCATGTTTACATTTATTCCAATTATTTCCTAATATAGAAAGCACCTGTGCTTCATATTTTGGTGTATATGGGTTCTTTACTTTTCACTGAACATTTCAAGAACAGTGTCTTTACTCCAAAAAGTAGCAATAGTTAAGTGAATTTTCTCACTTATTTCTTAAAATGCTTTCAAGGCCATTTATATTGCCACTCAATTTATCAATATGAGTATTTTCCTAAAGCCCCATGAAAATTGTCTATTTCTCTCATCTATTTTGTCATCCTTGCCAATATTCCTGGTGGGCAGTGAAGTGTCAGAGTGAGATCTATTTGCATCTCTCTCTCTCTCTCTCTCTCTCTCTCTCTCTCTCTCTCTCTCTCTCTCTCTTAGCTTTTTACAAGGCAATGAGATTAAGTGACTTGCCCAAGGCCACACAGCTAGGTAATTATTAAGTGTCTGAGGCCAGATTTGAACTCAGATCCTCCTGACTCCATGGCCGGTTCTCTATCCACTGCCACCTAGCAGCCCCATGCATTTCTCTTTTTAATAAGGATGTGGACCAAGTTTTCTTCTATTTCCAATGAGAGTTTGTCATCCTCCTTTTGAAAACTTTGTTTATATTCTTGGATTGTTTATCTTCTGGGTGATGTCTTTAATGTTTCCATTTGCTTTGTATGTATGTATCTTTAGCATTAGAATTTTATTAGAGTTACTTGATGCAATGATTTATTCCCTCTTAACTTCTCTTTTTTTCTTTTTGTAAGTCAATGGGGTTAAGTGACTTGCTCAAGGTCACACAGCTAGGTCATTATTAAGTGTCTGAGCCCGAATTTAAACTCAGGTCTTCCTGACTCCAGGGCGGGTGCTCTATCCATTGTGCCACCCAGCTGCCCTCTTTTAACTTTTCTGATTGTGGTACAGTGGAGAGAGAGAGAGAGAGAGAGAGAGAGACAGAGAGACAGAGAGACAGACAGACAGACAGACAGAGAGAGAGAGAGAGAGAGAGAGAGAGAGTCATAGAGACAGAGACAGAGAAAGACAGAGGAGACAGAAAAACAGAGACAGAGACAGAGAGACACAGAGAGATGACCTTGGCAGTCCTGCAACTGGCATGTATGTGGTAAGTAACTACTTCTCAGTTGTCTTGGCAACTCTCTAAGAATTCAAGTTGTAGAAAAGTTTGCTTTTTTGGACATTTTCTCCTTTGAGAATCCCCTCCGCAATGAAATCACAGGTGTACTCTCTATTCGCTAAACATGTCTTAACAGCAGTGAGTTTTGCATAATAACTCCTCAGAACTGTCTATTTTATCCTTTGTGACTACTTTTATCCTTTTATTGAGTAAAAACTCTTCTTCTAACTATGTTGAGAAAGGTACTTTTCATTTTCCTCTAATTTTTAATCATGGGACCTTTTATATTTTAGGTTATGAATTCAGGATTAGGGTGGGATGTAGTTTAATTTCCTGGTCTAAAATTTGGGAGGCCACACTACTTTCCAGTTTTCTCAACGATTCTTTCGGAATAAATAGTCCTTCCCCAAGTGGTTCATTTCATTGATTTTATCTAAGTCAAGGTTATTAGAAGGCTCTTGTTTGACTTTCTTACATCTGTGAACTGGGAGCTCTGGAAGCAGCTGCTGCCGGGGCAGATTCAATGGCTTCCAAGTCTCGGTAGTGGATTGCTGGGACAGGGTCTTTGCTACTACAGCCTATACTGGACTGTGGTCCTCTCTGACCGTGGTACGACAGACCCTTTCTGCTGACCTTGTCAATTGTCTTGGACTAGAAAAAGTCTTTCACTCCATCTTTTTGTGAGTTCTGCTGTTCTATAATTTGCTTAGATCCATTATTTAAAGGTGTTGGAGGTGTTTTGGAGAGAGTTCAGCTGAGTCCCTGACTTTACTCTGCTGTTTTATTATTATTAGGACCAATTTTCCCTAATTGTATGTCAATAAATCTGACAATATGAGTGAAATGGATGAATATTTACCAAAAATATAAATTGCTCAGATCAATAGAAGAGGAAATATAACATTTAAGTAATTATTTTAGAAAAATAAATGAAATAAGTCAAAAATCAGATCCCTAAGAGGGGATAAAGAGCTTCAGGACCAAATAGATTCACAAATGAATTCTATTAAATATTTAAAGAATTTGGAAAAATAGGTAATGAAAGAGTCCTTCCTACCAAGTTTCTTTCTATGACACAAATAAGGTTTTGATACCTAAACCAGTAAAAGCAAAAACAGAGAAAAATAATCATAGACTTATTTTACTAATGAATCTTTAGGGGAAAAGTTTTAAGTAAAATACTAGCAATAAGATAATAGCAATATATTAAAAAAAACCATGCACTATGATCAAGTTGGATTTATTCAAGAAATGGAGGTCTGGGTTCAACATTAAGGAAAACTATAAGCACAATTGACCATATCAATAACAAAACAATAGAAATCATATGTTATCTCAATGGATGTAGAAAAATCTATGCACATGTATATATTTATGTATGATGTATGTCTAGGTGTCAGTGGAGTTGAGGATCCTAAGTGTAAGTTAGGTCTCCCTAAGTGACCTTAAGTAGGACCCTTCTCTTTCTGAACCTCAGTTTCCTCATCTGTAAAACAAGTTCTAGCCCAGCATTATTAACAATATATTAACTGAGTACTCTCATGGAAATGTGTTTTTCTTAACTATGCATATTTGACATAAAGTTTTCTTCTTTTAGAAGGAAAAGAATAAATTCTTGATAATTGAAAAAATATTTTAAAAAATATACTGTGTTTGAGAACAAAGAAAATTGAACAGAAACCACATGCCATAAAACATAAGGTTTTAGGAGCATTGAAGGACCAAGGCATTGGATATCAAAAACCCAAGAAAGAAGATGGAATTTTTGTTTTTATGAAGCCATATCTGACTTTTTTTTCATGACTGCATTTGGGGTTTTCATTGCAGAGCTACTAGAGTAGTCTTTTATTTCCTTCTCCAGTTCATTTTACAGATGAGTAAACTGAGGCAAAAAGGGATAAGTTGTACAAGATTACACAATTAGTAAGTGTATGAGACTGAATTTGATCTCAGGTCTTTCTGACAGCAGGTCCAGTTCTATCTAGCTTCACTCAAATGGAATTCAAGGACATTTGATGATTGCATGATCTTGGGTCAATTATCTACCCATTCGTAGTCCAGTCCCACAGAAGGAGATATTTCTAATAAGTAGAATTACTCCAAAGGGAAATGGGCTGCTATGGGCAGTCATGTATCCACCCTAAAAAGTAACCTCTGCAGATTTGTTAAGACCAGCAGATAGGGTTTTTGATCATGATAAGGTTGGGTTGGAAGCCTTTGAGGTCCTTTCTGCTTAGCGATTCTATGATTTTTCTCTGGGGAACATGTGTGTGTACACATGCACAAATACACACGTGCACAGACACACAAAGCATGGGTTGTATAAAGAACAAGAGCTCAGGAAGACCAGAGTCCAGGGACATATCATATGGATCCCTTGTGAAGGAAAGCTACTCTCTCCTCATCCTTGAGATACGCCCATTATTCTGGATCTGGGCCTCCCTTGAATATAGCCTGCCATTCTGGCTAAGTGTGTGGTATTTTGGGGATGTGGGCAAATCTCCACAGGAAACTGGATGAAGCCAATGAGTATATTTTTACCTCCAAAGACGACCAGTCTGACATTAACTTGCTCTACCATTTAAACCTTCCCAGTTGAGACTCACGGAACTCTGGTCAGCTCTAACATTCTGAGCACTGAAATCAGAACCCATGAGTCTTTCTGACTGCTAGACTTTCTAATTAGTATAAGAATGGAGGTATAACCTTAGATAAGACCCTGCTCTTTTCCAGGCTGAAACATCAAAAAATTAGGGAGATGGTAAGAGCATTTCAAAAACCCTTCTAAATCCAAGATTCTTGATCTCTTTGGAGACCTCAGTTTCCTCATCTATAAAATCAGAGGGAATAATCAAGTATTTCTTTTTGAAGTTTCTTCCATTTCATTGATTCTGCAATCATAACTTTTATAGGAAAAAGTTTAAAAAAAACTTATTGGCATCCTTGGGATCCTTCTTATTGGAAAAAATAATTTAGAAATTTTTCTTTCACTGAATTTGATGTAGTTTTTTTTAAAGTTCCTAGGATCTAGGGGCAGCTAGGTGGCATAGTGGATAAAGCACCAGCCCTGAAGTCAGGAGTACCTGAGTTCAAATCCGGCTTCAGACACTTAATAATTACCTAGCTGTGTGGCCTTGGGCAAGTCACTTAACCCCATTGCCTAGCAAAAACTAAAAAAAACTAAAAAAAAAATAAAGTTCCTAAGATCTAGAGTTGGAAAGGACTTTGGAGACTTCTGTCCATTCATTCATTTTAATGTGAGAAAATTAAGGTGATTAAATGACTTACCTATGGTCAGAAAGAATAGTTAAATGCACCTCTCCTTTGATCATACCACCTTGAAAAAACCAAAATCTTACAGATCCCTAGAAGTATCTAGGGTCATCATCAGAGACAGAGTGGAAACTCACATGACCCAATTTGAGAGCCAGGCTCTTTCTACAATTAATGCTTTTGTTTACACCATTTCCCAACACTACCCTTTCTCAATAGACTGTATTTTTCTTACTCAGAAAAGTAATTATGTAAAACTAAGTAATATAATGTCTGCATCCTACAGTCTATACAGTATTCCATATCAGTAGTTCCCACCTCTCTTTTGAGAGTCATGAGATATGTTTCCAATAGATCTTCTGGAATGAATATTGGTTAATACATTAAATATGAATTATGTATAGCAAGATAATAAAGACAAGCATGATGGGAAAGAAGAGATGTCCCACCTTTCCAGGGGAGACCACAGGTGTTGCATATCATAATGTTTTCATATTTTTTATGTTCCATTGTCTTTATATTTTTATAGTTCCATTGTCTTTAAATATTATTATTTGTTATACTTTTTTATGTTCTAGTAAAACTATCTCAACAGATGGACTAAATCAGGTTGAGAATAATTGAGAGACCTCAAACACTGAGGAGTCAATGATTTAGTGGGCTATCTATCCCAGGCAGGTAAAGATTTCCCCAGCAGATGAAATGGATGAGAACTATATGTTCCAGTTAGTGATTATGAAGGCAACTGAATCTGGTGTTGTGGAGTGTTTAGAGCTTGGTTGGGCTTTGAAGATGCCAAGGCCTTCCACTACATCCCAAGCCATCACTAGTCATCTTGACTTGGTCTGGCCACTGAACTCTAATGACTCTGGAAGAGAAAGTGAGACAGGCAATTTTGCACAATTGCCTCACTTAAATCAAATTTACTCATAATTATTGTTCATCTGTCTCTGAAAAGGCAGCATTTAACTCAATCAAGAGCAGAGTGCAAGTGAAGCTTAAAAAGATGTAGGATTCTTGACTAAGAAGGCAGATGAAATTCTGTTTTCCATTGATAGTAACAATCCAAAGAGATTTTAGAATGCCTTGAAGAGTTTTTATGGGTATCGCAAAAACTCATTGCTGGTACAAATACATTGGTTAGTGAAAAGGACATGATCCTGGGGAGATGGGCTGAACACTTCTATGACGTTCTTAAAAGATCATCATCAATCAATGCTGAAATCAATGATCATTTTGACCTCAGGTCGAAGTCAATCCCTCTCTAGCTGAACTTTCCACTGAAAAAGTGGTCTTGAATGTCATAAGCTCCTTTCCAGTGTCAAAGTGCCTGGTGCTGATTCTATTCCAGCTGAGGTTTACAAAGCAGGGGTCCACTGCTCATTCAAAAGTTAACTGAAATTTTCCAGATTACATGGCAAGAAGAGGTTATCCCTCAAGAGTTCAAGGATGCCTCCATCATCCATCTCAAGAAAGGTAAAGGAAATAGATTGTCCTATGACAATCCCAGGGGGTAGGCTGGGGGTACTCTCTCTTAGAAATTGCTAGGAAAAAATCCTTGCCAGAGTTCTTCTCAATAGACTCATCCTTCCCTGGAAGATAATCATCTTCCTTTGAGGTCAAGTGGCTACAAAAAGGGCTAAGAAACAGTCAATATAGTGTTCGCTGTCCATCATCTTGAGAAGAAATATCTAGGAACAGAACAGAAAGCTGTACAAAAAATTTAACAATCTGACCATGGTCTTTGAAACTGTCAGACTTGAGAGTTTATGAAAAATTATATCAAATTTTGGTAGCCCGGAGAAGTTCGTCAACATTCTACATGATTACATGCTTGTCTGGGTTCTGAATAATGAATGATGCTTTTGCACTTTTCTCGTCTCCAATGGAGAGAGAAAAGGGCATATGCTTATTCCCAAAGGCTACAAGCAAAAGCTAATATAAAGGGAGAGGTGGTGTATGACTTTTTTGTTTGCAGATGATTGTGCCCTCAATGCAGCCTCGGAGGCTGAGATACAACAGAATCTGAATTGAATCTCTACTACTTGTGTGAATTTTGGTCTAATAATTATCACAAGAAAACACTGGTGCTCCATCAGCCAGCACCACATCATCCATACATGGAACTATCTGTTACAGCAAAATGACAAATACTGACTTCTGTGGAAAAAGTCCATTTACCTTGGCAGTATTCTTTTCTTTTTTTTTTTCTTTTTTAGTTTTTGCAAGGCAATGGGGTTAAGGGACTTGCCCAAGGCCACACAGCTAGGTAATTATTAAGTGTTTGAGGCCGGATTTGAACTCAGATCCTCCTGACTCCAGGGTCAGTGCTCTCTCCACTGTGCCACCTAGCTGCCCCTACCTTAGCAGTATTCTTTCCAGGGATATACACATAAATGATGAGATTAATGCACCAATTGCCAGACCTTGCTTAGTGTTTGGGAAGCTCCAAAGGAAAGGATGGGAGAGAAAAGTTATTAGATCAAACTGAAAGTCTATGGAATCTTTGCTATATGCCCTGTGAAACCTGGACACTTTACCCAGTACCATGCCAAGAAACTGAGTCACTCTCATTTGAACTGTTTTGAGAAAATAGTGAAGATCACCTGGCAAGACAAGGTACCAAAGACTTCCTGTCTTGAAATAAACTGCCAAGCATTCAAATACTACAAAGAGCACAACTCTATTGGGTTAGTCATATTAAAATGTAAAACTTACATTTGACTAAACTCCTATATTATGGAAAACTCACACAAGGAAAGTGCTCACACAAGAGGTCAAAAGAAGCCACGTAAGGACAATCTCAAAGTCTCTTGGAAGTATTTTGGAATCTATTGTGAGACATAGGAGACACTGGCAATGGACTGCCCAGTCTGGTGTGCCTGCATCAAAGAAGATATAGTCCTCTATGAGCAAAGCAGAATTGCAGTAGCTCAAAAGAAACAGGAGATGTGTAAATTTAGAGACATCTCCTCTCCAAATGCTCATGTGAGCTCTCTGGGTCCAACCTGTGGTAAAAGTCTTCCCAGCTCTTTTTGGTCTGATCAGCCAAGTTGGACACACTGTGCTGTGACCCTGACATGGTGATGTCATTTTGGTCTTTTTTGAGAAGAAATGACTATGAATGTGCTTGGCAGATAGAACTACAACACAAAGATGAAATGAGTCCTACTTCCAAGATCATGATAGCAAGGAAAATGCCACAAACACTCTCATTCATTGTGCAATTGTCTGTGTGTGTGTGTGTGTGTGTGTGTGTGTGTATACATGAGTTTGGGTTTGAATAGGTATTGTATATAGTATATGGTAAAATAAATGCAAGGTAATTTTTGAGGGAGGCTATCAAACATAAGGAAGGGTTTCATGTAGAGGATGGTCCTTGAACAGAGTTTTGAAGTACACAAGATACTGCTAGGTAGTGGGATCTTGTATTTATAATTATTGCTATCCGAATATTTATTGTTCTCTCTTGGTTCTACCTTTTTATTTGACTTCACATCAGTCCATACAAGGCTTCTCCAAACATTCATTCTCTTTGCTTTATATAATCCCATAATATTCTATTTGGTCCATATTGGTGCATTCTCTAGGGATGCTCCCAATAGTTTGCTAACAATATAAATGTTGTCCTTTATTTTCATTTGACTTGAGCTTCAGAATGCCCTCCTAAAGAATTGAGCTTTGGGAAAGGAGAGAGGGTCCCCTTATCCTAAAGTTTGCTAAAGCATCCTGAAATCACCCTGGTTACCTGTGGCTTAGTGAATGGTATGGGAGAGTAGTTCCAACATCATCAAGGATTCTTGTCTTTACCTCTGCTCCACAGATCAAGAACCTGTGACACTGTAGAGGAACAGCCTAGCTAACGAAGCACTCTTTATGCATCTCTAAGAAATGGGAATGGATTGAGAATTTCAGGAGCTAACTAGCCCTTTTAGTAATTTATTACTGGGTGACATGGAATCACACTGTGCCTCAGTTTACTCAGCTTTCACTGTTTTCTTCATAGCATTTTTAAAGTCTTGAAGTTCTACAGAAATGGGGTTGCTACTTGTCATCATTCACTTAAGCTAGTAAGATTGGCTATCTCTTGATCACCTAGCCTTGGGGGCTCCCACAACATGGCTCCTTGATAAGGCCATAGCTCTAGAGTTGGAACCATTTAGTCCAACCTTCTCATTTTCTCCAGTTTGCTGTGGACATAGAGTCATTTCCAACTCTACACAACCCCACTTGGAGTTTTCTTTGCAGTGGTTGGCCATTTCCTTCCCCAGTTCATTTTATAGATGAGGAAACTGAGGCAAACAGGGTGAAGTGACTTGCCCAGGGTCTTACAGTAGTTAAGTGTCTGATTTGAACTCAGGCCAGGCTTGAACTCAGTAAAATCTTCCTGACTCCAGGCCTAGTTCTCCAGGCATTATGATGCCACCTAGCGGCTCATGAGGTACTTTAGGTTCAGAGAGCTGAAGCATCTCATCCAAGATGGTAACCAGAAAATTCAGCTGCCCTCACTGCAAGCCCACAGCACTTTCTCTGCCCCATTCTTCCTCTATAGATTTCATTCATTCAACAATTTAGTTGGATGCTTAGGAACTAGCTTGTGGAACGTTTCCTAGCTGCTCTTCAGGAGCTCCAAGAAGAGAAGTCATGGACATCAAAGGTCAACTTGGGTGGATGCTTCCAAGAAGACAATCTGTCCTTGTCTAGCCTAGTGCTCTGCTCTCCAGCCTAGGAGAGACCCAGGTCTATCATGGTGATAACCTTTCCCTCTGTGCCTCCTCCCGCTCCAACCTTCTCCCTTTTCTTTATTTCCCATTTCACTTCTGAAGAATAGGACTTCTTTCATTCTTTGCAATCAGATCTGTGAGGCTTCAAGCAGTGCCTACCCCATGGTAGGTGTTTCATATTTTAGGATTCCTTCCCCCCCCCTTCCCATTTGAATATGTAACCCACCTCCTGCCCAGATCATTGCATTTGTGGCCTTTGAGCATAATCATAGCACCCACTATTTCCCAAATGAACCCAGGTTGTCTCTAACACCAATCTTGTGCTGTCCCCCAGATTAATTCACATTATTCTTCCTCTGGATGGCGCACAGCAGTCTTAATCTGGTTAAAGATGACCTGAGTTCAAATTCTGACTCTGCACTTGTTCCCTATGTGACCTTGGGCAAGTCACTTCTCTTGGTAGTCTTGGCTACCTACTCTGCATAACTAAAAGACTGCATCAATAGTGTCAAAGGACCCTTTTGGTCTTATTCTCCATGATGCCAATATCTTCTTCCTTCTCAATCTTACCTCCTCTATGTCATTCAAGCCCAGTGATCACTGAAGCATAGACTTAAAGCTGAAAAGGTATTTAGAGGAGGCCTAAACTAACCTCCTCATTTTAAAGATAAAGAAACTAAGGACCAAACAGGTCAACTGACTTGTCCAGGGTCATCAAACTGGTAAACATCTCTATAGAAATTTGAATTCTGATCTTTTTGACTTAGTCTAGTGCTTTATCCAATACACTTCTATGTCTCTTCCGCCTATCAATACCTAATATATATAATACATGGATGCTGGTTTGGCACTCATAATATTAAGTATTTTTATGTGTCTGTTTCTTGGTTCCCCAATTTGATTGTAATTTTCTTGAATAAAGGAGATAGACCTGTCCCTCTCTTCCGAATCTCCTCTGTAATCCTTTGTGTTCTCTCTCATCCCCTCCCATCTGTTAGTAGCCTCATGGTTTCTAGAATGCTTAATAAATACTCCCTAATTTATCAGCCATGATCAGATCACTCCATCTCTCCAAACTTCCATTTCCTCAAGTGTAAAAGGAAAGAATTGAACAAGAGGACCTCTGCAGTCCCTTCCAGTTCAGGATGCTTTGATCAAATGATTACTTTTTTCTTATTAATTTTTTTTATTAAAGAATTAATTTCTGCTACAATTCTTCCCTTTAGAAGACTCACTCCAGTTCATCCTCTTTGACCACTAACTCAAAAGTTGCAGTCGTGAACCTCTTACAACTCATGATGAAAAAGAAAGAACTTATTCCTTTGATTGCATTTGTGAGTTTTGCTGGAATTGGAGCAATCCACATGCCCATATATTCCCTTTTCAAAACTGATGTGATTGTTAACAGAAAGACAAATCCAGAACCATGGGAAAATGGGGATCCTTCCCAGTCTCAAAAGCTTATCACTATTAACCAAAAGTGGGAACTTGTTGAAGAGTTGCAGACTATCAAACAGTTGACCAAATGAAGTCTCTCCTTCTAAAGCAACTCTGTAAATCTAGTGGAAACATTTCTGTAAAACTAGACTACTAAAACCAGTGTATGGAGGTGCTTCTGCTACATTTTTAGGTTCTCCTTACATTTTGGGGCTCTGAATAAGAAATTTCATTTTGCTTTCAAGATGACAAGCCTAGCAACCTCCACATAGTCCAAAAATAAAATTCTCATATTTTCTGTCTTGTAAAATATCATGTAGCACATTAAAGTATTCGAGAGGATTTTTTTATACATTTGTATTTATATATTTTGGAGCAAATTATGATGTTTTGTAAGATAAGCTGTCTACTATAACCAAATGATATGTGTTCATTTTCCCCAAAGATTAAATAAGTATTTATTTCACCATTGTTAGTTAGAAATGTATATGCAGGGGCAGCTAGGTGGCACAGTGGATAGAGCACCAGCCCTGGAGTCAGGAGGACCTGAGTTCAAATCCAGCCTCAGACACTTAATAATGACCTAGCTGTGTGGCCTTGGGCAAGTCCCTTAACCCCATTGCCTTGCAAAAAAAAAAAACTAAAAAAATGTATATGCTGCTTTACAATTTGAATCTTTGTATCTGAAATACATTTCAAGTCTTAAAAGAACTAAATAACTTTCACATACATCATTTCAATTGAAATGTGAAAATTCAGTTTAATAAAGCTGTTATTCAGATTTGTTATTTTGGAAATCAACATACTGCCAAAGTTATTGTGAGTTTGATTCCAGAACATGGCAATAAAGCAAATATCTCAAAAAAATTTCTTTAAGCAAAGCTTAATGACTACCTGTTAAGGAGTCAGTAGAATGGGTCCTATTTCTTTGAACTCTGATCATAGAATCTAGGATTCTTTTTATGTGGGAGCTTTAATACATGAAAGATAAAGACTAATCCAACTCCTCTTTCTTAATCTAGTTGGAAGGTCATTGTTTTTTAACCCATTAGGAACTTGTACTCTTGATTAAACTGACACTTCTCCCTTCTTTATTGATATGTGTGGTTTTCCTACACCAGCTGATTCAATTAGTCCAGGCTCATTCTTCCCATTCTCCAGTAAATCCATCAGATTTGAACTAAAAGGAGAGCCCATGCTAGAAGACTCTTTGTTTTCTTAAGCCCCACTAGGATAACTGGAGTCCAATGGGAGAAGGCCTCCCTCTTTCCCCTTTCTACCTTCCAAGCATAGAAAACAAATTGGAAGAAAGAAAAAAAGACACCGGTCACACATATTCACCACCTCTCATCAATGATTTAAATATAAACACTTAACAGGGGAAAAAGCCCCAAAGAAGGAAAGCATTGATTAGTGAACCTTACACATCCTGCCCTGAGATCAAAGGGGCTGACATTCAGGGATCAAAGAGGGGGAAGTGCCCATGGAACTCCATTTTGGAGAAGGTTTCCTTGTGATGTGGTGTGGCATAACCGGAACCACTCTACTCAGCAGCTGCAAAGAGAAAGAAAGGAAAACAGTCCCGAAAATTATTAATTAGGCAAGCATGATGCTCACTACATCTTTCTTGAAAAGGCATCATTTCCATAAAGGGTGCCAATTTTTAAAAGGAGTTTAGGCTGAATGCTGATATCCAAGGCAATATCCAAGGAGAGATCACCAGGGCACAATATTGTAGATCACAGCTGGCCACACACAGTCCCATCCAGACTGGTCATCTCTGATAAATGTGAGGCATTTCAGCACCTCAAGGTCCTAGCTACCTCAACTGCAAAACTGACTGCAATATAATATATGATTTGTCAACAAACATTAAGGCTCTCCTATGGACCAGGCAAGAAAGCTAAAAATGTGGTCCTGGTGAATGAGGTAGGTAACAGGTAAAGGATTAGTTGGATATAAGTAGGTACAGAATAGGTAGAGGATAAAGTTAGAGGAGGGCATTAGACGTAAGGTTGGATGGATAACCAAGGGATCATCTTCATCAGTATGACTATGTGGGACAGAGTTGAGTAGGAGGAGGAATATGGATTTGTCTTCAGAAATTTGTAAGACTCTTCCAATGGATCCAATCTTATGCCAAAAACAAAAGTTAATGCCAACTTTCTACTTATTTTGTTGCCTGGAAAGGAGTCATGCAATCCAAGTCTACAAAAAAATTGAAAATTATTATCTCACAGAGGGTATGAGCGGGCTACAACCTGGAAACTAGGAGGAGCTCTGTGAAAAAATAGGTGGCAGAAGTGGCATCGGAAAATACATGATGGGAAGAAATGTCTACATGGAAAAATAAAGGGATGACATTTGGATATGGAATTCTGGAATTCTCACTAGGTCAAGAGACAGTGAGGAAGGAGGGTCTTCAGCATATTTGAGGAAATATTCACTGGTATGCTTGGAGGAAGAGTGAACAAGACTTCTACAAGATCAGCTGAGTGGCTTTAATCTGAATCACTGGAAGGAATGGCCACTTAAATGAGAAAGAGAGACAGAGACACCAGAGACAGAGAGAGAAAAAAAGAAGAGAGATAGAGAATAGAGAAAGTGACAAAGTCAGAGACAGAGAATTTATTAAGTGTTTATTATTTGCCAGGTGCTTAGTCTTTGGTAATATAGTGCCATAAGCTGGCGCACCAGTACTGATAGTTTTTTTTGTTTATTTGTTTCTTTTGTCACATAATCTCATTCTATGAGCATATATTTTGATATTTGTCTTATACTTGATATGAAGATAAAATGAGAGAACAAAAGAAAAAATGAACCTATAGTAAGGAACAAGCTAGTTTGAGAAAACTGAAATACATTTCAAGTCCTAATTCAACAAATACTGTTCAATAGCCAACTGTGGCCCCATGGAAAGATCACTGAATTTGGAATGAGACTGGGGGGGGGGGGGGGGGCGGGTCAAATTCCAGTTCAACTATGTCATTAGTCTGTATAACTTTGGACAGATCACTTTGAGTTCAGAATAGCCAGATTGGCTGAGACTCAGCAATCATTCTGTCCAGCCCTTGTCTGAATGGATTCCCTTCTCAGCCTCTTCAACAAACAGATATTCAGCCTTTCCTTGAAAACCTCCATTCAAAGAGAGCCCACTGTCCTCTTGAAGTAAACTGGTATGTCTTCTGACAGCTATAATTGAAAATATTTTCCTAATATCAGATCTCTTTGGAACTTCCATCTTACTAAATTCCATTAGCTAACAGCTAATTTCATTAGCTATTCCACTCATTCTCAAGGACAGCATGAGAGGCATCAAATGCCTCTCTGCTGATAACCTCTTCCTCATCTAATAAACATCACTATATTGGAAAAATGAAAGAAGGGAGGAAGGAAGGAAGGAAGGAAGGGAGGGAGGGAGGGAGGAAGGAAGGAAGGAAGGAAGGAAGGAAGGGAGGGAGGGAGGGAGGAAGGAAGGAAGGAAGAAAGGAAGGAAGGAAGGAAGGAAGGAAGGAAGGAAGGAAGGAAGGAAGGAAGGAAGGAAGGAAAGAAAGGGAAATTGGGTTAGTTTGTGCATTTAATAAGTACCTATCGATCATCTGATTGATTGATGGACAAGAGGCTCTTTCTGGCTAACTTTGTTCATTGTAACTTCATCACCTAACATAGGACCTAGCAGATAGGTTCAGTCACTTAACAAATTCTTTTCATTTCATTTATTCATTCAATGGACTATGCATGGAAGTGAGAGAGAGTTCTCTATAAGCCTAAATGCTCCAGTGGAGATTAAGATCAATTCAATCAATGCAATAGGGGAAAAAAAAGAGATTTAGAGATGCCAGAAATCAATATGAAATGGGAAACAGTTGTTCTAATTGGCTAAGCATGGGACAGTTTCAAGGAAAGTAATATGAAATCATGTGGGAAAGATTGTGATGGGTCTTAAATATTTTTTTGTTAAAAATAAATTAAAATCTTTATAAAGTTTGAAGCTCAGCAATGTCATTTAGAAACATAGATAAACACAAGACTTTGATACTTCAAGAATCTATGATTGGGTTATTTTTTTTACCAATGCAGATTGCAACTTCCTTATGACTGTAATAAATGGTCTTTGAGATTTCCTATGACCAAAAATTTTGGGAATCTGTGAACAATCTGGCAATGAACCTATCTAAATTTAGCCTATTTTCAAATGGTAAGTTACTCAAAACATTTTCAGCTTGTTAGGAAGTACCAGGGCTTGTCTTCTCTTGGCACAATCTTTGAGAAACCCAAGAGACACCTCCATGTCATACCAAGGTTCTAAAGTAGGACTTCATGATGGTGAATAAGGTTTATACGCTCTCAATCATTTAATTTCGTAAACATGTATTAATGCTCCTACTATGTATCTTGGGGATACAAAAAAAAGAAAACAGTCATGGCTCTCAAGTTGACTTTGGAAAATAAAAGTAATAGTTATATTTTTTAAAGTAGTAAATGTGTCTATCTTAGAAAAGGGTTATAAAACAAGTCACAAGAGGACCAGTGTTGCCTCTAAACCATATTTTTTGGGTAGCTTTTATATTTGGTTTCATATTTAGTCAACCTTTAACTACCCATTAAGTGTTAGCTTTAGCAAGAGGCACCTAATGGTCACTGTTCATGAATTTCAAAGCTCAAGATCCAAGTCTAGGCCTAAAGCCATAATCTAAATCAATATGTCCATTGTTACTGGAAAAGTCGTGTTATCCAATTTTCTCTCTGTTCTACTCTCCATCCTATTAACTTTCTCAAATGAAAAAGCTCTTTGAGATCAGTACTTCCTCAAAAATATTGTCTTCTCCATTAGAAGGTAAGCCCCTTGAGGGTAGGGCTATCTTTGTTTTTGAATCTCCAGTGATTAACACAAGTGTTAAAATGCTTTTTCATCTATTCATTCTTTTAACAATTCATTGATAAAATTAATAAATTCATTCATCTCATCAAACTTATCCCTGAAAAAAATTCACTGAACATTATATTTGAGTCATCATCCAGCCTTTGTTTGAGGAGGAATCCTTTATCTCCCAATTAGTCCATTCCACTTTGGGACAGTTTGAAATGTTAGGAAATTTTCCCTTAAGTTAAGGTTGAATTTGTGTCTCTGTAACTCCTACCAGTTCTTCCTAGTTCTATCTTCTAGGGCCCAGAAGAATTAGTCTGAACCTCTTTGAAGGACAGTCCTTCATGAGGATAGTTGTCCTGTTCACTCTTCCCATTCCTACACCATGGTGCCTATAGCTGCCTAGCCTGATCTGTCCCTCTTTTGAATTAGCTCTCTTGCTTGAAATTCCATTGTATTGATTAGTTTTGTACATATTCTCTCCTCTGATAGAGTAGTTTTTTTTAGTATTAACTTTTGTAGCCTTAGAAAAGGTGAGTGCTTCATAAATGTTTTTTGAATTATTTTGAATTTTTCACTGTACCAAATAACCATTCTGGGAAAATAAGTTGGAAAAATACTGTGAGGGCTTCATATTAAGCAACGAAGGTTAACTCCACATGTTTCTCTTCCATAATTCTTCAGCTTCCTTCATCTGTCCCAATTTAGAGACCTTTGACTACCCTTTTTGTCCTCTTCCTGATTCTACCCCTCCTTTGCTGATGTCATTCCTAAAATATGGTGGTCTCCAGAAAGGTTGTTATTGCTTGACTAGGACAGACAGGAGAACCATTAGCACCCCAATTTTGGCACTATATGAATGTGTTTAGTTCAGTGAAAATGAACTGAATGGAATCAGGAGAGGGGTGTGTTCTCCTTCTGTCTTGAAATTTTATATCTGGTTCTTGCTCTCTTTATAATCATTGCTGAAGTCTCTTTGAAGATTGGGTATTAGCTTCAATTTTATTGTAAACCTCTGACCTTTAAAACCATTAAATAAAGGAGGTTCCTGTTTTCAACTTTTCAAAATGTATTTTGGATATACTGAACAGTTTAAAAATATACTTTCAACTCAGGGGCTGTCATACCAACTATGGGGCTGATAGAGATCAGGTTTAATCTTGAGGTCAGTAACTCACTTTATATGTATTTCTTTTGCTCTTTGGTCTCTTTTAGAATTTCATTTGGGAATTTCAGACCTCGGCTCAGATTTAACTCCACATCTGCATGTGAAAGGTTCCCATTTCCCATTCAAGGGCTCACTCCAGATAGCAATGCATAAGAGATAGGATCAAAGGGTCACAGATTTATCTCTGGATAAGTGACCTTAGAGGTCATCTAGTCCAACCTCTTTATTTTAGGCTAGACCCAGGGAGATTTTGACTTGACCAAGAACACCCAAGTACTGAGGAACTGAGCCAGGAGGATTTCAACCAAGATTCTCAGATTCCAAATGTAGTGTTCTTTCCATTTATTTCACCCCAAATACAGGATAAAAAACATTCAAGTTTAAAATCATCTTACAAACCATCATGGATCTGACATTTAAACTCTCTGTGCCTGTTTCCTCATCTATAAAAAGAGGAAGATGATACCCCCCCCTGCCCACCTCACAGGATATAATGTATGTAAAGAGCTTTGCAAAGCTTAGAAAAAAATCTTTATTAACATCGATGCCTCCCTTTATTAGAAGGCAAATTGGCTGGGGCGGCTAGGTGGTGTAGTGGATAAATCACTGGCCCTGGAGTCAGGAGTACCTGGGTTCAAATCTGGTCTCAGACAATAATTACCTAGCTGTGTGGCCATGGGCAAGCCACTTAACCCCATTTGCCTTGCAAAAATCTAAGAAAAAAGGCAAATTGGTTGAGGGCAGGGATGTTTTGGATTTTGTGTTCATATCATAGCACTTAGATAAGGGGGCTGGCACATCACCCCCTTCACCCCTTTCCAATGACTCCTCATTTGGTGTAGAGAACTCTAGGTAAGGAGATTCCCTTATGCAAATCTGCAACCCATAACCTTAGAGATTTGTCTGGAAGAACTGGGGGAAACTTGATTTATCCAGTTATACCAGTATATGTCAGAGATAGATTTTGAACCCCAGATTTTCATGACTTCAAGGTCTGCTTTCTATCAACTATCTCTTAGGCAGCTAGGTATAGTGGATAGAGCATGAATCCTGGAGAAACTGAATTCAAATTCTGACTCAGACACTATATAGCTGTTTGACCTTGGGCACCTTGCACCCAGGGCAGTCTCTAGTTGGGTCCTGATTCATATCTGATCATTGAATTCAGATAACTTCAGAGGAGAAAGCGAAGCTGGGGTCTTAGTACAGCCCCTCCTCACTCAAATTCAATTCACTTACATGTCATGGCATCATCTCCCTGATTTCATGGTCTTCCAGAACAAAGAACCATCATCATCATCATCATCATCATCATCATCATCATCATCATCATCATCATCATCATCATCACCACCACCACACTATCTCTCTTCTTGTACATGAGTTGAATTGAATCCATTTTGCTTCAGGTTTGCCTCCCTAATAGTATTTCCATTAATGTGAGCTTATCTTCAGTAAGAGATATTTTATATTCCCATTAAGGCAGACCCAACCAATACCAGAAAGGGAAGTCATCCACCAGAATTTATTTTTAAGCATGAAAGAAGTATCTGTTCTAGTTATGATTACATGTTTTCCTTTGTCACTTTAAGACAATTAGAAATTAATTGTTGATCTGGCACCCACAACATACCGCTACTACATGGAACTACATTGAAGAGAAATGAGTCATTTGCATAGTCATGGAAACAAAAATAACAATTTAGCAAAGGGGGGGTCTTTAAGAATGATGAGGAAATTAGTTGAGAAATACATTAATAATAGCTGGCTGTAAATATTTCATTGGGGCCAGAAGGCTGCTGAGGATTTGCTGAATAATACACAGAACCATGTTCATTTTAATACCAAACAGCTCCAAATTATGAGGAAGGCAGATTTCTGTAACACATGAAGGAGTTTCAAGTTACACCATTATGGGGGGGAAAATCCCCTGGTAAATGCATCTGTTTATCATTGACTTGAGGGATATTTGTGCGGCTGGTTTCAGCTTTGTGAAGAGTCTTTAGGTGGTCCTGTCAAAGCATTCCATATCTTTGGGAAACTTGAAATCTCTCTGGAAGACTTTTGCAAACATCTTATTTAACTCGATCCCAGCAATCCCTTTCTTGAATTGCTTTCCAGTTATTTCAGGAATGAGTTAGGCATTGGATTTTCTAAGATAATAAATGAGATAAACTTCAATTAAGATTATTTGCAAAAATAAAATCAAATTACAAGGCTCTTTCCCTCTAATTATTTTCCCATCATGAAAAGACAATTTGGAGAAATGCAGACCACTCTTGACCTAACTTTGTCATTTCCTTTTTAACCAAGTTTTACAAGAAGTTGCTTAACACATTTTTTCCCCAAAATGAATTCTTCACAATTGTTTGAATTGTCTCATGACAAATTGTGACAGAATTCAAACTGTCTCCTCACAAATGGGTCATAATCAGTTTTTAAAGTGACCTTGAAAAGAGTTATTTGCTTAAGTAAATGGAGATCAAGAACAATTGGCTCCCTGGAGCAAACAAATCTCCCCCCAAGTCGGGAAAGTTTTACCCCCTGCCTCTACCCTTTAGACGCTCAAGTCCTGGAATAACTCAGATGCTACTTCCATAAGGGAAGGGGAGGAGAAAAAGTAATGACAAAGCATTTACTATGAGCCAGGAGCTAAGGAGAGTGCTTTACAAATATCTCATTGGATCTTCATAACTTTCCTAGGGAAGTGTTATTATTACCCTCAGTTTACACTTTAAGAAACCGAGGCAAAACGATTATGTTTGATTTCAGATTCAGACTGCGTTTTCCTGACCCAGCTCAGGGCTTTGTCCATGACTCTATAGCTGCCTATCCTAATCTCTCCCTCCTTGTGAGTTTGATCTCTTTCTGGAAATTCCATTGTATTTATTTAATTTCATACATATTCTCTCCTTTAGGTAGAGTGGAAATTTATTGAGGCCAGGAATTTTTTGGTGCTAATTTTTGTAACCTTAGAAAAGGTAGATGCTTAATAAATGTTTGTTAAATTGTTTTGAATCTCTCATTGTCCCAAATAGCCATTCTGAGAAAATAAGCTGGGAAAACACTGTGAAGGTTTCCTATTAAATAGAACAACCAGAATAGATTTCTAAGGACAGATGATGAAGTATAATTTCCTTCTTGGGAATAGGGAGATGATTCTCAGGGCTATGGGTCCAGAATTTTACTTACATTCTCAAATGAATTCCATCTGTCCATTGATTTAACTTCTTTTTTTGTTACAAGATAGGTCAAAGTGGAGATATATTGGGGGGAAGGGATGACTCAATAATACAGAGAAGAGATGATATGAAAAACAAAGGGCATCAATTAAACTTTTTTTTGCAAGACATTGGGGTTAAGTAATTTGCCCAAGGTCACACAGTAAGGTAATTAAGTGACTATCCACTCCACCACCTAACTGCCCCCTTTTAAACTTTTAAAAAAAGGAAATGGAAGATGAAATAATGAGTGGACCTTCAAAAACAAACAAAAAACCCCCCTACTCTACTTAGACTTTTAAATTGATACTAGAATTCTAAACAAAACCTACTTGGGGAGAGGGGGACAAATGCCTCAATAAGAATTGATAGGCAGGAAGGACAGGCAGGACTCCACATTTATATAATCAAAAAAATGCACTTTTATTTAGGATTTGAAAATGAGAATTCTTTAGCTCATATAGCTTCTCTGAACATTAAAAGTCTTTTAGAGATTACTGGATAACAGAAAAAAAGAAAAAAGGAAAGAAAAGAAAAATTTCAACTTTTTAGTACTCTTGAATATAAATAATAGTGCTATGTTTACTTTTTTATTTATTTTGGGGGGGAATCTTCATTTTTACAAATTATTTTGTTTTTTAAAAGAATCCAATAAACTGTTTTAGTCCTGTAAAAACAATTGATATTAGAAGTGTTATCCTAATCAATGTTCAGATTTGTTTGCATGACTATGCTGAGTTCAAGTTTAAAAATATGGGATGAAAATATAATATATAATATAATTAATATAATATTATAATACAATACAATATGATATAATAATATAATAATATAATAAAATACAAAAATATGAGTGAGAAGGAGGACATTTAAAAGGATAGTTTAAGTAAGTTTTTAAAAACATGCACAGAGCAGAAAAGACAGAGGTTCAAAGGTCAAATACAGAAAAGTGAGATAGTTTTGAAATTTATATTTTTAATCAATTATTTGCTTACAAAACCTTGCTGTATATGATGATGATTTGTGATTGCATGCACAAATCTAGTTTCCCATTCTTTAGATCTGGAAAAGCTCAGTTTGCTTCTGTTTGTCAAATTCAGAATGCCAACTAAAAAAAATTCCAAAGGAACTTGAGACTGAACTCTCTGAAGCCCCTTCCTCCTCTCTGAATCTTCATATTGCCAAAGTGATAAATGGTGTTTGGAAGCCTCTGTGGGAAGACAAATCTCAATTTTATTTATAGAAGGAAGTATGGTTTAGACTCAATGGCCCCTGAGCTCCCTTCCCCAGCCCTGAGATTCTATGAAGTACTCAGCTACAAAAGGTCCTCCAGAAGATGAGCAGAGAAACTAAACAAGATTGATGAGTTTTTGACCTATTCATCAGCATCTTTGAAGCACAGCTCTCTAAGAAGTCATAGTGAAACAGGTAAATCATACTATATTGTCCACCATTTTCCCTTAAAGCCCCTGCTAGAGACTGCCCAGGACTGAACCCAAGAGTCTTGAGAATTTCAATGCTCCCCATCCACCTGGATTCCATCCCAATATCTTCAGCCATCATTGAGAAGAGAAATCATCACCACCTCATTGTCATCACAATCATCATCATTCTCCAACACCAGCTACAGCATCTGAGTCCCAGTCAGCTAGGCACAGGAACCCTGGAAGTTATAGTAACCCCCTCCCCCAGACCACTAGTCCAGCCATCACAGCATCATCTGCAGATCCTCACCAGCTGTCAGTCATCTGCCATATATAGTGCAGGCAAGTCAACCTGGGTGAAGCAGCAAGAGAAGAAACAGGAGACAGTATGTAGCAGGTAAGTAAAAACAACTCCACCACCTTGACTTGATTATTTTCTTCCTTCAGACTCTGATGGAAATAGCTCAGGACCCTGAACCCACAAACCTTGGGAACAGCCCTGCTTCCTGTCCTATGGTTTTAGTCACGATTTGGAGATGTAGCCGGAGGTTTACTCCTGCAGGTGTTCTGGATACAGAAAATTCTCACAGAAAAAAAAAAATTCTCTCCGTCAAAGTCTCTGACACTGTCAAATAGTTCAGCATCAAAAACTGATGTGATTTTAACAGTATAAATACCATTAAAGAAGATACATCATCATCTGCTTTGCTGCTCTACCCTAAAGATCATGGGATCTTTCCATCTGATTTATCCCTGAACTCTCCCTTCCCCCACTGGGGTGTTTCTCTTGTTAGAAGCCCCTGGAGAGCAGAGACTGTCCCCCACCTCACCTTGTATCCCCAGAGTTTAGCATAATGCCTTTCAATAGTAAATGCTTATTTCTTTCATTTGTCTCCAAAAAAGCAAGATTTTCCTTTTGGCACCCATTTTATCCAGTGATTCTTGCTCTTTTTAAATTGATTAACCAGGTTGCTAGCACCTGTTCAGTGGCCTTCACTCACTGATTCAGGGGAGACTGGATCTTACCCTTGCCTGATTCATCAGTGGGAGCCCTCTTTCATGGTATGGGATATTCTTCTTACATCTCCAAAATAAAACGGTGGGGTTGGCCTGGTAGTTGGGAGGGAAACCTGGGTTTGAAATTTAACTCTGTTACTTATAATCTGTGTGACCTGAACAAGTGGCTTCTCTCTGTGTCTTCCTGTTCAAAATGAAGGAGGGAGACTAGAACAGTGGGGTGGAATAGAAATGGGGACCACTAACCCAAACATATGGATCCCTATAGGCCAGAAAACCATTTTAAAAAATTACTCATTTTACTCTGAAGCCAAAGACTACCATGAGCATTTCTATAATACTAGTAGAAAAGGGAAAAAAAGAAATGCATATGCAACTGTAAATCTATTAAGCACAACTTGTTATTCATTTTAAAGTGTAATGCTACCTATGTTTTATTGTCTTTTTAGTCGGTTTATTAAATATTTCCTGATTAAATTTACTCTGGCTGGAGGTGGGGGGAGTGGGAAACAGGGGAGTGTTGCTGACTTTGGCCAGCAGGTGGTGAGTTGAACACCTCTGGACTAGACAATGTCGATGAACCATCCTTTCAGCTGTAAAACTTTAGGATGGTATAATAATTTGAATGTTACTTTTTTTTTACATTTGAAAGGGCTATAGACAGTTACCTATGAATCCAAAATAGAGGGCAAACTTCAACAAACTTATTCCTTTTTAGTCTTACCCTAAATGGGGTCAAAAGAATTTGGTATGACTGAAATAACCAAACAACAAAATTTAATCACTTGAATTTCCAGTCTTTACCTTAGTGACTGTACATGAGTTTCCCTTGAACTCTAGGATTCATTGGAAATAAAATTAAACTAGTATGACCCACAGAGGAATTCAATAGAGGAAGTTTTTTCTACAGTCTGTGACTGACTATATCATTCTCCTACTCAAGGAGCTCCAATGGTTTCCTAATACCTACAGAATCAAATAGAACACCTCCCCCCATTATGCTTTTTATAACCTAACTCCTTCCAACCTTCATTTTCCTTACACCTTACTCCCTTCCATTTATTCAGTAATCCAATACCACTGACCTACCTGCAATCTCTGGTCTCTGGACTGACGTGGCTATCCCTCATTCCTGGAATACTTTGATCCCTTGCCTGTATAAGTTTGTATGGATATTTTTATGTATGGATGTGTGAATGTATCTATTACCTATCCATCCATCTACCTGTCTACCTATCTACCTGTCTGTCTGTCTACCTTCCTATCTATTGGGACACACATGTATGTAGGTATATATATATAGAGAGAGAGAGAGAGAGAATATCTATATATTTTTCATCCACCTTGACACCACCCTCATATTCTCATACTCTGTATATAGGATGTTCTATCTACCTAGATAGTTAAAGTTTGCCTCCCTTGAGATCTCGGAGTGATATTTGTTTCTCCTTTGCCTTTATTTATACCTCTGCCCTCAGTATTGTGCTAGAGCCCAGTCAATGACTAATCGCAGAGTCAGACTGGCTCCCCTCCCTGCCCCTCCACTCCCATTCCAACCTTGGACATTCCAGTCTGGGTAACTGAGGAGCTGGAGACAGCTTTTCCTAGGACAAGAGACACTTGCAAATGAATGTTATTTTTCATTCCATCTTTCAGCACCCCAGTGGAAATGGTTACTTCCCTTTGCAACGTGGGCTAGCGGCTTTTGGAAGAACAACCCACAGGTAAAGAGGAAAAGGGAGCTTCCCATTGAACAACTGCTGTCTCAGCCACTCTGACCTTGGGAGGCTTCAGGCCTGTTTGGAAGGCTCTCAACACCACCTGGGACCTAGTTCCTTTGCTACCATTTGGGTCTGGTTACAGCCAAGGATGAGGGTAGTGAAAGCCCCAAAGGAGGACTGTGGGGGTGGAGGAGAATACTTCCCTCATGGAGGTAAAGCCACCCAGGATGTTGCAAAGAGTGGTTCCAGGAGTTACAGGCCAACTTTGTAAAAAGAGTGAAAAAAAAATTGCATTTACACAATAATAGCTGACATTTATAGAAGGATTTTAAGATTTGCCAAGAGCTTCACATATATTCTCTCACTAAAACCCAGAGAGGCAAATGCTATTATCATTATCCTCATTCTACAAATGGGGAAACTGAGGCTCAGGGCAGCTAAGTGACTTTCCCAGTCACCCTACAAGCACAGATGCACAATGGCAGGGATTTGAACCCTATGTTACTTGATGGTACGACAGTCCTATGAAGTAGAGGCCCTTCTCAGTGTCCCCATTTTACAGAAGGGGAGACTGGAGGAAGAGAATTGACTTGCCCAGAGTCACAGGCCTAGCAAGCAGTCTTTGAGAATGCATATCCTCTACTCTGCTACTCCCACCAAGAAATAAACACCCTCACCCTTACTAAAGGGCTTAATCCAAAGAGAGCCCATCACTAACTTAGCCCTAGTCACTAGACCTTCCCTCCATCCGGAGCTCTGGGATCTATGGTAGCTGAGACCTGGTTCTCTGTTTCCTCTGTAGATTCCTTCTGAGATGATTCTTAAATGACAGAATCCAAAGATCATTGTCTGCTCCCTGGGGCTCTCTTCTTCTCCCTCCTTTGTCAGATTTCTCTTTCCTTCCCCAGAGGTCTTTTCAGTGAAAGCCTGGGTGGTTTCCTTAATGAAAGGAGGAGAAAGGCTTTGTACTAACTGCTTCTGGTTTGGGGGTGGGGGTGGGGGGTAGGGGGCTGTTTTACTACTCAGGCCTTGCTCCAGGGGTAGAAACCTGGAGAAACATTTTCTGAAGCCAAAGCCTGGGGGTCAGCTGATTGCTTTCTCCTCAGGGGAGATGGCAGAGAAAGGCTCTGGCCTGTTAAGTAAGACCAGCCTGAAGCTAAGTTTGTCTGAGACATTCTCCTTCTTGGCCCACCCCATCCCCTTTCTCCAGAGAAAGTAAATACTCCCACTTCCTCTCACTCTGGTTCTCCATAGTCTCAAGCCCATCCTATTCTACCTGGACCCTATGAAGCCAATCTTCCAAATTTGGTCCTGGGCTCCTCCAACTCTCATCCTGCAATTAGCTGCACAAAAAGAAGAAACAAAGGTCAATTAAAGTCAGCCAAGGGGTCTTGGCTGGGTGTTTGGATCCTAAAGGGGTCTGGGCAGTGTATGCCCTCAGGAAGTTTGCATTTTGTAAACCCCTTGAGGTCAAGTAGGACCTGCTTTCAACACATCTCAAAAGGCTCCTTCTTCTAGTGCTCTTCTTCAGTCCTCTTGATTTACACAGACTCGGCTCAATCTTAGGGAAACTTCCAACATCAGCAACTTTGGGGGCTTATATTATCCGCTTTTCAATCAACTTTGTCTCTGAACGATTTCAAAAATATAGTTTTAGTGTAGATTTGGTATAGGTTTCTGTTATCCATGGTTCTTCATTATAAATACTTAGTCCAGAGTGATTTCCCTTAAGGAAAAGAGGCTCCAAGTTACTGCAGTGCTGGGACCTTAGATGCAGTCTAAAAGGCTTGTTCCTCCCCCTTCATGCCAATCATTGGCCAAGCTCATAATCTAATTGATATATTTGCCCCCACAAATTTTACCCAGCCTGCTCATTTTACTAGTGAACAGTAATCTCCTTTAGCATGAACAGGAGACCCCAGATTAACTCTAAACTAGGTGGGGCAGACCTGCTCTAATCTCGGTTTTTGATCAGGTCGAAGCTGTCTTTTGTTTTATACTTACATATCTGCCCATAGGCATCAATTCAGGCAGACTCTAGTCCTTGTAATGTAAACTATCAATCTCCCTTTATATTCTTGTGGAAATGAAACACCCCCACATTCCTCACAGTTTCCATAAAAGTCAATAGAACTGGAGTTCAAATCCAATCTCAGACACTTACTAGTTGTGTGGCCTTGAGTAAGTCATTTAACCTAGATGGTCTCACACCCAGGGTCATCTCCAGTCATCCTGATCTATATCTGGCCCCTGGACCCAGATGACTCTGGAGGAGAAAGTGTGGCTGGTGACTTAGCACAGCCCCGCCTCATTCAAATCCAATTCACTTGCTCATCATGGCATCTCCTCCCTGTTGTCATGGCCTTCTTCAAGAACAAAAACAATATTATCTTCAACAAAAACAATATATGTATTTATTTGTGTGTATATTTTATATATATAATATGTATTTATTTGTATATATATATGTATATATACATATATATGTATATATATATATGTGAGAGACTATGAATACATATTGGGCAGCTGGATGGCGTAGCAGATAGAATACTGGGCTTGGAATTTTCATCTTCCTGATTTCAAATCCAGTTTCAGATCCTTAGTAACTGTGTGACCCTGGGCAAGTTGGATTCAGTTTTCTCATCTGTAAAATGAACTACAGAAGGAAATGGCAAACCACTTTAATATCTTTGCCAAGAAAACTCCAAATGGGGTCATGAAGAGTCAGACAAACAATAGTTGGCCTGCTGTGTGTCCAATACTAAACTAAGCATTTTGTATATATTATCTCATTTGGTCCTCACAACCACCCTCTGAGGTAGGTTCTGGACACTATCCATAGGATTATGCTCTGCCCACTTTGTTGAGTTTCACAATGCCAAGTCAAAGTTCTTTATATTCATAGCATTGCTCTGTGGTTTACAACTCCCCAGAAAGAAAACAGACTTGGAGCTGTGAATGGAATAACATGGAATAATGGAATAAGCTATGAATCTCACCATTCATTTGAGTTTCCTTATCAACTTAAAGATCCCAAGGGGCATAAGCATCTATGAAGGTTTGGACTCCCCACAGAAGGGAAATGAAATGGAAGTTGCTGTAGAGACTTTCTCCTTCCCATTAGGTCTTCCCTTTGCAGACAGGATCTCCACCAAGAAGCAGAAGCCATAGTTTGGTAAACCATCTCAGCAGATGGGTTAAACCAGGTTGAAGGTAGCTCAAATTTGTCAATGAGATGAGAGATGTCTGACCCAAGCATGTGAAGACTTTCTCCAGTGGAATGGGTGGATGAGAACAATTTGTTTTAATGACCATGAAGGCAGCTGAAATAGGTACAGAGGAGAACTTAGAACTTGGTAAGATGTTGAAGATGCCAAGTTCACACTGCCTTCTAGGGCATTACTAGCTCTCCTGACTTTTGTCTGGTCACTGGACTTGTATGATCTGGGAGAGTGAAGCCAACAACACTGTGCAATTCTGTCTCACTTAAACCCAATTTATCCATGAGTTTAGATATTACCATGTAATTGCTCTTCTTCAAAAACAAATGCCTAGGTGGTGCAGTGGATAGAGAACCTGCCCTGGAGTCAGGAGTACCTGAGTTCAAATCCAGCCTCAGACACTTAATAATGACCTAGTTGTGTGGCCTTGGGCAAGCTACTTAACCCCATTGCCTTGTGAAAACCTAAAAAAACCCACAAATGACAAACAACAATCCCTCAAAGTAACAGTGATGGGTCAAATCTAGCTCCTTCATTTATACAATATGATGATGTTATAACTTTAGTCCCTAGTCAATACTATTGTTACCCAAGAAGCAATCCTTTTCTACCTAATAATAGCTAATATTTATTGACCACTTCAAGGTGTTCAAAGTATTTTATATTTTATCTCATTTGATACTCACAACAAAGTGCTCTATCTCCATTTCACAGATGAGGAAAGCCACACCAAAACAGGTAAATGGTTTGCCCAGCTAGCAAGAGTTTGAGGCAAGATTCAAAAGCAGATCTTTCCTGACTCCCAAGTATAACATGATCTCCACTGAACCATTTATCTGCACTAAGAAGCTATCACTAGTCAGCTCTCTGGCAGGCCTCCTTTTTAAATTATGTTGTTTTTGTGGTTGTTGTTCAGCTATTTCTATCACGTTTGACTCTTTGTAACCTTATTTGAGATCATCTTGGCAAAGATACTAAAGTGGTTTTCCCTTTTCCTTCTTTAATTTATTTTATAGATAAGGAAACTGAGGCAAATAGAGTTAACTGACTTACCCAAGGTCACGCATAATTAAGTGTCTGAGGTCAGGTTTGAAATCAGGAAGATGAATCTTCCAGACTTTAGATTCAGGACTCTTTCCACTGTACTGCCTAACTGCCCTTTTAGATTCTAGAATGCTTAAATCCTAAGGCCTTTATTCAACCCCTCCTCCCCCTAGGAAATACCCTTTCAATTCAAAGTTTGGATTCTGTCCCTGAAATGCCAGGGAAATTGAAGAGGTGGTTCAGAAGTAAAGTGAAGCCAAGAGAAGGATTTCAAAGGGTTGCATAGGGATTGTTTGGCAAGGAATTGATAGAAATTGATAGAAGAGAAGAACCCATCATGCTTTCTTGAGAGATTCTCTGGACCAAAAGTTTTGGGGAAGACATGAGACCATCAAAAAGGAAAGACCCAAGATGCAAGAACCTGAGGGAAGGATGGTAGAGGAGAGGATTGATGGCATGTTTGCAAGGTCTGGCTTTCTTTAGGAGGAGGTCCATTTCTTCCTTAGAGACTAATGGTTTAAGATCATTGAGAGTTTTCCAAGAGTGGAGAAGTGGAAAGAATTGCATTTCAGATAACTAAAACTTTTCAGTACAGTGAAGAGGAGGCCTTGACGTTTTAACATGAGAAAAAAATTGGGAATTAACCATAGGTTTGACTGGTTAAAGAGGAAAGTTAGGTTGCAGCATGTTAATAAATTGGAAAAATGGGAAAAGCCTCACAGGAAAGAAAGTCTCAGATAGGGAGAATAGGTATAGGAGGAAGTAAGTGAGTAGGAAATTTGGAAAGACAGGAAATCGTGGTTAGAGAGGGGAGTTTCAGAGTTCAGAATTTAGGAGGATAGTTTAGAATGTTGTTGAAGTCTAGAAATAGGTCATCAACAAGAATTTACTGCATAAGGGCAGCTAGGTGGTGCACTGGGGAGAGCACTAGCCCTGGAGTCAGGGGGACCCAACTTCAAATTCAGCCTCAAACTCTTTTTTTTTTTTTTTTTAGGTTTTTGCAAGGTAAATGGGGTTAAGTGGCTTGCCCAAGGCCACACAACTAGGTAATTATTAAATGTCTGAGACCGGATTTGAACCCAAGTACTCCTGACTCCCAGGTCAGTGCTTTATCCACTGTGCCACCTAGCCACCCCCAGCCTCAAACTCTTAATACTTAGTGTGACCTTGGGCAAGTCACTTAACCCTATTGCCTTGCAAAACAGCAACAACAAAGGCATGTATGTAAGGCATTATATGACCATTATTATGAATAAAGAGTGGACTTGGGGGCCACTGGCAGTGAAGAGTTCATTTAACTTTCAGGGGAGAGTTTTAGAAAAGACTGGAAATCTTTGAGAATGATGATAAAGAAAAGGTGAGGGGAAACATAATCCAAGAGTCATTGGTCATGAATAGATGTGGGAGAGTACCCACAAAGTTGACAGGTAATGATAGCAAAGATAGAGAGAGGGTGAGACAATCAAATGCTGTGAATCTCACAAAAGATGTTGAGAAAAGGGGACAGAGTGAGGGTCTGGAAGAGGCTCTGGGAAGCAAGGAGACTGTGGAGTCTACCCCCAGGTCCTGTGAGAACACATGATTAGGAAGCAGCCCCTAGAACCTGTTTAAAATTTCATCATTGAAATCCAGCTTGGGCATTCACCAGTAACAACCCCACCTTAGTTCCCTTTAATTTCTGGGGGATTCCATTCATTGGAGGTAGTTGTTCATTTCAGTTCATTCATCCCTTCCTCAACTCTCTGCTCTGTCACTTTGTCCCATGCTAAATAACTCAGTTTAAACAAGTTCTTTGTTTTGACCTCCCTTGTGGTCTGTGGAAAAGGTAAATACTGCAGACTATGTGAAAATACTCCACTGCAGGTTTCAATCCTTTGTAGCTCCTAAGTATGTTTTCTCTAAATTGTGGTCTGTGGATCCCAGTGACCTTAAAAGATTTCTGATGGGTCTTACCATCTTCCTGAGTGGTCCCAGTCTCTCTGCTCAACACTTTTGGTCTATGACCATGGATGAGAAGTAAAAAAGAGGAGTGGGGGTGGGGTGAGGGAACACAAAATGCCATTTTCAGACTAGCCATAATATGACTCTAAATTGGATATTGCATGCACAAAGGATATTGGCAAACTATAAGAGAATTCTATGAAAGTAGTTTTGTTGTGTTGATTCTATTTTTCTGACCTTAGTTGGATCTCAATCAAGACAACCTTAGTGGAGACCACCGGACCAGAAGTTGTTTTGGTTATGGCTCCTCAGGAAGTTTGCCTTTCCTTTCAACGGAGGTAAGTCACATTATTACAGAACCATCTGTTACCATCTTCTGAATTCGATTCAATTCAGCAAAGATTTGTTGAGTGCTCATCACTTTGCTAGTTACCTTTACAGGAGAACCTGAAGCCTATGAAGCAGCATCAGAGACTTTCCTGTTCTTATTATTCATAATTAAATTCTCTGTGTAATTTAGGAAAACTGAAGAAGCAGAGCCTCATCTTCTGAAACAATACTCTGGCTGGTGCTGAGTCCAAGCAGACCTCCAAAAACTTGTTCCTCAGCAGTCCTTGGCTGTCAAGACTCCACCAAAGAAGGAGAAGAAGGAAGGAAACAACCATTAAAAAAAGCACCTACTTACTAAGCATCAGGTACTGTGTTAAGGGTTTTACAATTATTATCTCACTTGATGCTCACCACACTCTGGGAGATAGAAGCTATCATCCTCGGTTATATAAATGAGGCTGCTGAGACAGACAGAGGTGAAACAGCTAGTAAATATTTGACATTGGATTTGAATTCATGTCTTCTGGACTCCAGACCCTGTGCTCTATCTGCTATACATAGACCAAGCTCTGAGTTCACTCTGAAAGTCTTGGAAAGAGGCCTGGAGCAATGCTCTAAATGTGTGGGCTGTGGTTGGCTACAAACAGCTCAGTCAGGGCAGAATCCTTCAAACGTCCAGTGAAAAGCAGGCTAATTCTATAGTGGCTAGAACATGACTCTGTCAATGTTGATGTTCAAGGGTGACTGCTAGTTCAATGACTTGATATGATGATGATGATGATGATGTTTGTCCTTCATTCTCAAAGAAGACCAGGACAACAGGAACTGATACCATGACAAGCATGTGAATTGGATTTGAGTGAGGGGAGTTGTCTAAGTCATCAGCCTGACCTTTTTTTCTGGAGCCATCTGAGTCCAGTAGCTAGAAATGAATCAGGATGATTGGAGATGTCCAAGGATGCATGGCAATCAGAGTTAAATAACTTGCCCAAGGTCACAGTATCTGAAGTCAGATATGAACTCCTGTTCTCCTGACTTCAGAGCTGGTGCTCTACCCACAGCATCATTTAGCTCATTTACATTAAAACAGAGGATAGAGCAGGGAAACACATATATTCTGCAAAAGTAACTGTTGTTCAGTTCCCAGGATTCATTTGCCATACATGCCTGATAAACATCTGCCCAGCTCTGAAGAGTCTTTAGAATCCCTTCTTTCCTTCAAAACTTTGCTCAGGTGAGACATTTACAAGGAGCCCTTCCTGCTCTCCCTGATTGTGGGCCAGGATGGTGGTGGAACAGGGGAGAAGAGAGGGAGGCAGGAACAAGGAGGTAGTTCTGCAAGTTGTTCCTAGCTAGATTGGTTGGTCCAATTGTGGCTAGGGAAGTATAAAAAGAGGAGTATATTTTGAGAATTATAGCCTTAAGCACTCTCCTGAGACCCTAAGGAGCCCAACTGCTTAGAACCTTTATGAAGATGGCTTGGGTTTTCTTAGTCCTACTTTTGAGGTATCAAGGATATCTCCATTGGTTGGTTGGCTGGGTAGGTCTTGTCCTCCATTACTGAAGAAAACCAAAGACATCACCATGTTAGAGACAAGTCGCAATGTGTCCAACTGAGTCTGATCAGACCAATATGAGCTCAAAATGCTCTTCCACAGGTCACATAAACAGTCCATGTGAATATTTGGGGTTCTCACTCTAAACTTAGGCATCTAACATTTCCTTTGAGTTGCTTCCATTCTGCCTGGCTTATAGAGCACAGTCCCCTCTCTGATGAGATCACACCATCCTGGACAGTGCTGTACCAATGTCTCCCATAACATAAATCAATTCCAAGTTCCTCTAAATATTTTTATTAAATGGATAGTTTCCCTTTGTCTGAGTGATCCATTGCATCTGATGTAGAAAAGTAAAGATATACCTGCACCTCCCTCCCTAAATCCCTATTTGCTTTACCTATGAACTGTAAATTATATATATTATTATACATTTCATCTCCTCAGATAGAATGAAAACTCTTTTAAGGTAAGGACTGGCTCAATTGTTCCTAGCCCAGGGCATGGCACTCACAGTAGAAGTTTAACAAAAGCTAGTTGGTTGGATATTGGTTGTATAAAAATGCCTTTTGGAACAATGAAAGGATAATCCTAAACAAAATATAACCAAAGTTAATGGCTCTTGTTTCTAGAGCTAACATGCATCTGTATCCTGGGCCATCGTTAGTTCTTGACCTTGGTCTTGCCATTGGACTCTGATGACTCTGGAGGAGAGACTTTGGAGGCTGATGACTTTAGATGGCTCTGCTTCACTCAACCCAATTTACATGCAAGTCAAGATATCACCCTCATGATATCATTGATTCTCTTCAAGAATGAAGGGCAAACAACAACAGCAATATATGGACAATCCCCTTAAGGTTTGCACAGCACTTTACAAATATGATTTCATTTGATCCTTCCCTAAGGGGATGAGGAAACTGAGGCAACAGAGATAAAGTGACTTGTCTAGGGTTACATAACAAGGATATCTCTAAAGCTAGATTTGAACTCAGGTTTTCCTGATTCAAGGACTGGCTCTCTGTCCATTGTGTCACCTAACTTTTTTGTATAAGGACACTGCTTGGATTATTATGTTCATTTACAGATGCAAAAACTGAGACTTAGACAGTTTAAGTGATTTGCCTATAGGAACATGGAGATTGAGAGTAGAAAGGGAATGTCATACTAAGCCTTCTAGCTTCAGTTCTAGGACACATTTCAGTCTGCTTTTCCAAGTCCATTTCAGAGGTGACCCACTTGGTCAGGAATCTTCTTGGTATTTGATAGTCAGTGAGAAAACATATATTAAGCACTAACATTTTCTAGATCCTGTGCTAAGCACTTTAAAACATTTCCTAAATATTGCTACTTTTGTATGCATGTGCATGTGTGTGTGTGTGTGTGTGTGTGTGTATGTGTATGTGTGTGTGTGTGTATGTGTGTGTCTATTTATGTCTTTGTACATTTTTGTCACTCCTTTCTCATGGTTCTCCTCCTGCCTATCAGATTACACTTTATCAACCTCCTTAGCCAGACTATCATCTATGTTATAGCTATTAATCCCAGGAATCCCTCAGGGTTCTGCCTTTATATTTTTTCTCTTTCTCTAGATATATCCTCTCACTTGGTGATCTCATCAACTCCATGGGTTCAGAGATACTTTCTTTCCATGCAGATAATTCCCAGATCTCTACCTTGTACCTCATCACCAATTGTTCAAGGAACATTTCTAACTGGATGTACCAATTCAACATGCCCAAAACAGAACTGATCAATGATCCCTCCCCATCCTCCAAGCCTTCCCACTTCTGAAACCTTCCCATCCCTATTTAACATACCAACTGTTCAAGCTCAAAACTCCAGTTATTGTCAATTGCTCACTTCACTCATCCCCTGAAACCAACTGCCTTATCTATAAATTGAGAACAACAGTATTTCTACTTTAGACCTCCCAGGATTCCAGGGAAGAAGCTATTTTGTCAATTAAAAAGTTCTAATGAGTTTTGAGTCTTTCAGTTTTCCTATTCACCAGAAGGCACTTCAGTGCCTTGCCTTACTTTTTCTACATTAAGGGGTTCTTAACTGGCCTCCCTAAATATGTTTATTTTAAATATATTTTGATAATTGTATTTCAATATGACTGGCTGCCTTTGAAATCTTTTGTATTTTATTTTATACATTTAAAGTGTTACCCTGTAAAAGGAACCATTTATTTCTCCAACTACCAAAAGGGTCTGTGAGATTAAAAAAAAAAGATGAAAAACCCCTTAGTTGACATCATCATGATGAAGATTTCTTTCCACAGTACAGGATGGAATCCAAAAGCCATTCTTTCTAATTGAGTTTTCTAGATGTTTGTTTTATGGATAAATGGGACTTGATTTCTCCTATTAAAGCAGTGCTAATCCAGTTTAAGCAGTTCCCCTTTCTCTGGGTTGGAAACCTGCTCATAAGACTAAGATTGGGCTTCCTGCCAATTTCCACTTAGGTAATTAAGCTCTGCTTCTCTAAATCCCCTCTGTAATTGCAGCAGGATAAAGTCTTCTTAACTTTCCATCCATTAATGGTCTTGCATTTTGCCTTGAATGTGTTTGCATTTTCATCCTGCAGGAAATGATCCCAAGGTCTGAGATCTCAAACTCCTACACGATCTGATGGGATGGAAGGCATCTCAGAAAGGCTTAGCCATGCTGCAACCTCCAGAATCACAGCATTTGGAGCATCATCAGTCCTTGGGTATATTTCAATCAACTCTGTCATAGTGTAGAAAGTGTAAGAGCCTGACTCTGTCTCATCTTCTTTGTTGGGACAATGTTGAGGACCTTGATAGGTTTCCTCTGGAGCTGAAAAGCTTTTGTCTTCTTGGTTTTTTGTTTTTTTGTTTTTTGCAAGGCAATGGGGTGAAGTGACTTGCCCAAGCTCACACAGCTAGGTATTGATTAAGTGTCTGATCGGATTTGAACTCAGGTCCTCCTGATTCCAGTGCTGATGCTCTATCCACTGCGCCACCTAGCTTCCACTTGTCTTTTTTATTTAATTCATAACATCGCTAAAGGGGGCAAAGGTGGCAGTATATTGAGGGCTAGACTTGGAGTCCAAAGAACCTGAGTTTGAAACTTGTCTCATAGACTAACTAGCTGTGATTTCCATCAAATCACTAAATTTCTGTCCCTCATTTAAGGAAGGACAAAAGTATCTGCCTCCCAGATTGGGAAGACTAAAATGAGATGATATTTTTAAAGCACTCTGCAAACCTCAAGGCATCCTATAATTTTTAGTAGTCATCATCATCAGATCCCTTGTTGAGTCATTTCAGTTGGATCAGATTTTTTGTAAGAAAACTTTGGGATTTTTTTAGTAAAAATACTGGAGTGGTTTGTCATTTTCTTCTCCAGCATTTTACTGATGAGGAAACTGAAACAAACAGGGTAAAATGACTTGCCCAGGTACATTGCTATTAAGTATCTGAGTTCACATTTGAACTCAGGTCTTCCTGACTCCAAGCCTGGTGTACCACCAAGACTCAATGATGCAAAATCATTTCAATAAAGAGAAGGTTCCAAGAACTGAGGAGATGAGAAAAAGCCTAACATAAGGGGTGATATATATCTGATCAGTGGGGTTTTTTTTTTTAGGTTTTTGCAAGTCAAATGGGGTTAAGTGGCTTTCCCAAGGCCATGCAGCTAGGTCATTATTAAGTATCTGAGGTCAGATTTGAACCCAGGTACTCCTGACTCCAGCCCTGGTGCTCTATCCACTGCGCCACCTAGCCGCCCCACTGATCAGTGTTTTGACAAAGTTAGGGATTCTATAAGCTTCAGGTGAGGATGAAGTACATTCTAACTTTGGGTTCTTCCAACTCAAAATCTTACACATTTTCTTTTTATTTTAAAAAATATTTTTCTGAACTTTCAACTTTATTCATCCTGAATTTCTAAACAGATCCTCCCTCTCTCTGTCTCTCTCCCCTTACCCAGTGACTCAGACCTAATGATGTTTGTCCTTTGTTCTCAAAAAAGACCATAACATCAGGGAGGCAATGATAAACTTGTGAATTGGATTTGAGTGAGGGGGGGCTGTGCTAAGTCCCTAGCCTCACTTTCTCCTCCAGAGTCATCTGGGTCCAGTGGTCAGATGAATCAGGATGATTAGAGATGGCCCTGGAGGAGAGGTGGTCAGGGTGAAATGACTTGTCCAAGATCACACAGCTAGTAGGCATCAAGTTAGACAGTCTAAGGCCTGATTTGAACTCTAGTGCCCAGAAATGGATCAGGATAACTGGAGATGTCCTGGATACAGGGCAATCAGAGTTAAGTGACTTGCCCAAGGTCACAGAGCTAGTAAGTGTCAAGTGTCTGAGGTTGGATTTGAACTTCCATCCTCCTGACTCCAAGGTCAGTGCTCTATCCAATGCACCACCTGAGCCAGACCTAACAGCAAAGAATGAAAGACGAAAAAGGGAACAAAGGTGTTTAGCAAAACTACCATATCATATCTGACAGTCAATGAGACATTCCAGCCCACTTTCTAACTGACTGTCTTGAAGGAGGTAGCTCTCCCTCTCTCCTTCCCATCTCACAATCCCACCCAGCCCCTCTGCACCTCCCTTCTGACTGCATCAAGCCAGTCTTGGACTGGAGCTGCCTTCCAGAGAGCTGCCTCAGAACAATACTTCCTCAATGGGGTAGCATTCCTGTGGCCTGTGGCTCACTTCACTTTTGGCTCAAAGACTCAGGAATGAATGAGATCTTACAAAATTCCATTTTCTTGCTTTGTGTTTTGATACAATAGCAGAGAATAACTCTCTAAGAGAAGAAACACATCACAGTCCATTTGCTCATGACTCCCCAGTTTCCTTTAGAGATTAATCTGAATCATTTCCCACTACTTCGTCTGTTCCTCTGTCTGCACCGTTTCATGTGAATTCTTTATCATTGGAATGCTTTTCTCTGAAAGTCAGGAGGTGCTGTGAATTCTTTCTATGGCTTGTCTTGAGCAATCACTCAACTGAATGAATCAGAAAGCATTTAATGTTTCCTGTACTAAGTACTGGAGGATACAAAAACAGGTTATTAAGGTTGAATGTGACTTAATGAGCTTTCATTCTTATTGGGGAAGAACAAAAAAAAAACCATAAAGGGGAGATAGAAAGGAGCGAGGGAATATGAGACAAATTGGCACGACTTGGAATGGCCAGAAAGCAATACAGAAGCTTGACTTTGAGCAAGAACACTCATTTATGGGGCCCCAGGGTCCTAGGGCCAGAGCCCAGGTTTTGGGAGGAGAAGAGGATGTTTGGAATTCCGGTCATATGGCTAGGAATGGACTAGGAAAGGACAGCAATGTGAGGAATTCCAATCAGAAATCCAGATGACTCCCACAACCTCCAATAAACTGTTTAGGTACACGTTCATTTTAGCATGTTTTGGAACAAGCTGTATCCCATTAGACACTCTTGTGTCTACTTACAAAAGGAGAGGTGGAGCAAAGCACTGCCTCAATGGAATGGATGAGAGAGAGGGCTAGCCATCAGACACCCCTTGTATTCTCTTGGTAACCCTGCCATCTCAAACAATAACTCAAGGAAGGCTCTCAGTTTATTGGGTAAGAATCTAATGGCAAACTTGTAAAAGTTGAACAGGATGTTTTCAAGGGATCTGGAGTCAAGAGATCCTAAATTCAAATCCCACTTTTGACAATCACTACCCATGTGTCAAATCATTTAGCTTGACAATGCCTCAGTGTTCTCATCTGTGAAATAAGAAGGTTGGATTCAGGAGAGAGTTAGTCCTGGAGATTGAGAATCCCTCTGTGATGTTGAGCAGACTCTGGGAGCCCACCTAAGATGGCAGAGATGGCGCATCCAAGGGAGTTTTGTGAGGACTTCATATAGAGACAAAGGGACATTGGTGTCTTGGATTACCAACGACAAGAGTTGCCTTAGCCACATGAGCTTTCTACTGTATGCTTATCATCATTCTATATGTTCCTACTCTTCTATAAACATTATGTATGTTTTTGAGGAGAGCAAACCCTTAATGTATGGGAAAGGATGTTTGGAAGTTACTAATTATTCTGAACTACTTTAGCACATACCTTTGCTCTGAACTTAGTGAGATTATTGGTGATTTTTAAAGTTAAGATCACCGGTTGGGGCTCGTGAACTACAGGGTGTGACTCCACAGAGGTACAAACTGGAACTAATGCAACAATTCCTTTCCAGGCGCAGCTGATGATCCACTTGGAGAGGCATGACTAACATCCATAAAATAGAAAATAATTAAGTAGATAAGTTCAGTGGGAAAAGAGCTGGGGTCCCAACCTGGGAGTGTGAGGGTAGGTGCGAGAGGACATACAGGAGGTAGAAGGTTACACAGACATTTGCATATACATACCTGGATATTCATCTCTGTCTCTATGGATATATATATATATATATACATATATATATATATATATATATACAGATCTATCTACATATACACATACAGATTTATTAATATTGTTAATATTATTAATACTATTTATTAATATACTTATGTTTGTGTATATATATCCTAAAAGACCACATATTTGGGTGCATATAAATACCTATCTGAGGTAATATATAATATCTGGGTATATACATATACAACATATACAATATAACATATGCCTATAATAAATACACATATTTGGGTATAATATAATATAATATAATATAATATAACATGAATTATATATTATATATGTATTTATTATAACAGAGTAGTCAGAAGGTTTGTTTTTCTTCACATGTCTTGTTTCAGATATGTGTGCAGATAGAACTCCATAGTTGCCTTTAAGTTCATATGTATATATCTCACATACACTGAATAATATACAGTATATATGTATGTGCTCCATATGTGGATTCACACATACCTATGTGTGAACATGTATATATGCATGGGTGTGTCTATACACACACACACCCATGCTTATATACATTGTGTTTATAGCATGGGCAGCAGTGACTAGAGCACTGATCTAGAATTAGGAAGTCCTGAGTTCACAGACAGATGCAGATTCTCCCTGGTTGAGTGACCCTGGGCAAGTCACTTAACTTGAGTTTACTTCTGTTTCCTCATCTGTAAAATGTGATCATGATAGCACCTACTTCCCAGAGTTGTCATAAAAATCAACTGAGTTATATTTGTAAAATACTTTGCCATTCTTAGGACTATATAAATACTACTATTATTATTGCAATAATTATTATACAAAATATATAAATATATATTATATAAAATATATAATTTACACTAAAGGTATATATATATATATATATATACATACAAATTTATGTATTTTCCTGTATTTACAATATATATTACACATTATTATTTTGAGGATTGTAGTATATTTTATATAATATTATATATGTTATATATTCTATATATAAATATATACACACATATATTATTATCATTATGTGCATATACATACAAGCTCCTGATTTTGAAAATGTGCTCCTCGGAGTGGATCCTTATGACTTGTGAGGCTGAGTATGGTTTGGAACTAAGTAATTAAAGTTCTGGGGAGAGAGATGACCGAGTCCTTCCAAAGGTAGAATAATAGCTCATTGGAATGGTTTTCAACTCCAAGTGGCCTCTACACTAGAAAAGAGTTTGCCCAGGGAGAGGAAGATATAACCAGTCCCAGAGACAGAGGGTAAGAGCACAAATGAGGAATGGGTGATTCTTATTGCTGGTAATCCATTAAATAGAAGCCTTCATGAAAGCTTTAGGACTTCTGTAGTATGTGGCATATTTACTCATTTCATTGGGGGAAGGGATGAAAAGATAAAGGGGAAAAAAGCTACACTCCAAACTTTCTTATCTGTTAGTAACATTTACTTGTTGTTTTGTCCTTTGAAACATCATTCGCAGGAGAAACTTTCAGAATCTATACTAAGAAGCTGCAAAATATGAGAGCCTAAATTAACATCTGAACCAAGAGAAATGAGGTTTCTTGCTCTTTAATAAAGACAGTTTAAGGGAGGAGTCCTTCCTCTGAGTTCTCTTCTGTTTACTATAAACATAAAAGAAAAATTGACAGGTAGGAAAGTATAGACATACTTTTCTTTAAATAGCACTGCCAGGGTCTCATAGCCAGACTTAGCCAGCTTACGCCTCTGTAGTGTGAAACTGAGCCAGTCTGGGTAAACAAAGTCCCATGGATTGTTATAGCCTCAAGAAGGGAAATGAGGAAGTTGGAATGTTTATTTTTCTTCACATACTATGCTTCTAGGGCACTGCCCAGGAGCTTTCACTGATGAATGAGTGAAATTATGAAAGGAAATAGTGTATAAGAAGAATTGAATGGAAATGAGATCAGGAACAGAATGTAGAATAGTGAGAGAGAAGCAAAGAGGAAAAGAGGGAGGAAGAAAGAAAAAAAAGACAGAAGCAGAGAAAGGGGGTAAGGGTGGGAGACAAAAAAGACACAGGGACAGGAAGAAGCAGATGGAGAGATGAAAAGATCCTGAACAGAGTCCCTTCTTAGACTCTGTACAACTCTGGAAAGTCACTGGCTCTCTCTTGGTCTCAGCTTCCTTCCTTGCTGACCACTGCTTATGCCCCAGGTCTCTCAGAGGGGCCATGAAATAGAGGAGGCCTCCTCTTGGAAGAACTGGATTTTCGGAGGAGGAAATTGTTTCTCCCAGGGTAGGTCATTTACTTCTCTGAAATTTCCAGTATTAGCATTGCCTTAACTCTCTGGCTTGCTGAGTCACATACTTAATATATGACAGAGGCAGTATTTGAACCCGTGTCTTTAGTACTCCAAGGTCTGCTCTCTACCTCTTATACCAGGCTGCCTCTTTGCAAACAGGAAGCACCACCAGAGTGAGAGCCTTTATCAGTTGTATCCCCATATTTTATTTTGAGACAGCTGGTGGCTAGATATCGCACATGGAGTCAGGAAGACCCAAGTTAAATTCTGACCTTAGACTTATTAGCTGGGAGATTCTGAAGAAACCTTTTACTTCTGTCCACCTTGGTTTTCTCATCTGTAAATTGGAAATAAATAATATCACCTACCTCCCAGGGTTGTTGTGAGAATCAAATGAACTAATACTTGTAACGTGCTTAGCACAGTGACTGGAATATATAGGGGATATCATATAAATATTAGCTATCTTTATTTTTTTTTCATTTCCTAGTCTACATTTCCCTGGTTTTATTATAAAACTAAATTGGAAGAGTTACCCTTTTAAGTCTAGAGAACAGGAAATCCAAGCAACAGCAGAGGAGGTGGAAAATTACCTATTGGTTCAGTTGGAAAATGTGCCTGTAATAATAGGGCCACTTTTCATGTGTTAGCAGTTGAACCTTGGCACGGCTAGTATTCTCACCACCAGTTCAGAGATGAGGAAACTGAGGCTGCTCAGAGATGCAAAATGATTTGTCTGGGTCATGCCATTAGAAAGGGGAGGTTTCAAATTCATTTCTCCCCTGAGTTCTAGGCTCTGTAACCCTCTGCTCTGACCCTTCTACTAAAGGGTTGCTCTGACATCCCAGTCCTGTTATGACTCATAATTTTAAAAAAAAATCTGTCCCCACAGCATAAACAGTATGAAATTTTTCTTACCCTAATGTCAAAACATGGGCTTTCAAAAACAAACAAGCACACAGTTCCTAAGGGAGCAGTTGATATGATAGAAAGAATCCAGGATTTGTTGTCAGTTGTCATGGGTTCGAATCTTGATTCTGCTATTTATTACCTAAGTGACCTCAGGAAAGTCTCACCCTCAGTTTTCTCATTTATAAAAATCAGAGGAAGTGATGACTTGATCTCTAAGGTTCCTTCTAGCTCTCACATTACGGTCTCAATTGCAACCCCTAATATGCTTCAATATAGCTCCCACCAGACTCATGGACCTTGTGACCTACATCTAGGAAGACGGCGGCTTCTCAGCTCTTGGATTCCATTCCTGGACATAGGGTGAGCTGCCATTCTGGACCAGCAGCAGTGACCCAGCCCCACTTCATGCTGAGTGACCTCTGTGACACAAGCCACAGACATCCAGCCCCTGCAGTGAGAGCAGCAGGGCCTCCCTGCAGGTGACCGGCCCTTGGGAAGCTATAATTTAGACACATGAAAATGCTCTGTCGAGATGTAGTACTTAGGAAATTATATACACTTACGCCTTCACAAAATGGGTACGGGGCAATTTTATATCCCTGAAAAGACAGAGATAGAGGCGGGGAGAGCATAGGGGGTATGGCTTCATCTTGGTCCTCGCGAGACATTTATAATAGTATGGTATGGCTATGAGATGGTCAGTAAGGAAACCACTTTATTTTATAAACTAGTCTTCTGTCTCCCCAGCAATGTTCTGCTCATCTTTTTTTATCCCCTCCCTCTTTTTCTTCACCCCTCTGTTTCAAGTCCTTTCAATATTAAAAGATTTCCTAATGATATCTTTCCCCATCATAGGGGGTAAAAAAGACTTTTTTTTCCCCTTGGGGAGAGGGGGAATTGTAAACTTTCTCCATATAAAATAATAACTTCATGCTTTTTCAGGTTTTTTATTTATTTTATTTATTTTTTTTAGGTTTTTGCAAGGCAAACAGGGTTAAGTGGCTTGCCCAAGGCCACACAGCTAGGTAATTATTAAGTGTCTGAGACCGGATTTGAACCCAGGTATTCCTGACTCCAGGGCCAGTGCTTTATCCACTATGCCACCTAGCTGCCCCTCCACTATGCCACTTAGCTGCCCCTTTTTTCAGGTTTTTAAAAAATCAATCTTGAAAGAAAAGGCTGTGATCAATTTAGCAGGTACCAAAGGGCCAGGTTTGTTCAGATTGGGCAGATGGTTTTACCTGAGTTCAGCACTGATCATAGTAGCAAGAACTCTTACATCAAATCAGGGGCCAAGGATTAAAACCAACATTCTAAGACAGGGCCTAACTTAAACAAATGAAGGACTTCTACTTTTATCCAAATCGTGAAAAGCTGATGTTGTGGGGCAATGACCCAATCGCCCCAGCTAGATAAAGCTCCAAAGACCCCCAAAGGTAATAGTGCAGGCCGGGAGACCATTTCCATATCAACCCTTGCATGGGATGCTACTTACTTTACTCACTCCAACCTGCTCTCACCCTAGCAGGTCTAACTTCCTGCCTGGACTTAGACCATCACTAAATGGTGACTTAGTGTTCTAGAGACAACACTTTTTTTTTAAGGTTTTTTCAAGGCAAATGGGGTTAAGTGGCTTGCCCAAGGCCACACAGCTAGGTCATTATTCAGTGTCTGAGGTCGGATTTGAACTCAGGTCCTCCTGACTCCAGGGCTGGTGCTCTATCCATTGCACCACCTAGCTGCCCCCGAGACAACACTTCTGAAGGGAATTATGCTTTCCTAATATATGTCCTGCTACTGAGCCCACACTGAAGTGTTTATACAACTGTGCTCTCACAATGTAACACACTGTGCCAGACTCCAGCTGGTCTAAACAACACATAGACCAATGTGAGTCCATTGATACATTTACACAAGATATTCACCATAATAATACTTTTATCTTAAACTTAAGGACAGCAATACAATAAAAGTTACAATATAGCACAAAGTTGGCAATAAAATAAAAGAAACAATGTCAGATAAAATTGGCAATAAAATAATATACTAAAGCAAAAAGCTTAAATAACAATATATCACAATCCACATGAGTCATGTTCCCTCACCAATGCACTCTGTCTATAGGGTAGAGTGGGAAATTATAGGAATTTAGTTGAGAAGTCATAAGGGAAGAAAATCTGTGTGTTCAGAGTAACTCCATAAATACATACTTCCTTTCTATATAATTTCTATATAATTATGCTAATCCCTCCATATACAAAATGCAGCAGCTCTAATTTCTCCATTTCCATTCATTATTCCCTTCTTGAATCCTAACATCATTTCTCGTTATTGCTTAAAATCACAGATATTAAAGCTGGAAGAATCCATAATAATCATGGTGTATGATGGTTTCATTTTTACCTGGGTGACTCTAGATCTTCAAAAATTTGAAAAATGTCATGGGCAAGGTGATCCTAACTGACAGAAAAGGCACCTTTCTATACCATCAGATCAAATATAAAGTCCTGTGTTTAGCCATTCAAGTTGTTCACAATCTGGATCCTTCCATCTTTCCAGGCTGCTCCCATGTTACCTTCTTCCTTATAATTAGCATCCACCATATTACCCTTCCTGCCATTATGCAGATACGGTGCTCTATCTCCCATCTCTGTGTCTTTGAACTCCTTACCTGCTATTCCTGGAATGTTCTCCTTCCTGACCCCAGTCTTTAGAATCCCTGGACCCATAAGCACTCAGCTCTAGAGGAGATTCTTCTTGATCCCCTGCCCAGCTATACCTGCCCAACTTGTTTTCATCCTGCATCTATTATTATAACTGTCAAGTCTACACCTTCTCTTTTCCCATTAGAATACAAGCTACTTAAGGAAAACTGCTTCTCTTTTGTCTTTGTAACCCCAGAGCTTAGAATAGTTTCTAGGACACAGGACATGATTAATAAATACTTGTTGATGGGCTGACTGACAATTCCTCAGCTCTCCAATGAAAGGAAGAAAGGACACAGTTTTTCTTACTTTTCTGATGTCAAGATTTTTGTTTATTTTATTCAGAACTACAAATTTATTGGCGTAGGGAACTCCCTAGTCACTTTACTACTTTGACCAATGTAGATATGCAAATGTTCTAAAATTCTAGAATTAACTAATTGCCCATTACACTTAGAAGTTGAATTAACTTTACTGAGGGATACAAATTATGGATGAAAGGTAGGAATTCAACTCGTTTTCCTGACTTGGAGGCTAGATGCTTTTAAAAATTTATATCAATGGCACTTGCCAATCCTACTCCAACCTCTGTCCCCTATTTTCTCATTCCAAACTTTTTCCTTGTAACCAAGAAGTATTACTGAAAAACAAAGCAAATACTGGCATTTCTGATGACATATACCTTATTCTCCACCTATAGTTAGCTCTCTGTCAAAAAGAAAGTGGTATTCTCTTTGATCAGTCCTTAGAAGTCAAGACTGCTGCCTATTTGAATCAAAATTCTTAAGCTGCCTATTTTCCTCCTCTTATTTTTTTTTCCAAGTGTAAGTCAATGAAGCTTTATAGAGCAAAAGGGGAAATTAGAGTCATTATTAGGGAAAACTCCTTCAAAGTTAGTAGTATCCCAAAATGGATTGTATTACAAAAACTGTCTCTCGTGGGCAAACTAAATCATTTATTTATGTTCTAAGTACTGTGCTACATGCTGGACTAAGATTAAGTATCTGATTGGAATTCTTAAAACTATGACAGAATAATTCCTTGTTGCATATGACATAGAAAAAATTTTTACATAGATGTAGATGGGACCAGATCTCCTTTGAGGTCCCTTCCATCTGTGAGATTCAACTCCACTGATTACTCCAAGAGAGCCCAGTGCAATTGCCATATTTTAATTCTAAAAAACAGGTGACAAAAAAAGAGAACAAAAATTCTGAAACATTGTTCTGATCCCATATTCCATAACTCAAGAAAAGTTCACAACCTCTCCCTCTCCCTCTCCCTCTCCCTCTCCCTCTCCCTCTCCCTCTCCCTCTCCCTCTCCCTCTCCCTCTCCCTCTCCCTCTCCCTCTCCCTCTCCCTCTCCCTCTCCCTCTCCCTCTCCCTCTCCCTCTCCCTCTCCCTCTCCCTCTCCCTCTCCCTCTCCCTCTCCCTCTCCCTCTCCCTCTCCCTCTCCCTCTCCCTCTCCCTCTCCCTCTCCCTCCCTCTCCCTCTCCCTCTCTCCCTCTCCCTCTCCCTCTCCCTCTCCCTCTCCCTCTCCCTCCCTCTCCCTCTCCCTCTCCCCCTCCCCCATAGGCTGGTGATAGTTGTGCCTAAGAACCATGTAATTCACTGTGATGGGGGAAACTGATGCCAGATGCAGCAGTGAAATAAACCATAGGAGCTAGCTTTACATAAATGCATTTGGGATATTCTTTGGACTTGAGATCTGGGATTTCTTCACTGTGGGGAATACAATGAATGGAAGCTCCTTCCAGCAATGAAGATTGGTAACTCTGTAATTATTGTCTCAAAGAGTTGCCTAGAACAAAGAAATCCAGTAAGTATCAGAGGTGAAAGTTGAAGCTAACTAGGTACCAGGGGGATTTGCAATATTTGGATAAGTCACGATCTCTGCCAGCTTTCTGTTTTTGCAAATAAAACTACTTTTCAATATTTTTGCACTGTCAGGAACTATCTACTACTATAAGGAGATATCCTAATTTTTTGGTCATCTCTTAATGTGAGCTAGGAAATGAAATCCATTTAATTTCACAGTCATTTCCACCCAGGGGAAGTGTTGTAACTCATAGAAAAGGAGTTATTCTTCCTAAGAAGTCAAAGAATATAATGAAGTATGAGAATTCTGGCAGGTTAGTCTGGGTATATGTTGGTTTTACTTAACTCTTAGAAAATGATAATGGTTTACATTGGCTTCTCCCCTCAGGAAGAGTTTAGGCAGAATTGGCATCTAAAACTGTCAATGAACGCTCAGTCCTTACATTCAGGAATCTCGTAAATATAATGGTCCAATTCATTCTGATCCAACAAGCATTTACTAATATTAATCATTATAACAACAGGTCACATTTATGATTTTGGAAGGTCCTTTCCTGACATTATTTCATTTGATCCTACTAACAACCTTGTGAATTAGATTTTTGTATGCTCCCCATTTCATAGATGAGAAAACTGAGATTCAGTGAGGTTTAAATGTCTTGCTCAGGTTCCCACAGTTAATGTCTGAGGTGAGATTTGAACTCTTTTTTTTTTTTTTTTTTTACCACAAATCCAACACTATATCCTCCCATTTAGTATGTTCTGTGTGAGGTACTGCACTGGAACCTGGGCTATAAAGTCAGAAAAATGAAAAGACAGTCCCTGCCCTCAAGGAGCTTACATTTTCTTGGGGACTTTTAATGGTTTCTATGGTCTGAAGGGAGTTAATGGGTTCATTAGGATCCTAGAACATGGATGTCTGCTCCATAAACCTAGTTTTCATTCCCAGAACTAGCTAGTGGCTAGTGCCCCAGAATTAGCCAGCAGAGGGTTAGGTAACTCTGAAAAAATCAAGACAAATTCTAAACTATTTGTAATTTCTTAACAAGAGAAATACTAAATCTAAATTAAAGATTTGAATAACAATATGAATGAATTAAAAAAAAATTAAGTACTGCTGTGTGTTAAGAACTGCTCTAAATGCTGGATATAAAGAGAAAAATCAAGTCTCCTGGTCTTAAAGAGTTCACAGTACAATTGGGGAAGACAACATCTGGAAGAAAGTTCTGCTATAGGGTACATGGACAGGTGATTAAGGCATAAGGGTGGTGCAGTGGGGCAAATGGAAAGGCTCTTAGGTGACATAAGAAGGTCTGATGACAGAACTCGGGAAGAAGCAGAGCAGTTGGTAAGACTCAGGAAGGTTGGAGCAGTGGATTATCATTTTATCTAGTCACTGTGAGTACTCCAGAAGTCAAAGTAAGGGGGAAAAGCAAAGGAATTGGGTGCTATCCTTCTCCAATGGAGTCCAGAATTGCTTGGGGTAAAAGGGTAAGTAAAAAAAAGTAGAGTTTTCCCAGATGATGATAGTTTTAAATTATTTCTAACTCCTCTTCTGATAACTGTGTAATTCTGAGTCAGTCCCTTAACCTCTCTCAGGCTCAGTTTGTTCATCTGTAAAATGAGGGGGTTGCACTTAATAACTTCTAAGGTCAGTTCTAGGTCTAATTTAGTGGCTTTATGACCTGGGAGCGGGGAGGAAAGCTTCCTGAGTATAGGTACTTTTCCTTTTCCTTTGTGTCCTCAGAGCCTCTTATTATGAACTGGTACATAGGTTTTTTTCCCTGTCTTCTCTCTTTCCCACCCCTTCATTTATTTATTCATTCATTCATCCATTTATCTATCTATTTATTTTCATACATATGCACATATATATTTTTAAGTTAAAAAATTTCCTACCACCCTCCCTTCCCATCCCTCTCCCCTCAGCAGCAGTCAGGTTAGCATTGTACTTACATATTTTTGATAAACATGTTTACAGACTAGGTATGAGGAATTAGGATTAAGAGATAATTTTTATAAAGTATTCATTGGAATGGCTGGCATATAATGTATGATTAAAATACATCCTGTTGAATTGAATCACATAGACTTCTCATTGCACAGATTAAGAAACTAAATTCAGAGAAGGAAAGTCAATCATTGAAAAGGTAAACTATATTTATTAAACACTTGCCATGTTGAATGCTGGGGATATAAAGAAAGGAAAAGGGGTTTTTCTTATGGGGGGAACACTATGTAAACAACTGTACTCATACACTATAAACAGAGTCCATGAAAGGCAATCTTGGAGGAAGGCTAGTCTAGCAGGGGAGGGAAGAAAAAAGGCTTCCTATGGGAGGTATATCATTTTCAAAGATCAAACATCCAGGACATGATGCCATGATAAGCATATGAATTGGATTTGAGTGAGGGGGTGCCATGTTAAGTCACTTGCCTCCTTTTCTCCTCCAGAGCAAAATGGATCCAGTGGCTAGATAGGAATCAGAATGACTGGAGATGACCCTAGATGGGAGGCAATCAGGGTTAAGAGACTTGCCCAAGGTCACACAGCTAGTAAGTGGCAAGTGTCTGAGGCTGGATTTGAACTCCTATCCTCCTGACTTCAAGGCCAGTGCTCTATCCATTGCACCACCTAGAGGATTTGAGCCTACTCTTGAAGGAAGCCAGAAAAACTAGGAGGTGGAGATGAGAAGACAGCACACCAGGTATGGGAGACAGTGAAAAGACCCAAATTGGGAAGTAGCAAGGAATGACATGTTGGTCAATGCCACTGGGTTGTAGGACATGGGAAGAGGAATAAAGTTTGAGAAAACTGGAAAAACAGAAAGGAGTCCGGATGGGAGGAGCCTTAACTACCAACATGGGGAATTTAAAGAGCTGAAGAGGGGGGACACTAATTAGATCTGTGCTTTAGGAAAATCACTTTGTTTTGGTTTTTGTTTTTAGGTTTTTTGCAAGGCAAATGGGGTTAAGTGACTTGCCCAGGGCCACACAGGTAGGTCATTATTAAGTGTCTGAGGTTGGATTTGAACTCAGGTCCTCCTGACTCTAGGGTTGGTGCTCTATCCACTGTGCCACCTAGCTGCCCCCTAGAAAAATCACTTTGGAAGCAAATTGGAGGACGGATGGAAGTAAGGAGAGACTGGGCATAATCAGAAGTCTGTTACAGTAGTCCAGGTGAAAGATAATGAAAACTTGTTCTAGAGTGGTAGCTGTGAGTGAAGACAGGTGAAAGGTGCTGCGACAATAACAGATCGAATTTGCCTGTTGAGGGTTTAGTGCAGAGGAGAGAATGATACTGAGGTTGCTAGTCTGGGTGACTCGAAGGATGGTGATACCATGAATAATGATTAGAAGGTTGGGAACAGAGTTGTGATGGGGAAAGATAATGACTTCCTCTTTGGATACGGGGAGTTTGAGATTCCTATAGGACTTCAATTTCAACCCATCTGAAAAGCAGTTTGTGATATAGGACTGGAGCTCAGGAGACAGACTGGGACTGGATATAGAGATTTAAGAAATATCTACAGAAAGATAACTGAACTAATGGGAATCAAGTAGGGAAAGAAGAGATACCAAGATAGATTGATTATTGGGGATGAACCAGATGAAGATCTAGTTTAAACAACTGTTAAGGAAGGATTACAAATGTGGGGGGGAACCCAGGAGAGAAAGACTATCATGAAATCTTAGAGCATCCAGGACTGGATCATGATCAACTCCATCAGAGGCAGAAGAGAGGCTAAGAAGGATGGAGATTTAGAATACACCATTAGATCTGACAATTTAGAAAATCAGTGTCTTTGGAGAGAACCATTTCAGTTGAGAGGAGTTCAGAAGCCATATTGCTGGAGATTGGGAAGAGAGTGAAGGAAGAAGAAGGAGAGGAATTTGATATAGCTGGCTCCCTCAAGAAGTTTAGCTGAGAACTAGAGAAGAGAAATAGAGTGATAACTGGCATGGATGGGCCAATTCAGTGAATTTTTTTTTTTTAAGGATGGAAGAGACATGGGTATGTTTGTAGGCAGCAGGGAAGGAGCCAGCAGACAGGGAGAGATTGAAGATTAGAGAGTAAGTAGGGATGATAGCAGGGGCAACCTGTTGGAAACTTGCCCCAGGTCACACAGCTGGTGGTCAACGGGAGAGATGGAACCAGAACTCAGGTTTTCTGATGCCCAGGTTCATTACGCCATTCTAAGGGGGGGGGGGGGAATAAGGCTTTATTTATTTTTATAATCTCTTTTTCATTCACTCATTTTGGAAACTTTAAGTTATGATTCATTTGTTCCATTTTTCTTGAGAGAATGCCCAATTCCTACTGAGTAAATTTTAGTATGTAGATGTCAGTAACAGAATTTGACATGTAGTTTCCATTAACCAAGGAATATTGATTTATATTTGAAAATCCATGAAGTAAACTGAAAACATCCGTCAACTGAATTTCCTCCATCCACATTGCCCTATAAGACAATGATTAATAACCACAAGGTCAAACCACTTTATCTCCATTCCACGGAGCTTTTTGTCAGACACATCTGTATCATCCTGCCGCCATCTGAAACCTTTCACGTTGTCTCTGACTACAGTAAGGTCAGTGATCTGATAGGGATCGTTAATCTCACACTTCAAAAGGAGTGGAAATTTCAGTGGGAAGCCTTCACATCTGGTATTTCACTTGCTGCTTATTGAAGCCTGAAACCCGAGAGGGGATGGCCTCAAGACCATCCTCACCCAGGAGAGGCATGCCAAGGAGACAGAAGGAAATGCAACACTTAGCCACAATCTCACCTTTTCTATTTAGCTGTGTGCTTTCAAAAATAAATAAGGATGGGTACTTAGGATAATTGGTAATATGAATATATATATGTATATATGTATATAATGAAGAAGCTTGGTCTTCTTGGTAAATGATTCTTAGCAATTCTGTTATTAAGTTAATTAATCAATTCAATTGATTAATTCAATCAGTTCAAAATGCAATGAATTCCCTTAATTGAAATAGAAATTGGGTAAGCTTCCCGTTGGTTCAATTCTCTTTGCCTAGACTTTAGGCCTCTGAATCTCCCTTCTACTTGCCTTCCTGTTTTGTACCTAGGCTTTGAAAGGGGCTTGAACCCCATCTAAGTAATAGAAGGAGAAGGAAATTAATGAGGATTTTCTTGAACTTCGTAGAAGCATAGTTTTCAAGATGGAAGGGACCTAAAAAAGTCACTTAGTCTATACTTCATGTTGCAGAGACCTAAAGAGATGAAGTCAAGTATTGATTATTTGTGGCTGATCCATTGTTTCAATCCTGTTCAACTCTTTCTGAACCCATTTGGAGTTTTCTTGGCAGAGATTTCATTGGCATGGTTTGTAATTTCCTTATACAAGTCACTTTACAGGAAACTGAGGTAAACAGGGTTAATTGATTTATCCAGGGTCAACCAACCAGTCCGTGTCTAAGAGTCTTCCTGACTTCAATCCGACACTCTGAGTTATCCTGATTTGTCATCCACTATATGCTAAGTCTTGGATACAAATACAAAGAATAAAACAAACCCTATTTGCAAGGAAAAAACATTCCAATAGGAGAGTGATTACATATATAATTATATACATCATAAATGTATAATGATAGGTAAAAGAGTTAAGGCAAGATTGTATGGGAGGAACTCATAAAAGACTTCAAGTTGATGATGATCCATGAGCTGTGTCTTAAAAGAAGAGAGAGACTCTGTAAGTTGGAGTGGAAGAGGGAGTGCATTTCAGACATGTTGAAGGGTCAAAGCAAAGGTAGGGAGATGGGAGATGGAGTGTCTGCATCTGTGTGACAACAGAGAGAAGGCCAGTTAGGTTGGATCACAGGGTGCCTGAGGAGCATTGTCTAAAGTCTAACATACTGAGTGAGCCTGCCGAGTCAAGTTGTGAATCAGGGTTTCCTGATTCTGTCTGGTGCCTTAGGAAGCTTGAGCGCCATAGGTCTTTATGCCATAGGTCTTTTCTTCTCCTTGAATTTGATTCTAACATTACCTCTATAACATGCCTTCCTTGATTAATCCTCTGATCAGTGATGTCATTTTCCTTATGACCTCATGCAGAACTTCTCTAATGGAATGAACATGTATTATTGGGGTATTAGAACCCTCTGGGTTCTATAATAGAGAAGAGGCCCTCAGTCTCATCCTCCAAGATCCCCCCATCATCCTTCCCTCAGGGACTAAGACTATGTTTAATGTACTGTAGATCTTTTATAAATGTTAGCTTGATTTGTCCTTTTCATATCTTTCTGGGATATTTCAACTTTCAGATAATGATAGTGATGAGAGATACTAATTCCCAGATATAGAGGAGATGGAAAGTTGGATGAAGTTTCCCACATTTAGGTCAAATCATTCAAGATTATATAAAAGACCAATAGAAATAATTTTATTTTATTATCCTCTGATTATCAGTTTGGACAATCAGAGAAATACATACTCATTAATAATAATACTTGTAAAAATACTATCTATGTGATAGACCCTAAACTAAGTGTTTTACAATTAATCATTTGATCCTCAAAACAACCCTGGGAGGTAAGTCCTTTTATAATGTCCACTCTACAGATGAGGAAACTGAAGCTAAGGTTCAATGACTTGCCCAGAATGGTCCCATTGCTAGGAAATGTCTGAGGCCCAATGTCAATTCAGTTCTAACTCTAGGCCCAGCATTCTATCAACTATACAATCTAGCTGTCCCTTTAAAATGGTTTGCCGCAATCATGGAAAATGTCTAATGCAGGGTCCAATTAGAGAAATTCCCTTTCAAACCTCAGACACTTAGGAGTGTGACACTGGCCTAGTCACTTAATCTCTGCTTCAGTTCCCTCAATTGTAAAATGGAGATAATAACAGCCCCTACCTGCTGGGGTTATTGTGAAGATCAATTAAGATAGTATTTGTAAAAGGCTTGGTATAGTGTCTGGTACACAGTAGGTACTATATAAATGCTCATTGTTTTCTTTCCTTCTTCTAGATACTAAGGTACTTCAAGGTTTCTGGTTTCAGATCATATTGTGCTGACTGTATCAATGTCCAGAACACGGTAGTGGCGCATCAGGGAGACTTGTGGCCTCTCAAGAGTTGAGCCCAAGTCTTTCTATATACATCTATATTCAGACAATGCATAAAGACTGCTCATTGATCACACTGTCTTATACTGTTGGACAAACAACTCATAAACTAGTCCATCTGGGTATAACAATATTGAATAGGGGATGGTGGGAGGATGAAAAACTGAATAGGAGACATGCCTTTGAGAAATTGTATAATTCTTTCCTTTGCCTCAAACCCAGGTCTTTTTAAGAGCAATATTCCACTGGTAATTCTTTCTGCCTAAAAGTCGTGGGATGTCCCAATCTCTGAAGAACTCATGTTGAGGGTTGCCCAGGGGACAGGAGAGAGCCATGTGATGGGTCACCCTCCTGGAAGCTGCCTTGTCTATGTCATTTCTCCCATTTAGTGAATAGCTCAACTATAAGAAGACACGGCCCCGTTGGGGAAGGAGACAAAAATTCCCTCGTCACTACAGAATAGGATGGCTTGTCTTCCAGAAAGGTGGGGCAGAGGGCTCTGAAGGACAGACAGGAGGCGGCTTGCGCTAGGCCAGACAAACCCCCACCACCTTCACTCAGATCTTGAGGGATGCTCCACAAAGCACCAGATTTGTTCCAGTCCGGCCCTCATAGCCACCATCTGGGGGAGCGACTGACTGCCAAGCTCCAGGCGGGGTGGGCCCACCAAGCTAGCTGAACGCCCAGGACCCCGAGGGAGAGACCGAAGCCGCACACGTATGGCGAAGCCGTGGCCCGTCTCCTCTCAGACTAACGGATGAGAACTTGAGACCCCAACCCTTTGGGGGGAAGCCTTGGGAGCAGCCGCTTCCAGCCCGGGGTTGCTCAGGCTCCGTCCCAGGAAACAGAGCCCAGGGAGGTGCAGCCCGCGGCCTGTTCTCCAGCGGCTCGGGAGGAAGGGCTCCTGCGGCCCTCAGATGATCGAACTGCAGAAACTGCCAAGATTTGGTCAAATTGGCATTCACGAAGACACCTTGGTGCGGCTAGGTGACACAGTGGACAGTCTGGAGGACCTGAGTTCAAATCCAGCCTCAGACACTTCAACTGACCTAGCTGTGTGGCCCTGGGCAAAGCCCAGTGGGCTTTTTTGTTTTTCCACATCTAGAGTTCAAAAAACCCAAAATGAAAGCTGCAGAGGGGAAAAAGAGAATTGTCCTAGCTTTAGAGAAAATAACAATAAAAAGGTGGGGGAGGGGGCGGGGCGACGGAAATGACACCCCTACAGCATGACCCCCATGGGGGGGCTGGGATTGCCAGTAAAGGCGGCAAGCACGTGCGCGAGGAGGCGCCTCTGAGGCTGCGCGGTGGGCAGGGGGAGAGATCGCGCATGCGCGGGGCACCAGGCTCCCCGGAAAGGAGTCCAGGAGGAGAGCGTGGAGAGGCCGGGCATGCGCAGAACGGGAGAGGCGGGTCGGCGAGGGTAGAGCGCGTGCGCGCACGAGAGGGGCGTGACGGGCGGCTAGAGCGCCCGCGTCTGCGCACGCGCAGGCGGAAAAGCGGGAAGGCGAGGTTGTGGGCGCCTTGCGCCTCCCCAGCCGAGCCCGCTCCACCCTCCCGCGGAGGCCCCTCCGCCATGGCGGCCCCGCGCAGGGCCCGAAGGCCGCAGGGCCGAGCGGCCCAGGCCGCGGGCGCCTCCAAGCCCCTAGTCGCCAGCGCGGGCCTTCCTGAAAGGTCTGGAGCTCGGCTCGGCCTCGGCCCCGGGCCGGCCACGCAGGGCCGAGGCCCGACCTCGGAGGCCTGAAGCGCCAGGGCGCAGGCGCGCCGCCCGGCCCCGCCCCCACCGGCTGGTCAGTCCCCTCCCGGCCCCGCCCCCGCCCCTCCCGGCCCGGCCCCGCCCCTCCCGGCCCGGCCCCGGCCCCGCCCCCGGCTGGTCAGTCCCCTCCCGGCCCCCGCCCCCACCGGCTGGTCAGTCCCCTCCCGGCCCCGCCCCTCCCCTCCAGGCCCCGCCCCCACCGGCTGGTCAGTCCCCCCCGCCCGGCCCCGCCCCTCCCCCCCGGCCCCGCCCCCGGCTCTTCAGTCCCCCTCCCCGCCCCGGCCCCGCCCCCGGCTGGGCAGTCCCCTCCCGGCCCCGCCCCTCCCGGCCCCGCCCCCGGCTGGTCAGTCCCCGCCCGGCCCCGCCCCTCCCCGCCTGGCCCCGCCCCGCCCGGCCCCGCCCCCGCCCCCGGCTCTTCAGTCCCCCGCCCCGCCCCGGCCCCGCCCCCGGCTGGGCAGTCCCCTCCCGGCCCCGCCCCTCCCCTCCCGGCCCCGCCCCCACCAGCTGGTCAGTCCCCTCCCGGCCCCGCCCCCACCAGCTGGTCAGTCCCCTCCCCGGCCCCGCCCCTCCTCGCCCCCGGCCCCGCCCCCGGCTGCTCAGTCCCCGCCCGGCCCCGCCCCTCCCCGCTCCCGGCCCCGCCCCGGCTGCTCAGTCCCCCCCGGCCCCGCCCCTCCCCTCCAGGCCCCGCCCCTCCCCTCCCGGCCCCGCCCCCACCGGCTGGTCAGTCCCCTCCCGGCCCCGCCCCCACCGGCTGGTCAGTCCCCTCCCGGCCCCGCCCCCACCGGCTGGTCAGTCCCCTCCCGGCCCCGCCCCTCCTCGCCCCCGGCCCCGCCCCCGGCTGCTCAGTCCCCCCCGGCCCCGCCCCTCCCCTCCAGGCCCCGCCCCTCCCCTCCCCGGCCCCGCCCCCACCGGCTGGTCAGTCCCCTGCTCAGGTGTGACAGGTGAGTGGGGCCAGGCCCGGGCAGGAGCCCGGCCTTGAGATGCCGCCTTTGACCCTCGAAGAAGTGGAGGCTTAGCCACCCTCCTTGGAAACCCCGCCACGTCATTGGCTGTCTCCTGAGACCTGGACAGTGGCCCCCTCCTCGCTCCCTCTTGGCTGCCTAGAAGCCCCACCTCCTCCGAGAAGCTTCTCGAGCCTCCCTCAGAACAACCCAGAGTAAGAAATACAACAGATTCATCGGATCCTAGATTTAGAGCTTAAAGGCCCTCCGTGCCAACTCCATCATTTTATAGATGAGGAAACTGAGGTCCAAAGTGGTGAAGGGATGCAGTCATGGTCTTACTGATGCCTCGTTGCCTCTCCTACTATTGTCCTCTTTACAGATGAGGAAACTGAGATTCGAAGAGATGAAGGTGCGATTCACCCATAGTAACATAACTACTAAATATCAGTGTTCCCAGATTTTCATGATTCCAAATTCAGTATTCTTTGTACCACCTGGTCTCTTTAAAGTTCCTAGCACTCTGATGTACTGAGAGAGAGAAAGATGACTTCATGCTTCGTCAACTAATATTCAGTTTAATTAAAATACATTTATCAGTATCAAAATACATTAATTCAAAATACTATGTCAGAGATTGTACTAAATTCTAGGGCTTGTACACATATGAATTAAACTGGCTCTGTAGGAGCTTGCTTACTACTGGTAGGACCCAAAGTGCCCAGGGATAATTCAGTAGGATAAAAGGAGATTTGGAGGAGAAAACATTGGAAGCTTCAGGGAAGCTTCCCAGACTACCTAAATGAAGATAACTATGTAGAAAAGTAGAGAGGAGGTTGTTGGAGACAGTGTGATCGGGACAAAGAATGTTGGTTTCTGAGGAAGAGGACAGGAGCCAGACTTGCCTGGTGCTTTTTCATGTCCTCAGTTTTCTCATTTGTAAATAAGGCCTCAGAGATTCTTTCCAGCTCTAGGCCTTCGATCCTGTTTTTGCTCGATTGCCTCATAGGCACGGGGGAATAGCTCGTCCATTGGTGTGGAAGATGAAGTCTCAAGTTCAGGGAATAGCTTATAGCCCGGCTGGGCTGAAAGAGATGTTGGGGAAAGGCAAAGTATGAAATAAAATACATGCACAGGATAAAATACAATCATAAATTTCTTTTTTCATTGAACCTGTGATTTCACTGGTTATAGGGAACTCCTAGTGAGAGTTCCTGGTAATTACCTCCATCTTAAAGAGGTGCTTCGGTGTTAGAGGAAAGCCTTGAATCAGTGCCTTCCTGACTTGGCCACTCGACCGTGCTGCCTCTCTGGTATAAACATACATACACAGGATAAAATATAAGCTAAGGCATATATATATATATATGTATATATATATATATATATATATATATGTATATATATTTAGTTTAGAGGCAGTAAGGAACCATAGAAGATTTTTCATCAGGGGAATGACATAGATCTATGACTTGGTAAGATTGTTTTTACATTGGGCACATTGGAGTGGGGAGAGACTGGAAATGGTGCCCCAAAATAGGAGGCAAGACTGATGGTGACCCTGTGACTGAAGAGAAAAGGACAAATTTGAGATGTTTTGAGAGAGAGAATTAAAAGACTCCGTAACTGATTGGCTATGGTAGATAATAAGGGAAAGAGAAGAGTGGAGGGTGACTGAAGTTGTAAAGAATGGTGAAAGATAGTTTAGAACAGTGACAAGTTTTTCTAAGAAGGTAATGAGCTATCTTTACCATTTACTATTTCTCAAGTCAGTACAACATTAAATTTCTGTGATGGACTTTGAAAACTAAGTGTAGATATTCTATTTATTTTTAGGTTTTTTTTTTTTTTTTGCAAGGCAATGAGGGTTAAGTGGCTTGCTCAAGGCCACACAGCTAGGCAATCATTAAGTGTCTGAGGCCGGATTTGAACTCAGGTACTCCTGACTCCAAGGCCAGTGCTCTATCCACTGCACCACCTAGTCACCCTGATATTCTATTTTTGTTGACGCACCACTTCCCAATATGTAGTCCCAATTTAAGATTCTTAATCCTGTCTGTAACTATTACTTGTTTTTTCTTTTAAAAAGACTTATTTTAAGTACTTTTTGTTACATTTTAAATTCTAAACTGTCTCCTTCCCTCCCTCCCCTATATTAGAGAAGGCCACCATTTGATGCAGATTCTTTTTTTGTATAAAACAGTGCCATACCTACTTTTATTTATCAGTTCTTTGTCTTGATGTGGAAAGCATTTTCTTTCATAGGTCTTTTAGTTGATTATTTATAGTACTCAGACTAATTTGTTTGTTCATAATTGTTTTTCAAACACTATTTTTACTATTGTATATAGTGTTCTCTTTTTTTGGGGGGGTTAGGTTTTTTTGCCAAAGAAAGTGGGGTTAAGTGGCTTGCCCAAGGCCACACAGCTGGTAATTAGTATATAGTGTTCTCTTGATTCTGTTCACATCACTTTTCATTATTTCAGACCAGTCTTTCCATAATTTTCTAAAATCAGTCAGCTCATCATTTCTTCTAGCACGCTTCTATCACATTTTACATCATAGTTACATATCACAACCTGTTTAGCTATACCCCAATTGATAGGTATTCTCCCAATTTCCAATTCTTTGCCAACACAAAGAGACTGCTATAAATATTTTACAACTTATAAGTTCTTTTCTTTTTTCCTTAATCACCTTGGGAAACAGACCTATTAGTATTGCTATGTCGGAGTATGCACACTTTTGTAATTCTCTTCAAAATGATTAGATCAGGGGCAGCTAGGTGGCATAGTGGATAAAGCAACGGCCTTGGGGTCAGGAGTACCTGGGTTCAAATCCGGTCTCAGACACTTAATAATTACCTAGCTGTGTGGCCTTGGGCAAGCCACTTAACCCCATTTGCCTTGCAAAAAAAAAAACAACCTAAAAAAATGATCAGATCAGTTCATGATTCTACCAACAATGTATTAATATCCCAATTTTTTTACATTACCTCCAACATTTGTCATATCCCCTTCTATCATTTTAACCAATCTGAGTGATAGAATAATTTCAAAAATTGTTTTAATTTGCATATCTATAATCAATAATGATTTAGAACATTTTTATGACTATATATAGTTTTAATTTCTTTATTAAAAACTGTTCATATCCTTTTGACCATTTATCTGTTGAACTATGATTTATATTCTTATAAATTTGACAATATTCCCTATATATTTGAGATATGAGACCTTTATCCAAGAAACTGTCTGTAAAGTTCCTCTCCCCATTCCTCTACCCCCAATTTTCTGTTTTCTTCCAGTCCCCGTTATATTTCTTTTATTTATGCAGAAACTTTTTTTTAATATATAATAAAAATTATCCATTTTCATCTCATAATACTCTATCTCTTGTTTATTCATAAACAAATCTGATAGGTAATGTTTTCTATGATATAGTTTTCTTATATCTAGGTCATATATTCATTTCATTCTTATCTTGGTAATTGATATATACGATATTGATCTATACCCAATTTCTGCCAGAATATTTTCTAGTTTTTCAATTTTTTTAACCAAATAGTGTATTATTATCTTAAAAGCTTAAATCTTTACCTTATAAAACACATGATAACTTTAATCATTTACTACTGTGTACATTACTTGTGAACTTTCAAAAAAAGAATGGTTCTCTGGAATAATTCTTTCCACATGGTTTTAAGTGCTATTTGAATCTCTAGTGTAATTGTTTCCAAAGTTTTTTGATTGCTAACTTCAATAATTTTTTTGTACTTTATTCTAATAGAAATATATTTACATATTTATAAGTTATATTACTATAATACCATACTAATAGTCATACATATTGTAAACTTAAAAATAGAAATTTAGCAAAGATAAAGATAAAATATTTTATTAATACTACAGAAGAGTTGATGAGGGGCGGCTAGATGGCTCAGTGGATAGAGCATCGGCCCTGGAGTCGGGAGTACCTGGGTTCAAATCTGGGCTTAGACACTTCATAATTACCTAGCTGTGTGGCCTTGGGCAAGCCACTTAACCCCATTTGCCTTGCAAAAACCTAAAAAAAAATACTACGGAAGTGTTTTGATATTTTAATAGTATGTGACTGTGATTGAATATGCTTAATTATTTTTGAAAATAATTATTTAATATTTTAAGATATAGCTTATTAGAAGGTCAGTTTCTATGTTCAGTTTGTTTTTATACTTGATTTGAATAGCTTGTCATACATGAAAAAAGATACCTGGCAATATGTTGTTGCCATAAAAGTAATTGCATTTATTAATTTATGATAATTTTTTCAAGCCTATCCATCAATTATGCACACATCTTTGTTGAAATTCAACTGAAAAGTGCATTTCTCTCTTCATGATACAAATGAATTCTTGCCTACTTACTGGAAAGCTTATTTACATTTTTTAACAAGAAGGTTCACAAACCCACTGAAATAATTTGGAATATTGGTTAACAATTCTGTTTATGAATATATGTGTGTGTGTGTGTGTGTGTGTGTGTGTGTGTTTGTGCAGTCAGTTTATATATATGGTACACTCAATTGTTTTCAGCAATTCAGATAGGAGAGAGTAAATATGGTAGGAGAAGGTAGTGACCATATCAAAAGTTGCAGAGATGTGAAGGAATATGTGGACTGAGAAAAGATCTTCAGATTTGGCAGTTACGAGATTCTTGGTAACAGTGGTTAAGGTTGAATGAGAAGGCAAGAACAGTGATGAGGTTGAGACCATGGAAAGGATGGTGATGACGTCCTTGATGAAAATAGGTAAAACAAGGAAGGCTTGGTTTGAGGATAAAGATAATAGGAAATCTGCTGTGAAGATTGCCACTGTCCGTGCCTATTCATTCCAGGCCAGTCACGATTTTACACTGAAAAATGAAAAGTATATGTGTGGAGGACACTTTTCCCAAGTGTAATGTTGGTTTGCCTTTGGTACCATGAGGTTCCATGGGAATGGAGAGTGGGGGGAAGATGCAGGGATCTTGAGATAAGTTTTGTCTCCAGAATACCTAGATCCTGGTTAGCTTGTTATTGTTTTGGGGCACTGTATTAGTCCAGATATTTCAGGGTACAGAATGGGGCATATTGATTGTATAGAAGGTAGAGAGAGGTGATGTCACTGCTTTGAGTGAGACGAGGTCAAAGTTTACTGTTTCAGGGAGGTTGGGGTGGGATACTCTTCCCACCTTCTGGATCATGGACCTTTTAGGTTCACAGGGAGTTAGTCACTTTGGAGGCCACTTCTCTAAGATCCCAGCGCTGCCCAGTAGGCCATTTGAAAACAGGCAGAGCTTTGATAGGAAAATTTGTAGGGATTTAATAGTCACTCCTTCCAGTCTGAGGAAAATGTAAGTTTATTTCATTTTGACCTTCAAAGACAGAAGACAAGGCAGTTTATGTTAATGCCTCCCTATGAAGATTGTATCTTAAAAAGGAACAATTTTTAAAATCTACTCTGTGTGTGTGTGTGTGTGTGTGTGTGTGTGTGTGTGTGTGTGGAGGGGGAGTGTGGATTTTTTAAAATTCATATTGAAAAATAAGCCAATGGACTATTGATTGCCTGCAAAGCACATTTGCTAAGGAATGTGACAAAAGTCAACACCAGCAGGGACTGCTTGGGTGTTTTTTTCCCAGATTTTTACAACAGGTGCATTCAGAGCTCTTGCTATGTTTGCTGCAGAAACCCATGTTGGCACATCTACATTCGGGGAGTTGTATAATAAAGCAATTCAGGCAAGGCCTCCTTGGCTACTCATCTGTGAAGGGGGATTAGAGTTTCCAGCTCCCTTCCATCTCCATTTCTTAGAAAAGAGAAATGAACATTGTCGTCTCTTGGATTTTAAATCTCCCAGGATTTTTAATGGAGGAACCAAACAGGACAAAATAAACTTAAGTATAGGAGCTCTTGATGTTTTCCTGGTGGTCACAAGAGAAAAATGAAAAACAAAAGATCCATTTCAATTTGTCCTTTTCATTATTATGAACTTTTGACAAAATCAACAAGGATTACCATTTCCCAATACAGAGAGTAAAATGACTTTATATGAAACTGTGAATTTCCATTACATATAACTTTTTTCTATTTCAAGTTTAACATAATAGCTCCTGCATTTCACTGCTTGTCTGTGTCCTCTTCTGAACTTCCTTCTCTCTTTTATGTTTATTTAAATATTTAGAACTATTTAAAATAAAAACTTATTTGAAATGAGTTTTTTGATGTTTTCTAATTTTTACATCAGTTATATCTCTCATCCTCCTTCACAGAGCAATTCCATATAACAAATAGTATTTTTTAATGACAAAAAGGGGAAAAAATCTTCACAATTATTGATCAATACATTGAAAAAAATCTGAAAACATTTCCAATCTACATCCCTCGTGAACTGCCACCTCCACAAAGAATTGAGTTGGGGGTGTCTTCTTACCTCTCTTTATTCTAGACCCGCTTGATCTTACAATTTTTTTTGTTTCATTCACTTTTGCTTTTTTTATGTAGTGATTCTTGTGTATTGTAGTCATTGTGTCTAATGTTTTCTTGACTCGTTTCTTTACTCTGCATTTGTTCATGAAAATCATTTCCATCCTTCTCTGTATCCTCCATGTATATATTTTCTCATAGCACAGTAAAGGGTCATTATATTCCTACACCATGATTTGTTTAGCCATTCTTCACTTGATAGGCATCTCTTTGTTTCCAAGTCTATGTTGTCACAAAAAGTGCTACTGGAAATATTTGGGAATATGGGGATTGACTTCTAATCAGTGACTTCCTTGGGGAATTCCTAGTAAATTGAATCTCTGGTTCAAAGGGTGTAGACATTTTAGTCACTTTATTTGTATAATCCTAAAATGCTTTCCAAAGTGACTGTACTCTTTCACAGCTCTACCAACTATGTATAAGTACATCTATTTTTTCATATCCCTCTAACATTTGACTATACCATTTTTTGCTATCTTTGCCAATTTGTAATCTCAGGGCCGCATACATTTAACTGTTTATATGTCTTAGTTACCAAATTGTCATCAGAGACATTTGATACAAATATTTTTTTTCTCATTTAACCACTTCCCTTCATTTGCTAGATACATAAAATGTCTGTGTAGAAATTTTTTCAGTTTTGTGCAATATCCCTTTTATCTTGTGCAATTATCTCTATCTCTTATTTGGTTAAGAATGTCTCTTATCCATAATTGTGAGAGGGTATATGATCTGCCTCTGTCCTCCTCCTCCCCCTTCCCCCTCCTTTTTTATATCACTGAGGAACACGCTGTGGTTTAATTTTTTCCTCAAATTCTACTGAGTCCTTTGTCTTATCATTTTCCTTTATTTTTTCAGTATTCATAGAAGCCTGAACTCCTTTACTCGGTCTGGAGGCCATATTTCCTTCTTCTATGAAGTGATTTATTTTGATTTATCTGCTTATGTTCAAGGTCTCTGAGTTTTCTTTCTGTGATCTTTGGTAATTTAAATCCCTTTCTTTTCCCCTATTAAGCTGAATCCCTCCTCTCAGATGGTGGTTCCTCTGGGAATTTGATCCCAGAGCATCTCATCTCTCTCACAGTCTAGGGCTCTCTCCTGGAAGATTTTTCCCAGTTGGATTCCAGGGTCTCTCCTCAGCTTTAGTGGATGCTGCAGAGCCCCCTTCCTTCTCCCCACCCCCCACCACATACAAGATGTTTTTTCCCATACCCTCTCTTTCTTAATTCTGCTGCGTTGCCCCACTGGTACCACCACAGCTGGGGGAGGGGGGAGTCTGTGTGTGTGTGTGTGTGTGTGTGTGTGTGTGTGTGTGTGTGTGTGTGTGAGAGAGAGAGAGAGAGAGAGAGAGGGAGAGAGAGAGGGAGGGAGGGAGGGAGGGAGGGAGGGAGGGAGGGAGAGAGAGAGAGAGAGAGAGAGAGAGAGAGAGAGAGAGAGAGAGAGAGATTTCTGTTATTTAGAATCTGGATCTCCAAGGTTTTGGGAAGAGGAGATGGTGGGGTGTGCAGCTGAGCTCTCTGTCCTGTCCCTTTTTTCCTTTTTTCTGATCTCTACAGAGATCTTTTGCAACCCACAATGCTGCAGCAGAGCGTCTTGGCCTTAGCCCAGTTTCTACAGTTTAGAACCTGTGTCTCCCCAGCACTGGAAAGAGGGAAGGGGACTTGGGCCATGGGTGGGGTCTTGCGATTGCCCGGTGCTGCATCACTGCCCCTGCTTCTTCCCTCCCCTCATTTTACACATTGGAATCTGAGATTTAGAGGGGCTTAAGTGCTTTGACCAAGATCACAGAGGTAGGAAGAGGCAAAGCAAGACCTTATGATCACAGCTTCTTATTTCAGGTTCAGGACTCTCATTTAAACACTCTTTGATAGGGAGATTGTGACATAGAGTTAATGTTGAGGAGGATCTACGTGGCCTCCTATCCAAGGGGAAGGTATTTTTTCTTTCTGAATTTATATTGAAGTTGTCATCCTCTATATGGGAATCCTTCTAGGTTCTTTTATTTTCTGGATCTTTCCCCTCCTTTTGGGGCAGAGCTATCACTTCAGACACATAGAGGAGCATGCAAGTCTTCAGAGGGAGGAGAATAAAATGAGGGAGGCTTGATAATGCAGGAAGGATCTCTACATGGGATCAACTTCACAGCTCTGTCACCTGAATTCATTAAGTAGTTGCTTTAAAATAAAAAGTAACCAAAAATAATCAGTAACTATCATTAGGTATTATCCTCATTTTATAGATAAGGAAGCTAAGGCTTAAGGAAGTACACTGACTTCTCATAGTTCATATGACTAGTAAATGTCAGAAGCATGATAAGACGCAAGCTGGGCTAGGGATCAGCCCTAAGCCCCTTGGGGAATTTTCCCCTATGAAAACCTGCTTATGTTCTAGCTTCCGCTTGTTAGTCATTTTGTTCACTTCATTCATTGCAGGTATCATTTTCAAAGACATAAAGTCATAATCAGGGATAGAAGCACTAGCTCCAGATTTTAATTTGTCATGGCCTTCATATTTTTCTTCATCTGTGACCTCATCTACATGGATACTCTTTCTACTCATAAAGTTCACAGCCTTTTCACTGCAACTGTGACCTCTTCTGACTTGGAGTCCCTAGATTTCTTAACACGTTGGATACCAGTGGCTCACACAGATGGTCCATTGCTGATCCCTTAGTGATCCCTTGCTTTTGAGGTTTACTGAAAAAGGAAATGGCCAGCCTCTCTAGAGTCTCTGCCAAGAAAACCCCACAGTGGGGTCATGGAGAGTTGGACATGACTGAAAACAACACGTCACATACATCTGTTGTGTGTGTGTTTGTGTGTGTGTGTGTGTGTGTGTGTGTGTGTGTGTGTGTGTGTATTATTTGTTCTTTTCTAGTCTTCATCTTGAGATGGAGGGAACCCAGAATTCTCCGAGGCTGTGTTAGGTTACACCCCCACCCCCAGCCACACACTGGATCCAACCCTGTGATTTCATTGTTATGATGAATTCTCTATTGTGTATGCTCCATTTATTGATGCATAAAATTAACTTCTCTGTAATTTATAGTTTTGGAGAATTGCCTGGGGCAGAAAATAAACTACTACTACAATCAGAAGCTTATTTTATGATGCTCTACAGCTTATAAAGTTCTTTGTACAAGTCAACCCATTTGGCCAACAAGTGTGATCCCAACATTGCTATCACTGTGGGTATTTTACAAGTTCTGATTTTGCCTAGAAGTTCATGTTTCCCCCTCAGTTCTATAGGGAAGTAGGGGATGGGGCATATTTTAACTTCTGCTCTGATGTATGAGCCCTTTCATTTTCACAAGGTCCTTATCTTTCCTCCTTAGCATTCGTGGGTATGTCCAAGATTAGTAATGTTCATGCACTGCCTGGAAAGACAGGTTGGGACCAGATTATGAAAGGATGAAGACACTGAAATAGTTCTGCATTTCAGAAGCATCTTTGGTGGCAGCTTCCAAGGAAGAAGTCCTAATTAGGAGGCTGAATTAAAGTGATTTGTTGTGTGAGTGGAGAGAAGGGCTGGGATGATGGAGGCGGCAAGATTTGGCAGCAATTAGATTTGTGAGATGATGGAGAAGGAGGATGTGAAGGCTGGACCCTGTGAAAATGGAAGCATGGTCATGCCTCTGACAGTCAGAGGGAAGTTTGGGTGAAGAAAAGATTTTTGGGAAAATAGAGGTTTAATTTTTGACATGTTTTGTTTGAGATATCTGTTCTAGGATCTCCAGTTTGAAATGTCCAATAGGCAATTAATTCAGGAGGGATTTCAGCTGGATTTGTGATTTTTAAGTCATTTGCAAAGAAATGATATTTAAATCTCTGGAAGATAAGGAGGTTATCAAGACAGTATCGGAGAGGAAGGGGGAGATGACTTAGGAGAGAGATTTGGGGTATACCTGCAGTTAGGGGACAGGAAATGGATGGTGTGTTAGTAAGGAGAACCAGGAAAGAGGATGGATCCCTGAGGAGACTGAAGTTAAGTGAGTCCCAAACAGAAGGTGGATGAAGAAGGACTGAGAAAAGACCATCAGATCCGGCAACTCCAAGATCCTTGGTAACTTTGGAGAGAGCCATTTCAGCCAAGTAATGAAACTGGGAATTTGATTGTAAAGGGATGAAGAGTGAATGAGAGGAGAGGAACTGCAGGTAGAGAAGGTACATAGCTTCTTCAAAGGCGAGTATGGGAGGAGAGACATGAAAAGGATATAGCTAGGGGCAGCTAAGTGGCCCAGAGGATAGAGCACCAGTCCTGGAGTCAGGAGGACCCAAGTTCAAATCCAGACTCAGACATTTATTAATTCCCTAGCTGTGTGGCCTTGGGCAAGTCACTGAATCCCCATTGCCTTGCAAAAAAAAAAAAGGATAATAGCTTGAGGAGGTTGAAGGGACTAGTGAAGATTTTAAATAACAGGAAGTAACAGTAGGGGAGGAATCAATAGATAGGGAGGGGTTGATTATTAGAGAGTGGGGATTAATCAGGGAGGGTCCCTTGGCCTTTAGGATTTTTACCTTAGCAACTGAATTTCTATTGAATTTATAGTAACTTACATTCTGTTGGAAGAAAGAACACACTCACTAAGTAAAAACCATAAATATAAAGTAAATTTGTTTAATTGACAATCCTATTCTCTCTTCTCCCCATTTTTTCCCAAGGAAACCACATATTAGAAGTGAACTGTTTAGTGTAATTATGGAGATAGGTTTCTTTTTTTGGGGGGTGGAGCAGGGACCTAGTCCAGTCCTGTGATTTTCTGGGCCTAGGGAACTCTCAGTGTAAAAACTTTCATTTAAGCCTATGAAGAGCAAATGAGAGGAGAGGAACTGCAGGTAGAGAAGGTCCGTAGCTTCTTCAAAGGTGATTGTAGGAGGAGAGACATGAAAAGGATATAGCTTTGGGACAGCTATATTACTGTGGCCTTGAGGACTTTCTGGACTTGAATCAGGTTCACTCATATGATCAGTATGGATCCTGGGCAGGACTTGAACCCAAGTCTTCTGGACTCAACTGTGCTCTGCTCTTTTTCAGATGTGTTTAGATGAAGTCAAATGAAGTTGGAGATTAGAAAAGTTATTAGAGCCTTTCCTGCCTCCTCATCCCTCAGTTTGTTAAAGTTGCTATAACCACACCCCAAAAGTACTATATTTATATGTATTTTATATTTACTTTTTATGATCCCCCCTTGTTTCCTTATAGTAGAATATAGGCTCCTTGTAGGAAAGAAGGAAGAAAGGAAGCTGAGTCATGTTGCAGACCTGCTGTCACTGGATCTCCTCTGGAGCCTGGGCCTGCACTCTCATTTCAGTCCACTGAGCTTTACTGCTTGGCCCGTGGGGGCTGGAAGCCACATGGGCTGGGGCCACATGAGCAGGAAGCACCCCGAGTCTTTGGACTAGGGCTTCCTGAGTCAGACCCAGTGCACCTCCTTACTCCCCTCCCCAGCACCCCTTCCCATTTCCCCTTAGTAATTCCAGATCTGGGCACCAGAATGAAAAGGCCTTTACAAGAGCGGTTCAGTACTTTTGACAAGTCAGCTTTTTCAATAAAAACTGTGGAGGTAAATTTAAATGTCAGTCTTGATAACAACATTGTTATTAGTATTAGGCAGTATAGTATTACTGGTTCCCACCCCCAGCCCCCCATCTTTGCTCCTTAAGATTCTTTGTTGAGGGCAAATGGTATCTCCCAATTTTATCTCCCAATTTCTTAAACTAGTCTTGGTTTGGGGGATGTGGATTTAACATAAACTTTAAAAGCAGAATCATCATCATTGCTCTTGTTCATTAGGAGGAAATTAAAAAAAAATCCCTTCCTTCCCACTCTGTCCTTCCTGGAAACAGGGCCTAATCCCACCATTTGTCCCCTCAAAAGAAAGACTTGGGTTGGAGGGAGATAGCTTCAAGCTGGCCTCATTTGCTCTGCTCTCCAAGAAGGCAATTACCCCAAGAAAAACCCGTTCTTTGATCTCCATGAGGTGCTAATTTGGAAGATTTGGGGGCCCTTGGGACTTTGGGAAGCAGGGCTCCTCCATAAACAATGGCTTTTCTGGGCCCATTACTGACCCAGCTTCTTCATTTCCACCAGTGTTTGAAGACAGGCCCATGTGTCAATAAAGGAATTAGAGCAGACACCTCCAGCCCCCCAGCTTTATCTCAGCCTGCTGACAGGAACAGTAGGTGACATTCAGGAACAGCCTGGACTTCAAAGTTGCCCAGCCCGGGCTTCCACCCCAGACAAACAGAGTTTACTGCTCCGGCAGCGACAAACAATGAGGGGGAGCTCCCAGATGGGAGATGAAAGGGCAACCCCCTCTGCAGAAGAAAGCTTTCCCTTAGCACAATTCCTATCCCCCCCCATTTCATTAATTGGTGGACTAAAAATAATGGAAGCAGATAGTAGCTTTGGCCTGGGCAGTTGGAGAGGAAGGGGCTCTCCTTTTCCTGAGGGGGCCAGAAAGGGAAGGAGCTTGACAATTGAGGAGTCTGAAGCCCCAGTTTCAGCTGCCCCTTGGGCAGGACTTGGGAGGTGATGGTCAGAGAGGTGGGGTGGCTCCACTGGCGCTTCCAGCTGCCTCTTGTCCCAGCACCCTCCCTGGCATTGGGGGAGAAGGAGGGGCTCCAATCTGCCCCTTGCCTCAGGATCATCAGCTTCACTGTGAGGACTGTCGTAAGTCCCAGGGGAACCTTCAGGGACAAAGGCAAGGATGACCCCGAGAGGATTGGGCCCAGGCAGCCAGGGTTGTGTTGGAGGGCACCCTTGAGTAGGTGATCTTGCTGCTTCACCCCAGACCAGGGCCTTCGGTTTGCCCTAGGGGAAGAGGCCAGGGTCACGACTGACCTCTGCCACTGACCACCTGCCTTTACCTGGCATGGACCCCTTAAGTTAGCCTTAGGCCTCATCTCTCTACTCCAAACCTTGAAGGCCCTTCCAGCTCTAATCAGTGATCCCGGGCACTTGCTCCTTTCCATGACCATTCCAGGTTACTCCATCATTACAGGAAGGCAGACATTTGGACAGGAGGAAACTAGAATCAGTGATTCTCAGAAGGGAATGCTGCCCGCACTCTTGTCCAGTCTTCTCACTCCCCAGCCTCTTGGGACCAGTAACATTCCATCCCCCACCTCCCAGCATTTGTCCCGGTGGTGCCCCATGCCTGGTAGGCCCTGTCTCTTCTCCAGCTCCTGCTCTCCCAAGGCTCCATTTCCCCTTCATGCTGGGCCTTCACTCAGGGTGAGTCATCTCATATCATAAGTGTGCATGCGTACCATCTCACCCATCAGACTGGTACCACCTTGAGAGCCCGGTCAAGGTTGGGTTGACTTGGGCTCAGATCCCTAGAGCCAAGACTCAGGACCCTGCTGGAAGCATAGTTGTCCATCATTTAATCTTGTTAGTCTGCTTCCGCATCAATCAAACCATTATTTAATTGACTGATTATGTGCCACATGTGCTTCCTCCTGGGGTACAGATTAAAAAAATGAAGCATTCTCTGCCATTTAGGACCCCAGATTTGTATGGAAGTTTTGAGAATAGTGTCCCTGTTTTCACTGACAATTTGCAGTGATTTGTCTCAATTGTTGCATCTTTATTGAGGAGGTTGTGTGACCACCTGGACCACTCAGTGAGGGGGCTGGACTTGGCCTCTGAGCCCCTTCTCACTCCCAGTCCTGTGATTTTTAGGTGGTCTAACCCTGATTGTCCAGGGTCAGAATGCTGTCATCATCACAGACCCAGGTAGTGCCAGAGCAAGGGCTCAACAGATTCCAAGTTCAGTGGGTACTCTTGTTAAATCAAACATTGGTGGGGGGATTATGAACTGATTCAACCATTCTGGAAAGCAAGTTAGAATGATACAAATAAGGTAACTAAGATGTCCATCTACTTTGACTCAGAAACTCCCTGCTGGATACCCCTCCTTAAGAAGGGATTGACACAAAGAAAGCTCCATCTTCATCCTACCCATCCTGGCAGGGTTGATGCTTATTGGTCAGGATGGAGAGTGACTAACAGTGTGGTGGGCAAGAGGAAATGATGAGTGGGATCATTCAGAGAAACCTGGGAGGACATCCATGACTGGAGGCAGGGGGAAGTCAGGAGAACCGGGAAGACAACCTGCAGGATGCTTCCAGAACCACCAGATCATTGGAGCAGCGCCGCTGAATCATAGAGCAAGCTGGGACGAGAAATGGGAGGACAATATGGTTATATAGGGTCAGATTTTTTCATTTAGTTGGTGGTGGTTGCTGAAGTTTTACTCTTGACTTTTTTAAAAAATTTATCTAAGGTATAACTGAGATGGGGAAATCTCCATGTTTTAAAAACAAATCATTTAAAAAGAAAAATGTCAGAAGGTCAATCCCTGGTTTAAGGTGTCTCTCAGCTGCATTCCCATGCCTTTGCCTTGGGTCACTGCTGCCCTAGGAAGGGCCGCCTCATCCTGACCTGGACTCTTAGCCTTGAGTCTCTCCCGGCTCTGTCTGTGTGTCCTCCCCCAGCTGCCAGGGCGATGGTCCCACAGCACAGGTCAGATTGCATCTCTCCCGCCATTCACTGGACCCGGGGGGATTCACCATCACCTGGGAGCAAACAGAAAACACTCTGGGTTCACTCTGGTTTCTTGACTTCTGACCTCCCCCTCTCTTTGAGTATTCTTACTCTTGACACAATCTCACTGTGCTGTTGGGACCCTCATATTCAGATTTTGCCTTTGGACCAGCCATCCCACAGGCTTGGGATCCCTCCCTTCTCACCTCTGCCTCCTGCTCCCCTTCTTCCTTCCAGGTCTTGCTCACATTCCACCTTCTGCCAGAGTCCTTTTGTTTTTTGTCTGTCTTTGTATCATGGAGTAAATTTTGATAAATGTTCATTGGTTGGGCACTGTTACAGAGACATATAGATCGGGGAGTTGTTGCTATCAAGGAAATTAGATTTGTATATGTGTGTGTGTGTGTGTGTGTGTGTGTGTGTGTGTGTGTGTGTGTATTTTTTAAACTCAGACCTTTGCAATACAAATGAGCACCTACTCTTCAGTTTGTAATCTTAAACTTGGTTCTTGGGCCAGTTTGTGTTAGTATCTAGACCCTAGCCACTGGGGCAGCCTCAACCCACCCATCCATGCTGCATCAAGGCTGAGGCTAGGGAGTCTTCCTTCCTTCCTTCCTTCCTTCCTTCCTTCCTTCCTTCCTTCCTTCCTTCCTTCCTTCCTTCCTTCCTTCCTTCCTTCCTTCCTTCCTTCCTTCCTTCCTTCCTTCCTTCCTTCCTTCCTTTCTCCCCCTCCCTTATGCCTTCCCCATGTCTTTCTTTTCTTCCCTTTCATCTATTGATTATTGATCCATTTGTGTGTGTGTGTGTGTGTGTGTGTGTGTGTGTGTGTGTGGTGCTATGTGTGTGTAGATTTCAGTATAGATACTGAAATACATGAATCTGTAGGATCCGCAAATCCTTTTTGTCTGAATAAATGGGTATTGATGTGACCCCATCTATGACCTAATAGGGTATGCTTAATGAGTGTTCTGAGGCAAGTAGAGAGGGGTGTGTGTGTGTGATGACTTCTCTAGGGTCACACAGTATCAAGGGCAGGGAACTTACTCTTCCAAATTCTAGGTCCAGCCCTCTTTCCATCATTCCACACAAATATTTCTTTCAGGAAAGGCACCATGATACAAAGACAGACTAAAACCAAAAGACCTCTGGCAGAAGGTAAGCATCTCCTCTTCAACCTGCATCTGACAGGGTTTCCGGGATGTCTGAGGACTCGCCCAGCATCAAGCAGCATTAATAGCTCTGACTAGGATCCAGACACTGTGCTGTGGGCTTTCTGGTTATGAACCTGTTGGATCCTCTCCACCACCCTGTGATTGATTATCCTCATTCGACAGACGAGAGTGAGTGTCTGAGGCCTTGGCTGAGGAGTTTCTACTTTTAGGTGTTCTTAGACCAGTGAAATTACATAATTTGGTTCTTGTCTCTTTTCACTTGAATCACAAATGAACCAAATCAAGGTTTCCACAAATTAAGATTATATTACAGAAAATTATACCTAGAATAGATCTGATTAATTACCAATAATATTTGGAAACTAGCTGCAAGACTAGATGAATTGTAAATTTATACAAACCAAGAGGTTCTTCTGAAAGATAAGAAATCCAAGCTTCAGTGAACATGAAAATACTCTAAAATGAATAGAGAAATTAAAATATGTATGAATTTCTCATTTGTATATTTCAGATTGGCAAAAAATAAAAAAAAAATGACAGTTGTTAGCAGGGCTGCAGTAAAGTAGGGGAGCCATGAACTACCCCAGCAATTTGGAATGATAGCCCTCAAATCACTAAACTATGCTTACCCTTTGAACCAACAATACTACTACTAGGCCTTTACCTCAGAGAGATCAAGAGGAAAGGATCCAGATGTGCAGAAATATTTATAGCAGTTCTTTTTATAATGACAGAGAACCAGAAAATTAAAAGTCTGCCCATTAACTGGGGATGACTGAACAAATTATGGTATATGAAGTTAATGGAATAATATTGTTCCATAAGAAATGAAGAAAGGAATGACTTCAAAGAAATCTGGAAATACCTATTTAAATTGTGGCAGAATGAAATGAACAGAGCTAGGACAATTTATTCAACATCGTTATAAAGAGAAACCAAATCTCTGATCAATGCAATAACCAAAGAAGATCCCAGAGACCTGGTGACCAAAACATGTTCATTTTCTGACACAAAGGTGATGAACTGAGGGTGCAGAATGAGGAACATTTTCAGATGTGGTCAATGTGGGGATTCATTTTGCCTAGCTTTTGTCTTTCTGCTACAAAGAGTTTTTGTTTTTCTTTCAACTTCAAGAGATATTGGGGAGGACTTAATGACTGAATTGTGTTATCAAAATGAAAAAAAGGGGATCATTGAAACTTTAAAAGCACAGAAGAGAACAGAAACACAAAGAACATTAAAAAATAACATGTGGAATTTGTTGCGCTTTTGACAGAATCAAGTTGTACATTGAACATGTGGCTGGTTCTGTGATTCTTTCTCTTATTTTATATATAGAAGTACTCATCTTAATTGGTGTTTGTTAAATTCAAAAGAAAAAAATAAGTGAAAATGAGTTTGTTTCTTATAAATTCCATTCAATCTCAAGTAAAACTGCTACCTGGTCTTGTTTCATTTAACATGCTTGTGTCTCTAGTGAGAAGTTGAGGAAATTACATAATTCAGGTGATTTTGTCCTAAATTGATCCAATTTTGGATCATTGTTTTCACTTAGCTTTAGGAGGAGAGAAGTGACAGACTAGGTAGGAGTAGCCTTTTTCACTTGGGAGTTTAATAATGAGCATTCTTCTCCCTTTCCTTCCCTCCCCTCTCTACTTGGCCTTTGACTGGGAGACAAAGGGGATTCAGATTAGCTGGAGGGTCTTCATCCTCTGCAAGCTGGAGGGGGTCCTCTGAGGCCATTGTGCTGCAACCATTTTGCCGATGAGGAAATTGAGTATTTCCTAGAGCCCCTCCTTGGGTAGTTTCTGTTTCTGGGTTCTAATCTAGAACTCAGATTTGTGCAGTGAGCTTCTTCTCAGCTCACATTGCTGCTGGGTCCTGGCCATCAGAGCCTCCAGAGTGTTGGAGAGGACCGTCCTGCTCCTGCAAGATGGACAGACTGAGGCTGGGCCTCCTCCCCCTCAGTCTTAGGACTTCACTTCCTCTCATTCCCTCCACTGCCTCATGCTGCTTTGACCACCTAGGATCTTTATTCTTTTCATTTTCTTTTTATCCTGGAATTAATAAAAAAAAAACAAATTATGCATTTCTATACACAAAATAGCTCAGAAAAGGAGGTTGTATACACAGACTAAAATCTGCTATCTTTAGCTGACTTCCCTCTATGCAAAAAAAACCTATACAGCTCTTCAGTTTATTTGGATTAACTGCTCATTTCTTCTGTACATTTAAAACATATATTCAGGGACCTTCTTTTCTTACTTTTCATTTTTGTAGCTCTATCATTATCCTGCCTTATTACTTTCCACAAAGTCCCCCTCCCCCAAGATCGAAAGAAAGAAAAAACTAAAGTCTTCTTTCAATTATGTATTGTCTTAAGGAATGCAATTTCTCATACTGACCATATCTGAAAAGGTGTGACATTCTGCACTTTTAGTTCATTTCCTCTCTGCCAGAAGATTTATCACAAGTCCTCTAGAATCTGGATTGCTCTTTGTATTGATCAGTCTATTCTTAATTTTTTATCTTTATAATAAAGTTGTTATATAAATTGCCCTCCTGTCATTTCATTCTGCTGTCTGTTATGTACATAGTAAAGATTTGTCTCTGATCTAAATTCCTTCCTGATCCTGACTGCTTTTCATTCTACTTTAAGAGTCTTAAGAAATTTCCTCGATGAGACTGTTTTTAAATTATAGAGGGAAGTTGTAGGATCTCTTTTCTTTTTGTGAACTCTTTAAAATTGAAATCAGTTGGTTTCTGGGTGTTTGATAGAATTTGCTTTTAAATATTTCTGGTCCTGGATTTTATTTTGGATGATGGTGATGGGAAGGAACTTTATTTGAGGCTTGTTAATTTTTTCTTTTTCTGAAAACTTAATAATTTTCATTATTTCTAGTTCTGTGATTTTTGGGTAGTCTGTATTTTTGCGAATATTCATTTCATTTATATCCTTAGGTTGTTTTTGGTTATATAGTAAGGCTAAATATTTTCCCTTCCTTTATTACTTATTTGTTGAGAATTCTTTTTCTGAAAATTTTATTTTTCTCCTTTTTTTAAAAATTAGACCATGATAATTTTTTTGAGAAATAGCTCATAACATTGTAATATCAAAATGTTTTTTTTAACAGTTTTGTTAATTTCAGAGTTGATTTTCAGAATTTTTATTTTAGTGTTTAGTTGGGTTAATTTGTTGACATTTTTAGTTTTGTGCCCAAAACACTGAGCTGTTATTTTCTACTTTTGTTGATGAAAGTTATAGAGATATAAGTTTTCTTCTTCGAAATGTTTTGACTGAATATTCAGCATTTTGATGTATTGTGTTAGTATTGTTATTTTCTTTGATAAAATTATCTATTTTTCTGTGGTTTGGTTTTTTTACTCAACACTTCTTTCAGTTTGAATTATTTAGTCTTTAATTTTTAATGCTTTCTCTAGAGGCCTTTGTTTTCTTGAATATTTTATTGCTTTTCTCCCCTTTTTTTCATTTTCTTCTGAGTTTTTGGTGGCTGAATAAAAGACCACTTTTTGAGGAATACTCAATTTCCTCATCAGCAAAATGGTTGCAGCAGAATTGCCTCAGAGGACCCCCTCCAACTTGTGGCGGATGAAGACCCTACAGCTAATACTAACACAATACTAACAGTTAATACTAACACAATACATCAAAATGCTGAATATTCAGTCAAAACATTTCAAAGGAGAAAACATATCTCTATAACTTTCATCAACAAAAGTAGAAAATAACAGCTCAGTGTTTTGGGCACAAAACTAATGATGAACATATTTGCACTTTTTTGTAATTCCTTTCAGTAGCTGTCAGCTGCTCTATCCTATCTAACTTTTATAGAATTCTATGCAGATACTTAACTTTTGTTTTTTTTCTAATTGTTTGACTTGACTTGTTTAGCTCTGAATGGTCTCTGAAAGAGATAAATTGGAGCTTCCAAATATTCTGTTTTTTTTATCTATTTTTATGTAATATTACTTTTTCCTTTCAGTGTTTAGATTCTGTGTCATTTTGCAAAAATATGTAAAGTGTTGATGTGAGCTCATTGTCTGTGATATCTTTAAGCATCATATAGTTTCATTATTTTATTTCTTTGAGGTAAGTTTATTTTATTTATTGCCATGTCTGTGCTGCTGCTCTTTATTTTACTTTTATGTGATTCTTTTAAGTTTCAAATGTGTTTCTTGTCAGCAACAATATTGTTTTTATTCTGCTTATTCTCTTCCATTTTATGGATGAGTTCTTTCTTTAATGTTTTCTGTTCCATTCTGTTCTCTTAGACTTTTTTGTTTCTTCCTTCTTTGCCAAGAAGAGAGGGATGGGCTTGGCCTTTTTTCTGTCTCCTTCCCTTATCCAGAAACCCAGTTACAGTTCTTATCCTTTCTTTCCTTTTAGTCCCACTTCATAATCTATTTTCTGAAGCTGAAAGTTATTTTGCCTATGAAAACCCCCTCCCCAGACCCACCCTCCTTCCACTCCCCTCCTTTTCTCCCATTTCCCTGTTGAATACAGTGTATTCCTAACTGAGTATCTTCTCCTCTCCATTGGATAGTTCAGATGAAAGTGGGGTTCAACCCCCCCCCCATGATAAGAGTCTGGTGCTTACTTGCCCTTATGTGAAACAATAACTTCTCTACATTTTATTCTTCTGTGTAAGACTCTTTTCTTCTCTTTTCCCTCTTGTTCATCAAAACATCACAAGACCATTCTTGGGCCCTGTGTCCTATGATGTTAGGGATCTGAGGAGAAGACACTTGTTCCTCCTTCCCCCATTAGAATGTTAACACTTCACCCTATAATCCTTTTCAACTACTTAAACATATTTTTATGTTTCCTTTGACTCCTGTGTTTGCATTTCAAAGTTTCTGCTCGGCTCTTGTCTTTTCATCAGGAATGCTTAGAAGTCCTTTATTTCATTAAAGACTCATTTCCCCTCCTCCCCCCCCCCCAATTAGATCATACTTGGTTTTACCATGTTATTTATTGTTGGGTGTAAGCATCTTCTGTCTCTGATTCTCTCTGTCTCTCATTACAAATTCCTCCAAACTCTGCAATCTCTCTTTTTTTCGGTTCTTGGCAATTCTTCCAATTGTTCCTTTGTTCCTGGGTCCTTACAACTCTTTCTGGTGCTTGCTGGAAGCTCTGGATTTAGGCTGCAATATTCTTGGTAGCTTTCATTGAAAGATTTCTTTCAGAAGATAACAAGGGATTTCTTTCTGTTTTCACTGGCTTGTAAACAATCCAAGTGGTCCATATTCTTGGTTTTGTGAGATGTTTTTCCCATGGGTTTTTGTGGTGGTAGTAGTAGTGGTAGTAGTATTAGATTCAAGGAATCTAATAAGTCTGATTATTTTTCCTTGATCTATTTTCTATGGCAGTTGTTTTTTAATTTAAAAAATTATTAATTTAAGGCAGTGTGGTTAAGTGACTTGCCTAAGGTCACATGGCTAAGGTAATTATTAAGTGTCTAAGGCTGGATTTGAACTCAGGTCCTCCTGACTCCAGGACCAGTGCTCTATTCACTGTGCCACCTAGCTGCCCCCATGGCCCCCCCCTTTGATAAGAGAAATAGTAATAGTAATAGTAGTCAGCAGTAGTTGTGCCTATAGTTATTGTAGTTTTGTCCTTCTTTATTTTTATTCCAGCATTTCTTATTCCATGGAATCATTGATTTCAGTTTGGTCTTCTCTAATTTTCAGAGAGATCTGTATTTGGGAGACTTTGTACTTCTTGTTGTAAACTGTTTTAATTCCTTGCTAGTCTTTTGTCACTTTATTTCCAACTGTTTCCTCTAGACTTTTGGCTTTGGTTTTGTTTGAGGCTGGCCTGGTAGATGTTGTGGAGTTATTTTCTCCATCTTCCTTATCTGTGACTTGAGTATTTCTGGTTCTATAAAATTTCTTTGTTGTTTGTATCTTTTTTAATTTACTTAGTCTCCAGTATTAATTTATGAATTGGGAATTTGCTTCAGGGTTAAGATTCTGATCTTTGGTTGGTTTGGGGATCCTATTATGGTTTTCTCTGGGGAATGACTGCTGTGTTATTATTTTTCACAACTGATATTTTATTTTATCTTAACAATTACATGTCATGAAAGTTTTCCAACATTCATCCATATCCATATTCATATTTATAAATTTTATAATTTCCTTCCATCCTCCTCCTCCCCACTCCCTTCCCCTCAGTGGCAAACAGTCCGGTGAACATTGAACATATACATTGAGTTTGACATGTTTACAGATTAGTCATTTTCTGTATGAGGAATTAGCCCTAAGGGAAAGAAAGAAAACATGAGAAAGGAAGGGAAAACAAAAGAAATTTTAAAAAAGTGAACATAGTGTTCATTTAGATTCTGTAGGTTTTTCTTTTTCTTTTTCTTTTTTTGTTTTTCTTTTCTTCTTCTGAATGTGGCATTGTCCATAACAGGTCTCCCAGGGTTGTTCTAGCTCTCTGAACTGCTGAGAGGAGCTACATCTATCAAAGATGATAAATTCACAGTGTTGTTAGTGTGCATAGTATTCTCTTGGCTCTACTCCCTTTGCTCAGCATCAGTTCCTGTAATTCGTTCCTTACTTCTTTAGTCTGACCATTTATGATTTCTTATAGAACAACAGTATTCCCTAATACTCAGGTACCATAACTTGTTCAGTCATTCCCCAATTGATGGGCATCTTCTCATTTCCCAATTCTTTCCCACCACAAAAAGAGCTGCTATGAATATTTTGGAACATGTGGAACTTTTCCCATTTTTTATGATTTCTTCTGGATAGAGACCTAGTATTGAAATTGTTGGGTCAAAGGGTATGAACAGTTTTATTGCTCCTTGGGCATAATTCCATATTGCTCTCCAGAATGGTTGGATCCTTTCACTGTGGGTTTTTCATCAGCCTCATGGATGACTTGAGACAAAAAAGTGAAAAATTTCAGTATTTCCTAAGCAGTCAGCCCTAGGGTATGGTCTGATTGCTTTTCTCCTTGTCTGAATCTTGCAAGCCCATAGTCCCAGTCTAGTGCTGTTGGCCTGCCTTTGGTGGAAGCTTCAGTAGATGTCATTGACCCAAGCCTGTCAGTGTGTGAGAAGTCTCCTTGGCCTTGGAGTCAGAGACACATAGTGCAGGATGACCCATCATCTGATTCCCTCCCGTGTTACATTGCTGGAAGGCAAAGCTCTATTCTGCAAGGCTCTGGGGTCTTAGTTTAAGTCCCAGTAACATAGCTTCAGACTTCTTCCTGGTTCTTGGGGTTCTCTGTTTTGGTCCTTCTCCATCCTCTGTCATCATGCTGGCATGCTGAAACTTCTTCTCAGTAGCTACAGGACACTGACTATAACCCAAGGCCTTCCTGGGTTGGAACAAAAGGCATCAACTATAGTTTCTTCTTGGATTTCTCTCTTAGGACTTGTGGTGCCTTATTCTTTGTTAGAACTGTAGAGTGGCAGGTAGGTGGCAAGGTGGATAGAGCACCAGCCCTGGGTCAGGAGGACCTGAGGTCAAATGTGACCTCAGACACTTAATAATTACTTAGCTGTGTGACCTTGGGCAAGTCACTTAACCACATTGCCTTAAATAAAAATTAAAAAAAAATTATGAGCATTTAAAAAAATTAGAAACAATTGTAGGCAAGATCTGGGAGATTCTGTTTCTTAATTCATCATCTTTCTGGTTTCTCCCCACTACAATTCTTAATCATCTTGTCATAAATTAGTTACTTAATTGTGATTACTCTAGTTTCTTATAGAGTTTTAAAATAAAAATAATAATGAAGTACTCCTTACCTGGCAAAGGTGCAAGAAAGGCATTTTGTCGACTGTAGGACATCATATAACTGTGTTTATGTACTCATGATCACTCTTCCCCTGCCCCCCCCCCGTTTTCTTTGTGACCTCTATAAACATATTCTTTCATGTGGTTCAGTATGTTGTTCAATTGTTTCAGTTGTGTTGAAATGTTTTGTGACTTTATTTGGGGTTTTCTTGGTGAAGATACTGGTGTGAAACTGAGGTAAGCCAGGTTAAATGACTTGCCTAGGTCACAGAAGTAGTAAGTATCTGAGGCCAGATTTGAACTTGGGAAGATGGATCTTCTCATGCTGAAACTCTAGTCATCATCACCTGTTGGTTCCTCTCCCAGTTTCAGGTCTCTTCATATTCTAGTCCATCCTGTAGGACCGTTGGCAGTTAAATGCCAGATGTGGGATTGCCATCGTACCAGGATAGAGAAGAAGGAGCCCATGGACTGATGTGCACATGTGAAGTCTGGGCTGGTCCCTGATGATGATTCCTCTCTTCTAAGGAGCATCTGGAGATGCTTTATGGCCATGAATGCTTTATGAAACTCAGGGATATCTGATGAATTAAAATTTGAGATGAGCAATGGAAGGGCATGAATGTACTGTATGATATTACCATCAGTGACTTACAAGAAATTTGAAATTAGAAACCCAAATAACTGGGAAAGGAGATGAGTCAGTAAGATCCTAATAATCTATCGTGAGTCTTTAAAGTTGATCAAAAAGCATTTCTTAAGTACTTGCTGTGTGCCAACCCCTCTGAGAACATATAACTACAAACCAAAACACAGCCCTTGTCCTTCTGAAGTTTACAATCTAATGGGGAAGGTAGCTCCCAAAAGGAAGCTGGAAAAGCACATTAGGGACATGCAGCACAGGACAGGGGAAGACGAAGAAGTCCAGAGATCAGCCTGGTGAGAAATGAGGTTTGTGAAGAGATAAAACATTGTCCATCTGATAATTTAGTTGTGGGACTGAAATTTAGACCTATCTTTGATGGTTTCTCTTCCATGTAATTGTCTTCCTTTACTCCTTTTGCTCCTCCTTTACCCCCTTTTCTCTCTAACCTTATTTCATTTGTAAATAGTTGTCATACTGCTACCCCTCTACTCTCCTTTGGTGGTATGGTATTGCTTCTTAAAGGAGGACCGATGTTGAGAGAAGGCTGGGACTTCTGGTATGAGGGCTGCTTTCCCCATTTGTAGCACATGTAATGGTCACACCCTCTTAACCCTTTTGGCAGATGGGCTCAACCGGACTGAGGGTAACCAAGGGGTCCCAAATCCATTGTCCATGTAGGGAGTGTCAACCCAAGCATGTGGAGACTTCTCCTGCTAGACTGAGTGGATGAGAACAGTTTGTTCCAACAGTCATGAAGGCAGCTTGGTTAGACCTCAACGATGCCACTGTCTTCCATATCCTGGGCCAGAAATATGAGAGTGATGGAGGGAGTTTGTGATGCAGAATGCTGGACCGATCAGAAACATTCTCTTCAAGCAAACATTGAATATAAGTGGCGGCTTCAAGGCATGCTGCCACCCAGCAGATTTTGGGTCAACAGATTAGAGTTATTCTCAATGGATGAACATCCCATTGCTCACTTGACAGAGAGTTGAGCTGGCAGAGAATTGACAGCAGTGGAACAGAAAAGGAGTGGATAATCAGAGCTTTGGGGAACAGCTTGAACTTGCTCATCTGCACCTGAACTCTCACAAACATCAAGACTGGTTTAATGAAAATGAGGAAGAAATCCATAAACTTGTCAACCATCAGTTAGAGCTCCACAGGGTGACCAAGGGGTCTCCATGAAGCCAAAGGGAAGCTTAAAGAGATACAGGATTCTTGGCTTTGCAATAAGGCTGACAAATCCAGTTCATGCTGAGAGTAACTATGACAAACCAAAGTGCCTTTATGATATTGTGAAGGCTGTTTCTGGAGCATCTCACTACTCATTGATGTTGGAGACACATTGATTATTGATAAGGACTTGATCCTGAAGAGGGGGCTGAATACTTTCATAGTTATCTCAAGAAACTGTCCTCAACCAATACTGAAGCCATTGACTATGTACCTACTTCAGGTTGAAGTCTAGCCAATCTCTCTACTGAAGAGGTGGCAAAGCACCGGGGGCTGATTCTATTTCAAGGCAGAGGATCCACTGCTCGTGCAAAAACTGAAAGAAAATTTCTAGGTTACATGGCAAGAGGAGGTGATGCCTCAGGAGTTCAAGTATACTTCCATTGCCCCTCTCTATGAAGGAAATGAAAAATAAGATGCTTTCAAATGATCATGGGGTAGGGGGTGGGGGCCAGTCTCTTAGTCAGTACAAGCATGATTCTTACCAGAATCTTCCTTCACCTAGAGGATGGTCATCTTATAGCTTCACAACAGGTTAAAGCATGGTCAGTATGATATTTGCTGCTCAACACATCCAGAAGAGACACCCTGAGCAGAACAGTGGTCTTATGTACAACCTTCATTTATCTGACTGTGGCCTGTGATACTGTCACTTGTGGAAGGTCATGGCAGAATTGGTTGTCCAGAGAAGTTCCTCAGAACTTCATTGGCAGCATGATGAGAAGCTTGCATTGGTTCTGAATAATGAGTAATGTGCTGTGCCTTCTCATCACGAGGGGGTGAAGCTGGGCATCCTGCCTGCTTGGGTGCATTTTGGGGTGGTGGCTTCAGTGAAGTTGTCAGGTGCCTTCCACCAGGACAGAGATATCAAGGTCAGCACTGTACTGATGTGAAGTTATTGAACTTGAAAAGACTCCCAGCCAAGACTTGAGTGAAGAGGGGGTTGGTGCTAGACTGGTTCAAGACTGAATTGGAATCTTCTGTTTGTCCACAGAAAAATCTCCATATCAGGACTGTAATTCATATCATCAAGTCATGGCTTCAGGCTAAGACAGCTCCTGAGCTTTAGATCATCCCCACCTTTACAGGTGAGGATGCTGAGGTCCAAGAGCCAAATGGGAGCAGAATAAGAGCCTGGAGATTCCAGGGCCACCAACAGACATTCTCCCACTGGAAGGAGTGAACCTAGATGGCTTGGTCATGATAACCCCTTGCTTAGGGCTTCTTCATAGACAGGATCCCATCAAAACCTCACAGTGGCATGGGGAGAGCAGTGCTAGGTTACTAATGAGAAACCTGAGGCTCAGAGTATTGGGTTCCCAGATGACTGCACATGCAGTGCAGCTGCCTCCCCCTCCCCCCTCCCCCTCCCCCCTCCCCCATGGCTATTGGTGTCCCCTGAAAGCTACTTTGGGTTTATTAACTATGTCAATTATATTAACTAATATTCTTGCCCCTTACTCCTAGAGGTCAGGGGATATTTGATTTTCATCACTGCATCTATAGTCCTGAGCACCTAGAAAGTCCCCATAAATGGACTTGAGGATTGGGTTGAATTTGCTCAAGGACAAAGATGTTCTTTTTCTTCTTTGGTTCCCAAATATCCATTGCGGCCTTTTGCGTACAACAAATGTTTAATGAATGTTACTTGTTTGCAAGTAGACCAGAGCAAGGAATGACTGCACTCCAGATTTTTCCAAGAGTACCTCAACTTGACTTTGACCAGCAAAACCTTTCAGAAGTTGTTTCTACTGCCTCTTATTCTAGGGATTCATTTTTAAGGATCCCCATATTCCTAAAGCTCTGTTTTCTGATTCCTACTATAGACCTTACCATTGTGTTGTCAAGAATATGGGAAATAGTACAGATAGTGATAATCGCCACACTTGATGGAATCCTGTGTGTGGATAAAGCTGGTCATAATTGAGAGAACACTCACACAGTAGCCACACAGTGTGAGTCCAGTATGTATATGTGTGCATCTTTGTATAAAGTGACATTATGGCGTTTATATTTTTTAAAATATCTATTACTTGTGGTGAGTGATCTTTCATTGCCTTAAATTTGTGGCCAATGTCTAACCGCCACTTTGGGCCTGCAGGGAGCTAAGCCCTTCCTCGAGGCAGCTCTGGGCCACCACAAAGACTGGGAGGCTAGGGCTGCCATTCACTCTTTGCCTCCATGCTGAACAGCATCCTTTGAGAGCTGGAGCAAGTCTTTTAAAAGGCGAAACCAAAGACAACAAAGAAGAAAATATTCCCCCAACCAAACCAACCCCCCTGGAGTCCTGTGGGGAGGTGGAAGGAGGAGCCACGCCAAGAGAACTGTTTCTAATACTTGAAGTCTGGGAGGTATTGCATACTTGGAGGAAATAATAACTCTTAGAAAAATGTTACTCAGGGAGAATGCAGCTTTCATGTCGTCGTTGTTCTGTAAAGAGGCGAAGCCTCCTTGTGGCTTATTGCGTGCTCTTGACTGTTTCATTCAGTGTCTTCATCTGTGAAAGAGGATAACAACAGCAACAACAGCAACAATAATAATAATAATAGTAGTCCCAGTCCTACATTGGAAGGATATTGTGAAGAAAAATGAGTAGTTTTAGATAGAATTTGATTTATAGTGAAAGGGGTGAAAGCCTGAAGAACCTCAGATTCTTTCTAATAGAACACTCTTCTTTAGAAAGAAGACATGGAGGTGCAAGAAGCCAAGGAACTCCTACCATCACCTGTCTCACAGTAGCAGAGCCCAAGTTCATGGAATTGTGGAAGTCCTAGCATGTTGTCTCATGGAGCCTGTTCCTGATATAAGGGTGCTCTGAATGGCATTGCTGACCAGTCATTTGGAGCCCACTGGAGTCCTGCTCCTGCTCCTCCAGCCACCCTCCGGCTCTCACTAAGGGCTTTGGAGCCTCGGAAGAAGGATCTCCTAATTGCTGAGATGGCCTGCAGAACCCTCAGTGCATCTGTGATCTCATCTGTCCGATTATCTTTCGTCTTGTCCCTAATGTTCCTGACTTGCACATCTGTGACCATGTTCTCTCGTGAGCCCTCCGCCCAAGAACAATCTGTCAACTAGCTGATCAAGCCCCTCCCAAGTATGTTAGATGGTGGGGATACAGACACAGGGAAAGATGTAGTCTTTATGATGAGGGAGTCTATGTTGTGATGAGGAGGACAGGGACACCTGTAAAAGGAAGACAGGATAGACATACATTTGCTACATACAAAGAGGTTTGGAGGAGTGAAATATAAGGTAGTTGGAGCAGGTGTGCATGGACAGACTTCTGTAGGAGATAATATTGAACTGGGTCTTGGAGAGACAGTGGATTCTATGAAGGGGAAGTGAGGAGGGATTGCCTTCTGGGCGTGTGGGAGGGCTGGTGAAATGGCCTGAAGAGGGGAGATGGAGGCAGGTGTGTGAGGGACCAGTCCACTGAGTCTGGAAACACAGGTTTGGAGTTAACTGTGAAGAGCCTTACAAGCTAAACTAACTGGTGTTTATATTTTGTCCACTTTGCTTGGGCTGTTGATAAATCATTTCTTTTGTCCTCTTATTTTTTGATTTCATCTTTTTTGGGCAGACTTTCTTTATCCTAGTTCTCTTTTATAGTTCTTTGTGCATACATAATATGTTGCAGCAGGCCCCAACCCACCACCATACACCTCTCCTTTGCCCTCTGGTGTGATATTTCTAATTAATCCTTTTTTAAAAAAAACTTTATTTAAGTCAGTGGGTTAAGTGACTTGCTCAAAGTCACACAGCTATGCAATTATTAAGTGAGTGGGTCAGATTTGAACTCAGGTCCCCCTGACTGCAGGGTTGGTGCTCTATCTTCTGTGCCATCTCACTGCCCCATTCTTTTTAATCCTTTAGAGATGAATGTTCCATGGCCTGTAGAATAGTTACACTCTAGATAACTGAGTCAGCCAGGGTAAACTAAGACAAGACTTGAGGGGTTAGATAGTCCTTGTTTCACCTACTGAAGACTCTCAAGCCCAATGCTGAGACTGGGTGGAGGGCCAGAAAGGCTCAAGTTGGCCTCCTGACCTCCCCTCACAGTGGCCCTGGGCAGGACAGCATCTCTGAGCCTCAGGTTTCTCATTAGTAACCTAGCACTGCTCTCCCCATGCCACTGTGAGGTTTTGATGGGATCCTGTCTATGAAGAAGCCCTAAGCAAGGGGTTATCATGACCAAGCCATCTAGGTTCACTCCTTCCAGGGGGAGAATGTCTGTTGGTGGCCCTGGAATTCCAGGCTCTTATTCTGCTCCCATTTGGCTCTTGGACCTCAGCATCCTCACCTGTAAAGGTGGGGATGATCTAAAGCTCAGGAGCTGTCTTACTTAGCCTGAAGCCATGACTTGATGACATGAATTACAGTCCTGATATGGAGATTTTTCTGTGGACAAACAGAAGATTCCAATTCAGTCTTGAATCCATTGTTGCTGATGAACTTATTCATTCTTACAGTTTTCAAAGATGGAAAATTTTGAAAACACTTAATGAAAGCCAAGTTTGTAGAAAGTCCTTAACTCCATCTCCCTTAGAAATACCCAATATTTTTACTCTCCTGCTTCTATTAGGAAAAGCTTTCATTGCCAAGTCAAAAACCAAAGACAAAGGAACTTTTCACTCAAAATGGGAAATGATCAGATTCCCGCCACTTTCACTTCTCCATTCTTCAAGGAGCTGAGAAACAGCTGGGGCTTTGTCAGGTTTCCCTGCTTCTCTCCAAAGCAAGACAAAGCATGGAAAGTTTTGGTAAAAAATATTATTTTTTCCAAAATTATGAGTGGAAAAGCCTGAAAAATATTGGCATGGTGTAAGCATCCTGAGCCTTCTCTGATTCCTAGGGAAAATGGAGCAGTAGAAAAACAAAGATGTTACTCAACTCCTAAGACCCAGGGCCAGTGCAAAGCCATTTGTTGATCTAGCCTCCCCCATTCCTTCCAAAGAGATGGAGGGATTTTGTTTTATGTAGTTTAAAATCAGCTAAAAAGGGGTGTCATTAAAATGTTTCTTGTCAACAAGGGACTTGTAAGTGGTTAATGAAGTTTCTATTAATGAACTCCAAAATCATGACCTTTTAGAATTGCAAAGGATCTCGGTGGCCATATAATTCAATCCATACCTGAAAGAGAATTCCCGTTAATAACAAATCCAACATGGTGGCAGTGCAGCCCTTGAAGACCTCTTGTCAAAGGAGGCCCACTACTCCAGGGATTGGATAGCTCTGGTTGTTAGGAAGACATGTTGATTGACTGCAGCCATTTCACCCCCCCCCCCCCCGATTGTTTCTTCATTTAAATACTTAAAAAAACCCCAACCAACCCAAAACATTCCATATATATAAGAAAGCCATTTGGGTGGTCTTGTAGTCATTCAAGCCCACCATCTTTGTGCTGGGGCCACATGTTGGCACCCCATTTGTGCACTGTGAGCCTCATGGGTCTCTTGGGTGAGGAAAATTGTGAGCCAGCAAAGGAGATAGAATGGAATAGTTGGAGCAGAAGCAGGAGAAAACAATGACAGGGAACCCCAAGCTGGATCCTTTCCTTCCCTTTGCATCTAACATTCACCATCCTTCCAGGCAGCTGGTGGTGCAGGGGCTGGGATCTCCAAAGCTCCCTTCCCTATGGCTGCTTTTGCCTACATAAAAATCCATAAGTTCTGTCACTTAAGGACCCTCCCCAGATGACTTTCTTTTTTGAGGCCTCTTTCCCAAGTGGGGGATGGGCTTCTGGAGGGCCTGGTCAGTGTGGCCCAGTGCTAGGCTCTCTCCTTTCTCATACAAGAGGTCATCCTTCCAGGTAAAAGAGAACAGCGCTCGCACTTCTCAGCCACTGCTCTGAGGTCATCTAATCTAACCCTGAAGTCTGGTGGCTGGTAAAGGAAACAGGCTGGACACCTTCCTCCAGTTTCAGACCAGGGGCTCTTTAAGTCCAAAGCTTTAAATACTATGGACAAGCTGGGGGAGGAAGAACCAGCCAAGATGTCTTCACACTATGCTGTCCAACCAAACGGCTTTGGTCACAACTGTACAGACACAATCCTAATTCTAACTTGGTTCACTTACTTGATTGGGAAGAATTTACCTTTCTGGAATTCTTTCAGGAAAAAGAAATATTCCTCCATTCTCTATCTTCTCCCACACACACTCACACACTCACACTCATTCTCACTCCTACACACACTCATTTACACTACACTACACATATACACACCACACCCCTTAGGCATTCTAAGGCACACTCTTTTTAATAGGACTTTTCAGTGTGCTCATTTCAAGTTTGGAAGTTTTGACTATAATTAGAAATCCCGTTGACTCCTTGGCACGCTGTCATCCGTACATACAGAATGTTTTACTAAAATGGTTTCAGTTCAGCTTCCTCCTCTTCCCTCTGTGTTGGAGGTCCGCGGTGGGGGGTCTAGAATTCCCTCCTCTCTCTGCCGGGGGACACGGACAGAAGGGCTGGGTGTCATGCAGTGCCCTCCCCAGGGGATGGCGCTGCCCCCCTCCCCTATCTCATCCTCGTCCTTTGGGGGCCAGTGGAGTGTTAGGTGCTGGAGCTGACCTTCTGGACAGTGACAGTTCTGGGGCAATGGGCTGTCCTTCCTTCTGGCTTTAGTCTAGAGTTGCTCCAGCTGCCTACTGGCTACATGAGCCAGAGTCAGACCCTTCATCTGGACATTGGGGTGATGGGCCTCTTTCCTAGGGTGGGGGTGAAGATCAAGGGAGGTGACTGGATTCCTGTTTTTGCTGCTATTCTTTTGGGGAGCTGCTGACCTCTGACTTCATCAATGGAAAGCATTGCTGGTAGGGAAAATCCAAAATATTGACCAACTCAGCAACTGGGGCTGAAAAGTGAAGTGAGCCGCTCGTGGTCATGCTGGTTGACTGAGGGGTCCCTGAAGGAATCCAAGGTCAGTCTTCTCCTCCTTGCCCATTCTGTCTTTCTTAATTCGTGTCATTAGTGGTGGTCTCGGTTATTATTATCATCATCATCATTCCTCAGATAAATGGACACTGTGCTTTGAGTCTGCACAGAACATGGTAGGAATTCTGTTCCCTTAATTCTCTTGTTAATGGAAGATAAGAGACTCAGGGGGAAAAAAATCATAGGATCACTGAGGTTGGAAGGGAATGGAGAGACCAGGCAGTCCATTCCCCTCCTCACATGAGGAGTCAGAGAACTCAAGGGGCTTGATGACTGACCCCGAGTCCTACCCTCAGCTCCAGAGGTTCAGAGCTGTTTGAAGAGTTAAGCCTCATCTTCATGGCCCCAAGCCCAAGCTGCCTCAGTGGGGAGCCCAATTTCCAGGTCTACCTCAGACACATCCTTGCTCCATGATCCTGGCAAGCCACTGAATGAACCCTCTAAGAGAGTCTGTGCAGGTTGTGATCTGAAGGAGCCAGTGTTTCCTTGTCAGCTGCTCACCATGTCAGAGAAAGAACTGTTGTGTTAAAAAATGATGTCCTAGGAATTGTGGTTAGAAGATCATGTGTTAGAATCTTCCAGAATGTTTAACAGATAGTCCAAATGGTGTTGTCCTCCAAAGATTTCATGTTCATTAAATAGAGATAGCTTCCAGAGAGGTTCGAGCAGAGGGTGGATAGGTCACATCACCTCTTTTAAAATTTAATTGTTTCAAAAGTCTCAAATGAACTGAGGCAGAGTGAAGTAAGCAGAATCAGGAAGCTTTTGTACATGGTGATAGCAATATTGTGAATGATGGTAAACTTCACACTTAGCAGCTCTGGTCAAGACAGTGATCCAGGATACTTGCAGAGAGTCCAGGATGACAAATGCCCTCCACTTCTCAAGACAACTGATGAACTCAGAAGGCAGAGTGAACCATCTTTATTCACTTTCTTTATTTTTCTTGTTTTTGTGTGTGTTTTCTTTTGAGAGATGGTTAATATGGAAATGTTTTGTATGACTTCATATGAATAATTAATAACATATTGTCTGCCTTCTCAAGGTGTGGGGGAGGGGTGGGAGGGAGAGAATTTGGAACTTAGCATTTCAAAACATGAATATTAAATTTTAAAAAATATTTGAGAAGTAGTTAACAAATAAAAATTAAAAATAAAGACAAAATTCTCATTTTGGATATTCATGGTAGCACCACTCAATTTTACAAGGTTATTTTGACAGAAGTGCTTTTTAAATCTTGAGGTTTCCAGTACACATGAATTCTTTTTACTTTTTCCCACCACAGAACCAATCCTGAGCCTGCCAGACACTGGCTCTGTTTTCGTGTGTGTGTGTGTGTGTGTGTGTGTGTATGGTGTGTGTGCGTGCGTGCATGCATGTGTGTCTGTGTATGTGTGTCAGACTATGGCTGCTCCCAGAATTGTCCAGTTGGATGAGACCTCAGGAATCCAGATAACTAGTGGATAATAACTTCATTTGTCAGAACAATGATGACTCTACGACATTGCCAGTGTATGTAGACCTCAGTTTGTTTTTTCCTCTGTCCGTGTCTGCCCCCTCCCACTGGACTCTGCCTCTCTCTTGATATTGGGGGGATACAGGGGGCACCCAGGAGACTTTTTGTTGGTTATCACTCACTCTTGCCCTGTGACCAGGAATAGACATTTATGGAGCACCTCCTGTGAGCCTTTGTTCAACATGGCTAAGTGCTTTTTATGATATTACCCCATTACCATCTCACAGCCCGAGGTCACATGAGTGACAAGAGTCTAAGGTACAGCTCGAGGCCAGCCCTCCACTGCTGCTCCATCACCTTCTTCTGCTCCTCAGTGTCTTTGTTACCATAGTTTACTGGACTTCATGATTCCTCACTTGTGTTTTCTGCCAGTCAGGAAGCATTTTCTTCTTGCTTGCTCCTGCCTGTCTTGGCTCTCCACTCCTTTTTGGGTGATGCCGTTTTCACTTGTTTAGAGACTGTATTGCATCAGGTCTCTTGGCTACACTCAGAGCCTGGGAGAGGCACCATCTTCTCCTGGGAGAGCCTCTGATGTCGTGGACTACTGAGTCCAGTCTCTTGAGGAGTGAGTTGATCTAGAACCGTCATCTTCAATGTCACAGGTGGCATCGCTCTTGGTTTTGGTGCATCAACCATCTGGCATCACACCACAGGGCAAGAGAGGAGAGATGAGACAACCTGCACAGGAAAGCCACAGTCCAGATTTTCTGCCATGCCCAGAAGGAGCCCTTGGCTTCCCTGGACCTTGATGACCCTTGGAATCTATTTCCTTGGAGTGAAAAGTTCCACTGCAGAACAGTGAGGGCTTTTCATCTGGTCCTAGGACTAAATGGAGAGGGAACTGAACCAACTTTCACAGCTGGAGGGAGAGTTGGCTGCTTCTGTCAAGGAGGACAGAGACCCTGGTAGAGTGTAGTTTTACCTTTTGGGACCTCAGGGGGCTCAAATAAAATGGGAAGTCTGGTCCACTGTTTAATTTTTAAAGTGGTGAGAAAAGTCCTCTGAAAAACTACATACAGCATAGAATTATATTTTCCTCAATTATATTTTCCTTTACTGTAGATGAAATTGTTTGGTTATGAAACACTCCATTACCCAGATTCCAATCCTTCTACAAAACGGGGACTTGAAAGTCAACCAGTGATAGGGGATAGTGCTCTCTTTCTCCTTCTGTCTTATATACAGTAAGTGCCAATTTGTTTCCATTCATTCATAGTGTTCTTTTTAAAAAAAATTAAGGCAATAGGGTTAAATGACTTGCCCAAGGTCACACAGCTAGGCAATTATTAGGTATCTGAGGCTGAATTTGAACTTAGGTCCTCCTGACTCCAGGACCCGTTCTCTATCCACTGCGCCTCCTAGCTGTTCTATAATTCATAATGTTCTTGAGAAGTTTTCAGTCTGCCTGAATTCAGTGTGATTTACCATGTTTTTATTGAATATCTTCCATGTTTGAGGCATTGTGCATGGAAAGACAGGTGGGCCAGGTGTTGTGACAAGTGAGAGACAGAGAGACAGAGAGACAGACAGACAGACACACACACACACACACACACACACACACACACACACACAGAATGAATGCACGAACACTGACAGTTAAGTGGAGAGGAAGGAAAAGCCTCTGCTGGGGAGGCGGCCTGGGAGCCACCTGGGGAGATGGGGGATATCTGGACCTGACGTGAAGGCAGGAGATGGGGTGTTAAGTTCTGGGCCTGGATTATGGAGTCAGTGCGAACAGTGTCTGGAAGGCAGACATGGAGGCCTCTGATGGTGTCAGGCTTGTGGCTTAGTGACAGGAGGGTGCTTATGGAATATGATTAGTGTCTGCAGGAACTGGGGTCAGGAGAGGAAGGGGGTGTGTGTGGGGGGGTTGGAACATAGAACCTGTGAAGGGAGAATTGCCGAATGAAGCTAGACCAGGTTGGACCTGGCCTGTGGGGAGCCCAGGTAGTAGTCAGTGAGTTTGTGCGTGATCCCCAGGGCAGTAAGGAGCTGCTGTGTGTTGTTGAGTTTGACCCTGTGAAAGGGGGCGGAGTGGCCTGGAGAATGAGATGGTAACCTCGGCCCAGACCCCCAGCCAGAGGCTCATGTCTTTGATCTGGTCATGGGCCCCTCCTTTTGCCCCCTTCAACTCTCCCAGGGTTCTGGGCAGTTATGTGCTTTTCCACATAAGGAGGTCTGAGTCCTCTGATACTTGGATGGGTGATGGCTACAACTAGAAATAATACAGGAGTCTCCTTTTGGCTGGGATGGTTATTTTGACATGGATATAGAATCAAAATACATTTTAAAAACTTGGTACCAATTAGATGTTTCCCAGGGATAGAGGTTTTGTGATAGTTTGGAGACCTGTTTAGGAGAATCCCAGGTGCGTCACAGCGACATGGGGATGCAGGAGCAGTTTCAGTCAAGTTTGCACTGTGTGAGCCTGATAGTGATGGTGAGGCAGGTGGACCTCACCTGGTGGTCTTTTGGGCAGTTGAGCAATATGAGCAATATGAAATCTCTTACAAACATAGGTGAAATGCACCATCTAGATACTGGAAAGTAAGCATAGGGAATGAAAGGGTCTGCAAACATTGCAAACTCCTGGAGAAAGAGGCATGCTCTTGACAGATTGCTCATTCACCCCTGCCTCACCTTGATACTTTCCCATATTTCAGGCTAAATACAGTTTTTTGGTGAAAATGCATGGATTCGTACAGAATGGCATATTCAGGACAGATGAGGGAGCAGGTATCCATATTTATTTATTTTATCATCATTATTTTTGACTTTTCATGAATGATGTCCATGACAACTCTGCCTCCTCTGCCTTCCCTATCCACAGGTCCTTGTGCATTGTGTAAATTAGGTTACCCAGATGGTCATTTTTTATTATATTGTCAAAGTCCGGCAGTATTGACCTATGTTTCCATGAAGAGAGTTTTGCCACCATCTTCCTACAATTCCTTGGTGTGTCCATCCTCTCAGGTGGGCTCTTTTGAAATATTTTTTTCTTCTCATAAAGGGCATTATTGGTAAGATAAAGCTGGATGATTGGGGTGCTTTCATGGGCTAGCTGCTGTGGTGGCAGCAGGAGGGGCCCGTTGTGCATGTGGATGTGTGTGTGCACCTGTCCATGTGTGAGTGTGGGCGCCTGCTCATGGTGGAGAGTCATACACATGTCCACCTGGCAGCCTTTATTCTGAATACCCTTCCCAGAAATACACCCCATGTTTTTTGGCTTGGCCTCAGCAACTGAGGGGCTTGGGACAGATTTGAGAGGAGTGGCGAGGTTCTTGTATGGGGAGTGGCGGGCAGGCCAAGAAGGGACATCAAATGGCCCGTCAGCTTCAACCTGGGAAAGTCTTGAAGCCAACTGGAGGAGTTGGCCTTGTGTTGCTGGGCCTGTGGAGCGATTGTGTGCCCCCAAGGGTGGCCTTGGGGTGGTTCTGGGTGGGTGGACTGCTTCTGAGGAATTCAGAGCAGGAGGCGAGAGGAGGCCATATGGGGTCCATGGGGCTAGATGCTCAGGAGCCAGGCATGGGGATGAGGGACCAGAGCTGGATACTTGGATCGATGAATCACTGGATGGCATTCATGGTTGAGACCACCAGTGGATGGAGTGAGAAGTCAAGGAGAGGAAGAGAGCTAGGAGGGCAGTGCCAGAAAACCCAGAGAGGAAAGGGGTGGGTCTGTGAGAGGGGGTGCAGTTTCATACACACAGTTACTTTATTAGTTTATGTAGATTTTGTATCAATTTATGTTCATCTTGTTTCCTCCAGGAGGAGGTAAGCTTTTTGGGTGAACAGCAGGCCCCTTGCTTCCGGGATGACATCTAGGCCAAGGCTCAGAGGCAGGATATGAACCCGGATCTTCCTGCCCCTGAGATCTCCCTTTTATATACTCTAGTGGGTCATTCAGTTGGTGAGCATGCCCCCAAGTGTTGACCATCCAGGTCTCTTCTGAGGTCAGATTCTCCAATCCTGGACCCTGAGGGAACCTCTTGGAAGCCACTTCTCAGTTTGGTCTGGCTCCCCAGATGAAGCAAACACAGCATTTAAAAACACATTTCATGCCGATGAAGGAGCCTCTGGTATGGCCGGAATGGACTCAGACTTTCCTTGCCTATTCCGAGTTCATGCCTTGTCCAGAGGAGGGGGGACCAGGAGCAGAAAACAAACACACTGGGGACTCATGGGAACCCCGCAAACTGGCCATGCTGACTCGCCACTGGGCGGCTGGAAGATTAATACTGTCTTCTCATACTTCGCTCCCCCCATCCAGATGTGAGTGTGGTGGGCTATACCTTCAGATTGATGATGGGAAAGGATTTAGAAAGTTGTTTATAGGAAAAGGAAATGTTCCTGAGACTCTGCTCTTTATGTAGTTTTGAATGAATGGAAATATTTCATGATTCAATATTTGCAGCATAAAATTGACTCCCTTATTCCCAGTTCAGAGACTTCTGAAGCAGGAAGGAACTCGTCTGTATTTTGGGTGTAGAGGTGCCCCAGATCATGAGTCACCAAGGGGACGTGGCAACCAAAGACGTGAATGTCTGCCATTTAGAGCGAGTTGGGGGGCACTGGGGAGGGGTGATGGTCCCTTCATAGTCTGCTTCATCATACCACATCTGGTCTGGTGGGTCCAAAGGGAGCCCAAAATGGGGAGAGAAGTGAAGCAAAGAGAGGGTGGAGGTAGGAGAAGGGAACTGGAAAATCTCCCAGGGTCAGCAGGCTAGAGCAGTTCTGTTTGACAAATGAATTCATGGGCCAGACTCCCTTCCCCTTTTCCCTTCTCCCCATATTCTAGATGAGGAGGCTGAGGCCAAGAAAGGGCGAGGATGTGGTTCAGGATCCGACAGCTTGGTGTCCCTGATACTGGAGATACTCAGCCAAGGAGAGACAGCCCCTCGTTGGGTTGTTGTAATACAGATTCATGTTTCACATCAGAGGATGATTCTGAATTCCCTTCAGATTCTAGGAATTTAAGTTGTTTTATGATTTTTTGATTGCTTTGAATCAATGAATTCAGCACCTACCAACATAGTAAAACACCTTTGTGAACTGGTGATAAAGGATTTTGACTAATCAGAAAATCTTATATGACTGGGCAACCCAGTATTTTTAGTTTATTTTCCTTAGTAATAAACTGGAAAGATTCTATTCCTATAGATTTGTAAACATTTGTACACATAATAAATCTAGACCCTCCTGATTCTGAGAAGGAATTATGATGATATAATAATAATGATAGAGATATATTAAAACATTTAATAGTTTACAGAATGTTTCTTAATATTGTTTCATTTGTTCCTTTTGAGAACTTCAACTGTGAGTCTTTCCCAAGGTTTTCCCCCAGGCTCTCTTCTCCTCTTAAGTATACTTGCAGTAAATTCATTGGCTACCATGGGTTTAATCCTTTACATAGGGAACTAGATGGCTCAGCAGTTTGAGCATTAGTCTTGGAGTTAGGAGGATGGAAGTTTGAATCCAGGTACAGACACTTGACAGCTTACTAGCTGTGTGACCTTGGGCAAGTCCCTTAACCCTGACTGCCTCACATCCAGAGCCATCTCCATTTGTCCTGATCCATATCTGGCCACTGGACCCAGATGGCTCTGGAGGAGGTAGTAAGGCTGGTGACTTTAGCACAGTCTCCTCCCTCCCAATCCAATCCATGTGCTTGTCATGGAGTCACGTCCCTGATGTTGTGGTCTTTGAGAATAAAGGACCAACATCTAGTTCTTTATGCAGATGACTCACAGATTTTCTCTCTCTCTCTCTCATTGGACATATCAAACTGGGTCTCCCAGGAACACCTTAAACCCCATGTCCAGAACTGAACCCCACAGATTTCAAACCTCCCTCCTTTCAGATTCCCTAATTGTGTTGAACTAGGGAACCTCCTAGTTTCCCAATCCTGCACTTTTCTGCACCTACAGAACCAGCCAGTTGATCAATGTTGCTGGTTCTTTCTTTACCACATTTCTCACTTCTGATCCCTTCTCCACACACACACACACACATACACGCCACACACATGCACACACACACACCACACATGTGCATACACACACACACACCTTTACACAATACACTCATTCAGCTCCTGCCCTGGTTCACCTCCTCCTCCTGGCTTGTCTCAGTTGGCACTCTCATCACCTTGTTGAACTCTTGCCTTTCCCCTCTGGCTGCTGCAAATGTGATTTTCCTTAACCAATGATCAGACCCTGTGACTCTCTTGTCCAGTCTCCCAGTGGGTCTCTGTGGCCCCTGGTACAGATGAGCTCCTCTGTCTTACTTCTGCCTTAGCCTGCCCGTCTCATGTTCCACACTCCCCACCCAGTTGTCCTTATCTATGGTCCTTCCACAGAATGCTTCCTCTCTCATCCCTTAAGCTTTGCACAGGTGAGTTTGATTCTCTTCCTGTTTGCCTCCACCTTGTTGGAGATCTCAAATGGGCCTTGAGCACCATCCTCTGCTTCTACCACCAGTGCCCAGCTCTTGCCAGCACTGGTACATGGCCTGCTTCCCAGAGGACACCTAATCAGTGTTCGCCTGGTTCATCCAACCTGGTGAGATGGTCCTCTTGTTTGAGAGGGGAGGTCAGTGGCTTTCCTAGGTCACCCTCGATCCACTCTTGGGTCTGAGGCAGGATCTAAACTCTCTCTCTCAGGATCGCCTCCCCACACACCTTCAGCCTCTCTGTAGCTAAGAAGGCAGCACTCACAGTCTGGTAGCCAAGAAGCTTGACCCCTCACAGCCCCCCCACCCCAGCCGGAGCCCCGGGCAACAGGTCCAGTGGTCAGAGTCCAGGGGCCCCTGGGGATGCACAGCTTTTAGAGGTCCAAGATTGTCTCCATTCCCCAATATGGCAGAATATAGAGAGAAGAGGAAGAAGGAAAGACCGGCATCAATAAATGTGGATGAAATGTAGAGATTTGTGTGGGACACTCCCCAGGGGCCCATGGGCACTGGTGGGTCTGTCTGCTGTGGTGGCCAAACCTCCAAGACCCACCCTGTCCATTGGACCTGTTGCCTGAGGCTCTGGCTGGGGGGGCATGAGGGGGTCAAGCTTGACTTCTAGACTGTGGGAACCATCTTCTTAGCCACAGAGAGGTTGGAGGTGACCATGCAGAGAGGCACTCCAGGGAGAGTTCAGTGGGTCTGCTCAGACACATAGGTTTAGGAACTCCTAGCTGAGTTGGCTAAACAACCGGTAGCTTGATACCTTTCCAGGATTTCATAGTGGTGACCAGTCCTTAGGGAACATCTCACTTTGTGCTCACAGTGACTGATGTGGGTATCGTTGTGATCCCTGTTTTGTTGATGAGGAAACCAAGCCTGAGAAAGGTGAGGAGACCTTCATGAGGGTCTGAGATGGATTCGAACTTGAGTTCTCCACCTCCACATCCACTGCCCAATTTTCTTACTTCTTAGTTGCCTTCCCACTGCAGTAGAAATTTCTTGACACCCAAACTCCAGAAGAGTTTATCCTAAGTGCTAGAACTAATGTAAACAGAGAATTACACCATTACCACCGCATGTGGCATTATAATTACATCAGAATGCTGCCTGGCCACGGGTGCAGCCAGTGCGCCACACTGTCGCCAAGTTTGCAGATGTTGAACCTTATTTTTATGAAGCATGACAATGCCCAGCAGGATCCATTTTGTCTGATTATCCTCAAATGAAAGCAAATATTAAAAGGCAGGATAATTAAAAGTATCTGCCCCAGCAGAGGATGTGTCTCCCATTTCTCTTTCTGGTGCTTTGAAATAGTTCACATTTCTCAACCGGCTCTCGTGCATGGAGCCCTGAAAGGATGTCTTAAATTTAGACATATGTCTTCATGCTGCTTAACGTGGCAGAACAAAAACAGAGCTGGAGACCACCGGGAGTGGCTTTCCAAGCGATGGCCCACTAGAGAATACTCGTCATCCTCAGGGAGGAACATTCTCACTGGAGTGGGTAGTGGCACTTTCCCCCAGTGAAAGCTCAACAGGCCATGAAGATCCCCCTGCCAGCCCCCAACCCAGGAGGCACCCCCTCATTTGCTTAGGTGGTTCATTTGGGATAGTGCCAGAGAAGCTGAGAGTCAGTTGGACCCTCTGAAAAATGGAGTATTTGTTGGCAAGAAGAGAAAGTCATCTTTGCCGCAGGAGTGGCATTCTTTGAAAACCGTCCAGCCTGGAAATGCAAATAAGCACATTGAGATGTTACTGGTTCAAGGTGCTAATTCATTAATGTGGGCATGGCTCCCAAAGGGCAGTGTGCTCTGATTTAATATATAGATGAATAGCTCAGAGTAGCATCAATCAATATTTTAGGAGCCTACTATGTGCTAAGTGCTGGGGGATTCAAAAAAGATGAAAAAAAAAGCAGTCCTTGCCCCCTGGGAGCTTAGCATCTAATGGGTAAAACAACACATAAGCAAATATATTTAAAGAATACCCTACACAGGAGAAATAGGAAATAAGAGGAGGGCACGAGAATTAAGAGGGCTTCAGGGGCTTCTTGTAGAAGGTGAGACTTGAGTTGGGACTTCAGGCCACAGAGATCAGAAGTCCAAGTGGAAAAGGAGGAACCTTCCAGTATGTTGGATAGTCAGAGAGAATGACCTGAGACAAGAGGTGGAGGGTCTTGTTCAAGGATCAACCAGGAGCCCATGGTGACATGGATTGAAGAGAACACGGAGGGGAGGTCAGGTCCAAGAAGATGGGAAGGCTAGTTCTAGGGGGGCTTGAAACACCCAACAGATGGGCCCCTGGAGGCAATAGAAAGCCCCTGGAGTTGATTGATGTGGGTGGGAGGGGGTGCTGTACAGACCTGCCCTTTAGGTAAATCTCTTGAGGGGCTGAATGGAGTGATGACTAACCAGGCAGCCCCTGCTGTGGTCATGTAGGTGTGAGGTGGGTAGGTTCCACAGCAGAAGAGTGGCACTATCAGAGGAGAGAACGTTCCAGAGGGGAAGCTGGCAACAGCTCAGATAGGGGGAGATCTAGTGAGGTTGTGAGGCTAGTAAAGAAGGTGTGTCTACTTGCCATCTTGTCTGAGGTCTCTGAGAAGCAGTTGGAGATGAGAGATTGGAGGTCAACAGAAATTTGGCCAGGAAGGGCAGATTTAAAAAAATTAAATTTAAAAAAGTATAAATCTGATTTTATTTGTATAAAATTTTGTTTTGCAATTGGTATAATTATGTTTTTAAACCTTTACAATTGATTTAATCAGTTATGTTAATAGCCCTCCTAAATCATCCCTGCATTCCTGGCAAAAATTCTACTTGATCATAATAAATAATATTTTAATATAATGTTGTCTTTTAGTTAGCATTCTATTTAGGATTTTTGCATCTGTATTCATTAATGAAATTAGGCTATAATTTTCTTCCTTGATTTTTACTCTTCCCAGTTTAGTTATTTTTGTTTCATAAAAGGAAATTGGTAGGATCCCTTCTTACCCTGTTTTTCCAAATAATTTATTTCAGGTTGGAGTTATCTTTAAGTGTTTGGTAGAAATAACACATTAAGTCTTTGACTCAGCAAACCACTACTAGATCTATTTCCAAAGATAATTAGGGGAAAAAGGGAAAGACCCTATATGTTCTAAAATCTTTAAAACAGCTCTCTCTGTGGCGTAAAGAACTGGGAATGGCAGGGCTGCCCACCAGTTGAGGAACGGAACAAATCATGATACATGATTGTGATGGGATACTACTGTGCTGTGAGGAATGATGACCTTTATGATCTCCAAAAAGCCATGGAGCAATTTGCGTAAAATAATGAGAAAAGCAAAATGAGCAGAGGAACCAAGAGGATTCTTCATCCAGTAACAGCAGTAATGTTTTAAGGATGACTTCGAGCAATCGAGTTATTTAGACTATTATAAATTCCTAAATTAACCATAAAGACTTGAAGAAAAACATTATCTGCACCCAGAGAAAGAAATGATAAATAGAAGTATGTATAATCTTCCAATCTGTATAGGTGTGTATGTGTGTGTGTGTGTATATATAAATATAAACATATAAATACAGAGACACACATCTGTGTCTGATGGTAGCTGTCTCTAGGGTGGAGGAGGGGTGGAGATAAAGGGGAAATGCATTTACATAATGTATATTTCAAGGGGAGCGCACGTTGAACATAACAGATTGGCAATTTCACATGCAATCATTTTTTATTTTACTATGTTGAATAAATTCTTGGTCTATTCCATAAATTAAAAATAAAAAAATCTTAAAAAAAGAAAATATAGATAGAATATGTGCCAGATAATAGTAAGAGAAGGAGCTTGATCACCCACTGAGTGAAAAGTAACTCAGCTCCATCAAGAGCATCTCAGAGTTGACCCAAGGAGGTCTCTGCAGTCTCTAGGGAACATGACTGAAGTCCCCCATATCTGCATTGTCTCAGATTTTTCTTTCTCTTTAGCTACCTAAAGACAGGTTGGAATGGTACCTATTCTCTCTCCAGCTAGGAGCCAGAAAAGCCTGGCTCCCTCATTTAACCCCCCCATTGCCAACCCTCCTATCCCTCAAGACGGCACAGGCAATGCCACTGAGGAGCTGGTCTTCCTCAGTGAGAAGTCCCATGCAAGAGGCCTTTGTGGGCAAGAATTTTACTTCTATTTTCAGTCCAGCACAAAGTGATTAAATGCTTTATATGTAAAAGAAAGAAAACTCTTATATATGTGTATACATATCTATCTCTCTATGTGGACATATATAGATAGATCTATTTATAGAGAGGAAGAGACAGAGAGGGTAATTAAATCCATGGAAGCTAACGAGATCACGAAATTCAGTAACTGAGAGAGACATGGAGTCTGGGGACAAGACCCTGAGGAATGCTCACAGTTAGAAAGTTTGATCTGGAGAAAAATTAGCAGAAGGTTTGAAGAAATTGTGGCCTGATTGGAAGAGAAGCAGGTGAGAGTGGCCTGCTGAAAATTCAGGGAGAAGAGAGTGGTCAGTGGGGTGTGGGAGAGGCCAGGAGAATGAGGAGGAGGGCTTTGGATGGAACCTGGAGACATTGGTGGCTCTGGAGAGAGCAGAGGGTGGAAGGATAGGGTTAGAAGCAGATTTTACAAAGAGTGCTAGAAGAGAAAGTGGAGACACTAAAGTGGATGACTTTTCCAAGGAGTTTAGCTGCAAAGGATAGAAGAGAAATAGAATTACAGATAATAAGGATGGGAGTGAGGATTTTTTTCAAGCTAGGAAGACGTGAGCACGTTTGTAGGCAGCAGAGAGGGCAAGATTGAGAGTAAGTAAAAGAGTGAGGACATCAGAAGAGGCATCTGCTGGAGGAGAAGGGCTGGGAGTCTTGACGAGAAGTAAGACCCCCCCCCATGTGAGACAGGGTGTTCCCCACAGTGAATGACCTCAATTTTTTAATTTTTTAAAAAAATATTTTTATTTACAATCCTTTCAACAACACGCAACAGTAGTTTTCACAATCTTTTTTTTGTAAGATTTTGAGTTTTACATTTTTCTCCCTCTCCCCTTCCCTCTTCCCACCCCTCCTGAAAGCAATCTAATATAGACTCCATGTGTATAATTTTGCTAACCATAGATCCATATCAATCATGTTGAAAGAAGAATCAAGTCTCCAAAAATCTGAGAAAAAAATGACATCATACATAAAGCAGCTTTTAAAAATAGAAGTTAGTAAGCGTGCCCAGGTCATCTTCTGTAAGGTCGACAGTCCTCAGCTGAGAGTGAGAGGGAGGAGAGCCATGGGAGGTGGAGGAGGAGGAGTATTGAAATGGGCAGAGTGGGAGAGCTAGTGGAGGAAAGAGGAATGGCAGCATCGCCTGGCAGCAATGGGGGCCCATTTGAGGATGGGTAACACGAATTTACTAGGCGGTTAAGTGGGTCAGTGGAGTCAGGAGGACCTTGTGCAAGTCACTTCACCCTGACTACCTCACATCCAGGACTGCCTCCAGTCCTGATCCATATCTGGCCACTGGACCCAGATGGCTCTGGGGGAGAAGGTGAGGCTGGGGATGTAGCACCCCCCCCCCCCAAATCCGATTCAGGTGCTTGTCATGGCGATACCTCCTTGATGTCATGGTCTTCTTGGAGAACAAAGGACAAATCACACAGCAATATAAATTTGCACAGAAGCAGTTAGAATAGCCGTATATTTTCTCCATCATTGTTCGGTAGGATATGCAGTTGTAAGAGTGATGAATGGAGAAATGAGCCAAGACGGAGACTTGAGCAAGTATCATGGGCAAGATGAAAAGGGCGTTAGAGATTCAAGAGAGAGGAACAGTCAAAGATTGGAGGTGGGAAGGAGAGGAGAGAGTGGCTAGTGGCCTGGGAAAAAGAAAGTTGAGGGGTCAAGGGCCAGGAGGGGCACCCTGTAGGCTGAGTATGGTCAGAGGGAGAAGTCAAAAGCCAGAAGATTAGGGTCAGATAAGGGAATCCCAGAAATCTTGTCCATGAAAATGGCACATAGCTGACTGATGGCTTCATGTAGGGGTTCTGGATGTGGAGCTAAGGTGGGGAGGAGGAGGAGGAGAACTTGGAAGATGTCTCAGTTGCAATAGGTAAGTATATTTGAGTAGGTGAGAATATTTTAGAAAGAATCAGTATATCAAACTCCCTTGTTTTGAGGTTAGGAATTGGGAAGGAGAGTAAATTTATAAACTAGTTATCAAACTCATTGAGAAAGGAAGGAGGTGATCTGGGGGGTCTGTAGCCTAGAGCTGCCAGAATTCTAAGTGGGTGGTAGCAAGTAACATGAACTTACAGGACGAGATGTCACTAAGTGAAGGGGGAACAGGGAGAAGCTAGAAGTTGGTGGCATCCCACTTCTGTCTTGGCGAAGCTGCCACTAGAAAGGGGGTGCCGGGGGACTGTCATCAGGGGGACTCAGGTTTCAGGAAGAACTCCTAAGCGGAGGGAGCAGGAGAGGTTTCAAAGGCACGGAAGCTTGTTTTCTGTGGAGTAAGAATTCCAGTGGGCATAGCTGGTGGAACTGGTGGTGAAGTTAGGGTGAAACTTGGGGCTGGGAGGATGGTAGTGAAGAGCTGGGGAATGGGTCTGTGGGACCTTTAGATGGTGGTGGACAGTAGGTCAGTCACATCCACAGGGGTGCAAGTTCTCATACCTGGGGGGTGCCCTCCTTTGCCCTCTTGAGCGTAGGAGAAGGATGCCAGTGACATGGCCACAGGGATCGAAAGAGCCAAGACGAGCATGGTGGATGATGGTCTGGGTCTAGAACGCACTGGGTGGGCTGGTGGGGTGTAAAGAAGATGGTGTGTAGTCAAGTTTCTTGTAGGGACAGCAGGACATCTGTCTGAAAAAGATGGAGGAGCTGTAGGGCGGTCACGCTCCCTAGGAGTCAGCAAGGTGACGGCCGTTAGAAAAGCGAGCCTGTGCATAGAGGCACCGTGCCAGGCACTTTAGGTCATGAAACATATAATTAATTATATATAATGTTGGCATACAGCCATGCCTGTATATTATAGTCTGTTAATATACAATAAATGCTTGGTTGGGCCCTGCGGGCTGTGGGACCCTCGAATGAGTGAAGGCCCATCCCCTAGGCAGAAGGCCTGGGTGTATTGACCCCAGGGGAGAAGAGGTGCAAGGAGGATGTGATCAGTCTCTGAAAGGGACTAGCACATGGAGCAAGGGCCAGCTCATTCTCTTTGGCCCTGAATCCAGAACAATGAGTAGGGGAAGCAGGGAAAACTTCCTCCTGAGAACTAACCTCAAGTGGCTTGGGCTGACTCTGGAGCAGAGAACCTGAGGTTCTCCCCTCCAGAGGTCTTCAGACAAAAGCTTGGGTATCTTGGGGGGGGGGATTCTCTGGGCCTAGGATTGTTCTGGATGGCCATTGAGGTCCATCTCAAGGCTATGGTGACTCTGGGCCTCTTCCTGGCTTCCCTTTCCTCCCCATTCTCCTCTGGGTCTCTTGAAGGGTGGGACTAGCAAGCAGTGCTGTTTCAGAAGCGGAAGGTGCCCCCCCCAGGCCCCTCAGCAGAGCCAAGTTTCCACAAAAATGCCCCTCGGACATTCTTGTTGTAGGTGGTTCTCTGGCCTCCCTCCTTTTGGGGAGGAAGAAACTGCAACACAGAGGCAATGGCACCCAGCCCAGCATCATGTAGGTATAGGGAAGTGGTGGCACCATGCCTTATTTGCCACCCAGACCTGATCCTTCTCTAACACCCTTATTTCATAACAGTGCATATAAAATTACTTTCAGTAATCATCATAAAATTAAATTAATAAAAATGAGCAGAAAAGAAATACAATCAATGGTGGCACAGTGGATAGAGCACTGATCTTGGAATCAGGAGGATGGGAGTTCAAATCCAACCTCAGACGCTTGCCACTTACTGTGTGACCTTGGGCAGATCACTTCACCCTCATTGCCTCACATTCAGAGCCATCTCCAGTCTTCCTGATTCATATCTGGCCACTGGAGCCAGATGATTCCGGGGTCTTAACACAGGCTCCCCTCAAATCCAATTCACGTGCTTGTCAAGACATCACCTCCCTGATGTCATGTTCTTTGAAATTGAAGGACAAAATATTATAAAATCATGATGATAAAAAATTTTTCAAGAAAATAAATATTGAGATGCAAAAAGGGAACCAGTATGACCAGTTTTGTATTATCTTTGCTCCTAGTTGATCAATGAATACCCTTTATTAATTTTATTTTTGAAAAGTTCCTTTCATATGAAACAACAAATAAACAAATACCTAGGAAGATAAATGTGGCATAAATTTTGAAAAAATTATATTTGATAAGTGAATTTAAAAAACTAAAACATCTACAAAATGTAAAATCTGGGCAACTAATGATTTGTTTTTAGTTTTTTTTTTGCAAGGCAAATGGGGTTAAGTGGCTTGCCCAAGGCCACACAGCTAGGTAATTATTAAGTGTCTGAGACTGGATTTGAACCTAGGTACCAAGGCCGGTGCTTTATCCACTATGCCACTTAGCTGCCCCATAACTAATGATTTTTTAAGAAAAAAAAATTAAATTTAAAGTACTATTCAAAAGTAGTAAATTATTTCATATAATGGCCTAAAAGTGTGTCCTTACATACAAAAATATTAGACCTCACAGTTCTCTCTCTAATTCATTGTTTAAAATTTTAGACACAAGTAAAGATTGCATGGGATCATGTAGAATGACAGGGTTAGAGTTACTCATCTTTTTTTTATTCTTCTTTCCAATCACGGTGCTTTCAATTGTTTTTTTTTTTTGGAATCTACTCTTGAGGCATAAGATGTTGTTCCCCAAGGGCAAGCGATTGGATGACCCTTCAGTGTCATTGGAGTCCATGTTGGGAGCAGCTGTCAATCTGGGAGTTCTCCTATTGACTTCCACAGAGAACATGATGTTTATTGTGGACAATAATCTGGAGCTGATGGATGCCCTTCTGGCCTGCTTCTGGGTCAGCCTGGCCCATTGGCAGCGGCAATCTTGGGTGCCAGCCTCTGTGGCAGCGCACACCAATCCTGCCATGTTAGGTAGCCTTTTGCTCTCTGATAAGGCAATGGGTGCAGTCCTGGACATTCAATTCTTCTTCAATTACCTGAGGGACTTTTGGCAGGTTGCTTCACCTCTGTAGATCTCAGTTCCTCATATATAAGATTTAAAAAGTTGCACTGGACCAGTCATTATCAAAATGAGGGGGAGCATGTCTGAAACTCAGGGCATCTGCGAGGTCAAATTTTCATAATAATTGTAAGACTATTTAAATTTAAATATGATAAATATTATTGGGTACAATCCTTGTAAACAAAAGCTCTTGAGATCCTTTATGATTTTTAGTAGTTGAAAGGGGTCCAGAGACCATCACATGAGGTTGTCTGCTCTCCTTTGCCCATTTCTCTCTGGGGGTGGTTAGCATTCTTTGGGGTGAGTCACAGGGAGTAGTCATGGAGCTTGGTCCTGATCAGAGAGCGCAGGTCTTTAACAGGCCATCGCCCAGAGGATGTGGATGGCCTTATGCCTAGTCTTCTCTATCCTTTGCCTTAGTCCATGCAGTTCTTCCTGGATGTTTCTGAAACTATCCTCCTTGTCCTTCTAGATGGCACAAGAGCCATCATAACCGTGACTGCCTTGTTGTGGGGCTTCTCCTTACCTTTAATATTTGAGAAATAAAGTTTCGTCAGAAAAACTTGGTGTAAATTTTTCCTAATTTCCTGTTTTCCTTCTAATTTTGGAAGCATTTGTCCTTTGTAATGTCATATAATCAAAAAGATTTATTTTCCTCCCCACACTCCCCTATCTTCTCTTCTCTGTAGATCTGACAGGCACCTTCTTCCTGGTTCCCCTTATTTACTTGGGATATCGCCTCTTATACCTCAATCGTCCCACCCCCCTTGGACTTTTCTTGGTTCATGGTGTTTGCCTTTAGTGCCCCAAGAACCTCTTGATTGCCCCTTCCCCAACTATGAGTACAAAGATTTTTCTACATGACTCTGGCCATGGCCCTCTTCTCTCTAGAAGGCTCCCTGTCCCTTCTATGGTCAACAATAGATAAGTCTCTGGAGAGCAGGGCCCCTTCCTCCCATTGCAGCTTTAGGAGACCCCACTCCCCTCCACTCTCTTGGTGGCTCTTGTTGGGGCTCCTATCTGACACTCCCATCCGCCCCTTTGTCCTGGCTTCCCCCATGGGCAGCATTCCTCCCTCTGCACCCCTCCTCTGGGGATCCTTGGTTTCCTTCAAGAATCGCTCAAACATCACCTTCTCTCATGCCCCTGCCCCAGACTTTTCAGTTTCTCTTACCATAAATTGCATAATCCATGATTAATGGTTTTGCTTTTGTTACCAAATTTATATGCACAGTTATATATTTATTATAAATAAATATTTAGCATTTATATTAAAAGCATTAAAAATTTTAAAAATGTTTTAAATATATTTCTTAAAATATTTAAATGAAGATATAGTCATTTGAATATTTATATATGTATAGACATGCATATTATATAAACACTGTATAGACACAAATATATGTATCTGCAGATATAAGTAACTCTGGTCTTGCTAACATCTAACATATTGCTCAGCACCGAGTGGATGCTTAAGAAATGCTTGTTGATTGATTGATTGATCACAGGATCATCTCCATTGCATGACCAATCATTTTGTGAAAGGAGAATTGAAATGTATTAGAAAAATATGTTGAGATGGAGCGACAGATGCACACGGTGGGAGTGGGCACATTTGTGAAATTCAGCTTCGTTCTTTTACACCACCAAGGCTTCTTCCTGAATCAAATATGCAAAACCCCTGTCCTTTGATTGTGAAGCCTCTCCCTGCCATGCTCCCCGGCTGTAAGTCCTGGGCTCTTGGGGCCTCCAGAGAACCCTCCTGGTGGACCACTGAAGGAGCAAGGTCAGATGAGGGGGACACCAGGGCATACTTCTAGTGATGGCTCATTCACAAGAGATGGCAGCAGAGCCATCCCCTAAGAGGTGTGGCGGATAAAGGCAGTGGTCTCATTGTCAGTGCCAGCAGATGGAGGGTCAGGATGCTCACATAGGAGACCTAGAAGATCGTTCCCAGGACTTCATTGACTGACCCCATGTAAAGAATATACAGAAGGGATGGACAAGACTTTTCTGGGATGAGAAAGCAGGAGGAGCCAGCTGTGAGCTGAGTCAGTGGAGGGGTCCCCACAGCGGTGTTTTCAAGAATTAGGAAATCGTCTGGAGCCAGACATTTACCCATCGTGACTTCAGACAGATCCCATCACCTTCCTTAGCTCTGGACAGCTTGCTAAGATCCCAGCAGACATGGTGTCAGACCTGGAAGGATGGTGGGGGGGGGGTCTTCCTGGTCTAATACTCTCAGGGACAGCTGATGAGAGGTAAAATTTTACCCAGAGAGGTAAAATGCCTCTTCTGGAGCCATCCAGGCCTTAAGCAACTGAGGCAAGATGTGCACTTGGGTCGCACCCAGGTCCTGTGCCTTGAAGTCTGTTCTTCCCAGTGGGTGATGCTAAATGATCAATTCAGTCCTTTTCTGTGATCTGTCCTGGCATTGTTGGTGTCCATCTGGCCAGTGCCAGACAGATGCAGATGTGACCGGGATCCAGTCCTTGGGCACGTGAGACCTCCTTCAAGAATACGACGCCTGCATCTGGACAGATGTGCAGCTCTGGTGAAGCGTGCAGACAATTCTCTGTTTCCCTCCACCATTCACAGAGTTGGGCTCTCCTGTGATGCTTGCACCCTGGATGTTGCGCTGCCTCCCCTGGAATGGAGCAGATTCCTGACAAGGTGTGGCGCACATGAAGATGTCATCAAAGGACTGGGAGGTTTTTTAACCTAGTGGGATCCTCCCTTTTGACCCAAACCTTGCCACAGTTTCCATCACAAACGAGCTGTTTTTCCTGGAGTATTGTGCCACGTTCTCTCTGCAGTTTATACACTTAGCACGTAGAAGATTCAAGTGCTGTTTCCTTTTCTGTCTTGTCTCCTCATTGCTCTGGTAAATTGAGTGTGGTGTGATGGAGATGAGGCCACTGCTGCGCTCTAGGGGGTCCAAGGACCCACCCTTCCAGACCCCAGACCCCAGACTGGTTCAGCTGGGAAGGATTGATGCTGGGGGAGTCACTGGCCTCCAGGTTGCTTGTTGCCAGGACCCAGTTAAAACTGAGCAAAACAAACAACTGGTGAGGTGACCTCAGGACAAGGTGGGAGTTGTTCAAACAGAAAGCAGCATTGACAAGGAATAAGTTTCCTTGCCATAGAAATAGTAAAGCAACCTCTGCCCCATGTCTGTGGAGGGGACTTCTCTGTGGTCCTGGGAGACCCCTGGCTCTGATCCTCTAAAGGCCTTCCTCAGGCCTGGGGTGGGGGCTTCTCCGTGGTCCTGGGAGACCCCTGGCTCTGATCCTCCAAGGCCTTCCTCAGGCCTGGGGTGGGGGCTTCTCCGTGGTCCTGGGAGACCCCTGGCTCTGATCCTCCAAGGCCTTCCTCAGGCCTGGGGTGGGGGCTTCTCCGTGGTCCTGGGAGACCCCTGGCTCTGATCCTCCAAGGCCTTCCTCAGGCCTGGGGTGGGGGCTTCTCCGTGGTCCTGGGAGACCCCTGGCTCTGATCCTCCAAGGCCTTCCTCAGGCCTGGGGTGGGGGCTTCTCTGTGGTCCTGGGAGACCCCTGGCTCTGATCCTCCAAGGCCTTCCTCAGGCATTGTCCAAGGTGGGGCTGGGGTGGGGAGAGATTAGAGCCTGGAGTGTGGATGGCACTCCGCTCTTCCTGGGTCTGTTTGGATTCTTGGGTCATGGAGACAAGCTGCAGGTGTCTCAGCCTTGCCTCATGCCCAGCTCAGGCTTTCTGATCCTGGGGCTTTTCCTGCTTTCCTGACTTCTCCCCCCCTTTGCTCCCTCTTCCCTCCTCACATGCCTACCTTTCTCCATCCCTTCCAGGGCAGGTGGTCAGCTCTTGGGTCCCACCTGTCTGTCTGAGAGTTGGAATCCACATTTTCCAGAATGCTTTGTCCTGGAGAGCTGGGGCCTTCCCTTGACCAGCTCTGCTGGCGCTGGTCACACATACATGCACTTATGTAGCATCCTGGCTCCTAGTAATCCAGGGCCGGCACAGAAGCTGGCCCGCTGACCCTTCTGAAGGTTCAGGCCGCTGGTGTGGTGGAAGTAGTACAGAGGACCCGAGCTAAGTCTGAATCTACTTCTGCTCCCTCCTTGCCCTCCCTCAGAGACTGGTGGGGGGGCACATGTGGGGAGATTGTGCCCCTGGGGGGGTCCTTTGGTCTTGCTGTGTCTTTGAGTCAATATCCTTTGGTAAACTCAATGGAATATTGAATGGGGCTGGAGTGCTAGTCCGCAGGCCTCTGAAAATGGGGGGCAGCCCGGCTGGTGGGAGCTGAGGGCTGTCTGTGTCTGGCTCTTGGAATCAGTTTGGAGCCGAGGGGAGTGGATACTCTGTGGGTGAGTCCAGGCAGGGTTTCAACCAATTGTCACAAGTCCCCAAGCAATAGAAGATGTCACAGAATAAAAAGGCTAAAGAGCCTGTTGACCCTCTTGTTTTGTTGACCGGTCCCCAGCCATAAGGGCCCATTTGAGCCCTGCTTTAAAATGAGGGTCTCAGACATAAATGGGAGCAGGAGTGGGAGCCAAATGATTAACCTTATCTTTAATAATTCTGGGGAGTTCTCTAGGCCTGAGAATCAGTGTTAGAATGGGAAGGGATTTCTGAGATCACCTGGCATACCTGGCAGACCTGGCGACTCATGGGCTGCCAGGTGCTCAGAGGCTCTTGCCTCACCCACAAGGGAGCCCTGAAGGTCCTCTAGCTGGTCATCCCACCCTCGCCCTGCAGGGCCTCTCTGGACCCTGCACTTCCTCCTCACGGGGGCCAGCCCCTGACCATCCCACCGTCAGGGGTGACTCCCTCCTCTTCCCCAACTTGACCTGTTGGTATTCCAGCCCAGCTCTTGAGTTCATCGCCCCTTCATCCAATCAAAAGTCACGCCCTTCCAAACCTCAGCCTCATATCACTCCCATCCCCTGTGGCTACAGATGGAACCTGGGGAAGATGGAATCTGCTGCCATGTCCATGGTGACCTTATGGAGTGCTCTCCTCTGGGGGAGGGCCCTGCTTTTATATCCCCCATCAGAGGTCAGTGAGAAGAGGCCGTTTCATCTGAGAGCTCAGAGGGCAAGTGTCACTTTGGGGAAGTCTGAAAGTGGACACAGAGAGGTAAAAGAGAAATGAAAGTGCCTTCTAGCCCCAGATCTTATTTCTGCTTCATCTGTCCAACCTGAGCAGGAACCTGAGAAAGGGACAAAAATTCAGAGCCTGCATCAGGATTCAAGTGTCTTGTCTCCCCCAACCCAGTATACAGCTCTTTGGATTTTACCCTAGTATTTTTTCTTAATTAACAACAATATGATTTTTTTTCCAAACAAGGGATTTTGAGGAATGGAACCTGGATTGTGCCAGTCCCTACCATATTCTGGGGAGTTATGGCAATGCCATTCATTCTAGAATGGTATCAGAGCCAGGAAGCCCATCCATAGTTTAGGTGAGGCACAATGAAGAGAAAGCCATGTCTCTCAAAGTCTTGATGAATTTTTCCATCTTACTGATTTGTGTTCCGTGATGACAGAATATCAGGTTGCATACAAAGAGATACAATTATTCTTCAATTTAGGAGTATAGAAAGGAGATGAACAATAGGATATCATGACAAAAACCATCAATAAAGAAATGAATATTTGTGACCCTTTCATTTCACTCAGTTATTAAATAAGGGAATGAGTTTATGGTTAGAAGCTCATGGATCATAGACTTGGAGCTCAAAGGGAGCCTAGAGATTATGAGATCCCTCTTATGAAGATGAGGAAAAAGACCCATGGGGGGTGGGGACTTAGACATGGTTTGGAGAGTACAGACCCTGGGCTCATTTCTTGCCTTCCTCTGTTCCTTGGCCCTGGAGTTATGTGTTCAAGGGGAAGTCACAAGATCATCTAGTCCAGTCTGTCCGTGTCTAGGACCTGGTTAAGGCTTGGTTCTCTTAGCTACCCCTCTGGGGGTTGTAGTTCTCAGATTCCCTGTGTAGAATTCACTTTGTCTACTTGGAATGTTATGAAATAGGGGTCATTTTCATCTGCAAGATTACACCATTGTTCATCCTATCCTTGATCATCTTTTTTTGTACATAGCCCTTTTGTTTGTTAGCATTTCTTAGGCTTTAGTTCCATCTGAGCTCCAAATGCCCAGACTGTTTGTAGAGGCTCAGACTTTTCTTATTAACCCCTGGAGATCTGATTTTCCTTCTATCTTATTTCTTGTTTCTTTTTTTTTTAAATCAGTGTTAACCTCATTCAAATCAATAAAAAATCAAAGTCATTTACATTTATGTTTACAATTTTAAAATTTTAAGAACTACTTTCTGCATAAAAATCATCTGAATGTCTTCTCTCATTGTTTTTGACCTAGTCATCCTTTAGATTATAGATTTTCCTCTTGCACAATCTTGATCAGTACCTACATATTTAAAAAAATTTCTTTAATGTCTTATATTTTCCAATTTGTAACTTAATTGTTCACCAAACTGTTATTTCACAGCTTGTTCAGCCTTTTGCACACTTGGACTTTTAAGTTTCTCCTAATTTTCTTTTAATTGCAAATAATGTTCCTAAAAATATCATTGAACAGGTAGTCCTTTTTCTTTTCCTTTTCCTTTTCCCTTTCCTTTTTCCTTTTCCTTTTCCCTTTCCTTTTCCTTTTCCTTTCTTCCCTCCTCAGTGTATTTCCAATAATGGGTTTCTTTTGAGCCTGAAGACACCTCAGAGTCCAAACTGTTCCATATATAGATAAGGAAACAAGTCCAGGGTGATGAGGTTCAAGGGTATAGTTATATTATAGCTTCAAGAATATCCCATAAAAATTGTTCTCCAAAATGTTCCTCCACTTTGAAACTCTCCTAATTATGGATGATGGCTTGTTGGTGGGAACATGTGTCATTTTCCCATTAACTTTTATTATCTTAGTGACTAACCACATTGAAGTTAGGAAAATGTCCTTACTCATCCTTATATTCTTCTTGGAATCTAACACCAGACCCCATAGAAATAACCAAATAAAATTTTATGAGTAATGAGTAAGTGAAGATTTCAGAAAACTCAAAATAATTTTGATCCAGTGCATTGGAAGGACCATTGAAGCTGAGAGTAAAAGGATTTGCAGTCTTACCTTAGATTGATACTTCCTCTGGTACATTAGACACATCAATTCTCTAGCCTTGTTTTCTTGGGGGGAGGAGAACTGATTAGTTGATTTTTCCCAGTTCATTTTATAGAATCACAGAAAAGAAGGAGCAGATAGCAGATACTTGAAGAATTGAGATTTTAAACAGTGAGATAAGGATTGGTTTATTATTTAGTGTTTATTATTCTTTACTAGGAGCCAAGGTTTTTTAGAGCAGATTTGATAGCAATTTATCATCAGTTGGTATGTTCCTGGTGGTCTTTGAGAAGCAAGCTTGCCAGTCCATGAGTTTAGTTGAGGAAGCAGGGCTGAAGAATGTGGTCTTTGGCAGGAGAGATGAGAACCAGCTATGGAAGTGAAGTCCAGCTAGTGAGAGGGAGTTGATTTTTGCCCTTTTGGGAGGAGAGAGGAAGCAAGGTGACCCAGCATTCTCCCTACCCCACCCCCAACCATAGTGTCTTATAATCAAGCTCAGAGAAACCACAGTTGACTGGAAGCAGACAAGAAAGCAGTGGTGGCAGGGCTCTCAAGCATGTGTGTCACCTTGAGGATGATGACTGCAGCGGCAGAGAGGAGAACCAGTCATGAACTTTGGAGAAAAATCCCTTACGCATTTGGGATTTCAGCTGTGGAAGGGTACTGACCCCTGGAGTGACCTGCCTGGTCCGTGCAGCTGGGAGAGGGAAGCACAGTGTCAGGACACCAGGAGATGAAGAGGACCTGGGGACTGTGAGATCCTGCAGATAGGAGCTGCCTTTGCAACGCCTCAACCTACTGTGGACCTATCTACTGGTCACTGCTAAGTAGGTGCCAACCTTGTGGACCTCTCTACTGGTCACTGCTAAGTAGGTGCCGACATTGTGGACCTCTCTACTGGTCAGAGCTAAGTAGGTGCCGACTATGCGGATCTCTCTACTGCTCAGTGTTAAGTAGGCATTGGCTTTTCCCTCTGATGCTTGTGTGTTTATGGAAGCATATCCCTCAGGTTTATGGGGATACTGGTGGGGAAATGATTTATAACTACTGGTCTTAACATGCTGTCTCAGTAATACCTTTGCTTTAGCAATTTGTGGCAACTGTTGAGCTGCGGAGGATCAGTGTATTGGTGGGGCTCCTGGAGTGCAGCTGTAGGGATGCTGACCACAGGCACTCTGAGCCTGGGGCGGTCCCACCTGATGACCTCACCTGGGAGGGCAAGGGGGGCTCTGGCCTGGGACTGATTCATCTATAAAATGGAGTTATTGGCCCCCTGCATCCATCCCTCTGCCAGTGTGAGGGAGGACAAAGATAAGGAGATGTGAGAGCACTTGAGTAAAGTTCAAAGCAGTGTTGGGGACCCTTCTATAAAAATGAAAGGTATTAAAATAAATTGAAAGCAGCTTAAGGCTGCACTTTTTTTTCTGAACTGGAAGAGTCTCCAATGAAGATATTGTTCTTAAGGAACATTCTTGCCCTTCTGAGACCCCCCCTCCCCCAAGCTTGCCCAATTGGCAATTACAATTCCATTGTAAATAGTTGGCACTTAAATTACTCATAATCATCAAAGAATGTGGTGCAACGGATCCTTCTGTGGGTTTGGTGGGGTCTAGCAGGAGGCCTCTTTTTTTCTTTCTATCAGGTACTTAAATATTTGGCATGTGTCCACAGAGCCACAGCACAAAGTTGAAACAGATCTGACTTCAGAATACCCTTCTGCACCCATCATTATTTTTTCCCCTGGTCTTTGCCATTCATAAAACTGTTAGAGTGACCCTTCTGACCAGCACATTGATAAAATAAAGTTCATATAGGAGTGAAGATTAAAGGAGAGTTCCCTCTGACTATTGTTGTGTTTGGTTAGATCAATCTTTCAATGTTTTATTAATGATTGCTTCTCTCCTCCCCTTCCCCTTCAGTCCTGTGAACTGAAGGAATGGTGGGGATCCATCCTGGTGAGGAAAAAGAGTGAGAAATAGCAGAAGGAGAAAAGGAAACAAAGGAGAGGGAGGAGAAAGAGGCAGAGGAGAAGACAAACTGGCAGGGAAGGGAGGAGGAGAAGGGAGTTACTGGGTCAGCTCTCATTTCCTTGTTGCATTCATAGAGGCCAACCACCCTTCTCTTCCCTTGGCTCACCTAAGAGATGGGGTCCAAGATGCAAACAAAGGATTGAGAACTGGAAGAGTCCTTAATGTTAGTTCAGACTTTCATTTTAAAACTAGAAAACTGAGACCCCCAAAGTAGATTCAGGTTCATTTACAGATGAAGATGAGACTTGCCTGGGTCATCCAGTGAGATTTGAAATAGTAAAACACTAACCAGATGTAGAGCTAATCCAGCAATAAAAATCGGCTTGGACACCCTCATCCTGGAGAAATTCAAGCAAGGTAGCACCATCCCTTGTCAAGCATGCAGTCCAGAGGATTGGTGGGGCCTCCAAGGTTGGCCTGTGTGGCCAAAGAGACCTCGTCTAACTTTGAAAGTCAGTATTTTCCTTTCACTGTGGCGAGATCCAGTCCCTGCTGGTGCTAGCGCCATGGGCTGTCTTCCCGCCTGCTGTTATAGGTATTGTAAAAACAAGCCGTACCCCAAGTCCTGGTTCTTCGGAAGAGTTCCTGATGCCAAGATAAGAATCTTCGATCTTGGAAGGAAGAAAGCAAAAGTGGATGAGTTCCCATTGTGTGGCCATATGGTATCAGATGAGTATGAACAAAGCCTTGAAAGCAGCACGCATCTGTGCCAGCAAATACATGGTGAAGAGTTGTGGCAAGGATGACTTTTACATCCATGTGCGCCTGCATCCTTTCCATGTCATCTGTATCAATAAGATGCTGTCGTGTTCTGGGGCTGATAGGTTCCAGACTGGTATGTGAGGGGCTTTTGGGAAGCCCCAGGGCACCATAGTCCGGGTTCACATCTGCCAAGTCATCATGTCAATTTGAACCAAGGTCCAGAAAAAAGAGCATATGATTGAAGCTTTGCGTAGAGCCAAGTTCAAGTTCCCTGGCCGCCAGAAGATTCCCATCTCCAAGAAGTGGTGTTTCACCAAGTTCAATGCTGATGAGTTTGAGATGATAGCTCAGAAGTGCCTCATTCCTGATGGCTGTGGGGTTAAGTATATCCCCAGCTGTGGCCCCTTGGACAAGTGGCGGGCACTCCACTGTGAATTCAGCCTTATAAGGCATATAAGGCATAACGAAACTAAATACTGCATAAATAATAAAAAAAAAGAAAGTCAGTGTTTCCAAGTTTCTGAGACTTCAGATGCATTGTTCTTCCCACTAAGCAGCATTACTTCCTGAGCAGAAGAAACAGTGGAGTCAGGATTAAAACCAAGGACTCTCCTTACAAATCCACGAGTCTTACCTGCTTGCCAGGTGAGGGAAGGGGCTTTTCTTGACAGCAGTGATGCTATCGTTTCACTTGCTGCTGCCTAGGTTTGTTCCTAGGCTTAGGCTCTTGCTATGTCTAACAAGTTCCCAGAGCAGGCAACTCCTGGTTCAGCATGGGAGGGCGCTTGGATAATAATAAATGGAAAGGTGGGCTCCATTTCTCTGTCACAGCCAGTTCATCTGTAGGGTCATCCTTTGGCTAAGAGGACTACCTGTCCACCTCCTCCCTCCCACCCTGGGCTACCCAGACCCATTCCAGGTTGGCTGGGGCATCGTGTCATCGGGAGGTGCCTCTCACTTTTCTCCATCCCCAGCACAAGCATCCAGATCCCATAGGGCAGCTAAATGGGAATGGGAATGTCAGGGGGTGAGGGAGGTTTTCTCCCCTACTTTTCTACCAGCCTCCAGTTCCACTCGGCCCCTCAGGTCTGATCTCCAGGCCAGATCCCTGAAGAGGGGAGGCCTTTCAGCCTTGCCGTTCACCCTGTCACTGTGTTTGCCACTGCCTGGTCCCTGGGCATGCCGGTCCTGTGCTGCAGTATCCTTGGGACATCTGGATCCTTCTACCTGCACCTGAGTGGCTGTAGTTGAGTAGTTGCTGCTGCCTAAGAGAAGGAATATTTCACTTTTAAAGTCAGTCTTCCTCACACCTGCCCCAGAATAAGGCAGTACCCAATTAATGTGCTTTTCCTCTTCCTTTCCTTCTTTCCTTCCTTCCTAGGAAAATAACAAACTATTTTTTAAGATTAGAGAAGAAATCAAAATCCTCCTTTAGAATAACACTCTTGCATGTTTATTTTGGTTAAAAATTGGGAATTAAATACTTCAGGAATTGATTCCACTCTATAAAAACCAAGCCTGGCCCCGATGGATCTCGGGCAAGGTGCTCATCTTGGCTGAGCCTCAGTTTACTCTTGTGTCTTTGGAGGAGGTTCAACTCGGTCATCTCCCAGTGCCCACCCCCTCCTTATGTGCTTGATGCCCCATTTTTCCAGAAGCTCCCATTTTTCATTTCTAATGAATTTTTGTGATCTTTACCTTGGGGTCTTCATTATCTGTTGACTTTCTAGTTTTTGTTTTTGTTTTTTTGATTTTTTGACAACAAAGTGTATTGTTTATTTTATTTTCTTTGTACTATTCAAGAAGGGGAATTGAACATTTGTCTTCCTTTGCTTTTTCATTATATACTTAAACATTTTAGAGTTTTTGAGGAGGCCTATTCCTTAAGAGCCCCTTACAGCTGGTTTTCATTCCTGCTTCTAGGTGGCCTGCAGAAATAGATGTTTAAAAACATGTATGGAGTTTTTTTTTTGGGGGGGGGGAAGGGTTGAGTTAGTATAGAAAGGTAGATTTCCGTTTTCTTACATTTCTAAATGTAAAACATTAGAAGTGAATAATTTTTACTGAAAAAGGAAAAATGGACATGATTTCTTTTAAAATTACCTTCTTTTTCTTTGTTCCCCTTTAAAAAAAATTATTCTCATCCATTTGTACATGTATAATACCAAGTTACAAAGTTTCCCTCCACCCTCCTTTCCCATCCTCCTCCCCTCAGTTGGGAACAGTCAGGTTAGCATTTTACATACATATTTTGTTAAACAGATTTACAAATTAGTAATTTTTGGCATGAGGAATTAGGATTAAGGGAAAGATACAGAAGAGATAATTTTTATAAGTATTGGTAGGGTTATTTTTTTTTTTTCTGTATATTTTGTTTTGTTTTATTTTTCTTCTTCTGGTTGGGGATAATATAGACCATTCCCAGACTAATACAGTTGTCCTAGCTCTCTGGCCTATTGAGAGGAGTTGCTCCTATTAAGGTTGGTCATCTCATAATGTTGCTGTTGATGTTGGCTCTGCTCCCTTCGCTCAGCATCAGGTCCTAAGTCATTCCATACTTCTCTAGAGTCTGATCATTTATTGTTTCTTATAGAACAATAATATCCCATAGTATTCATGTACTATAACTTGTTTAGCTTTTCCCCAATGGATGGGCATCCCCTCAATTTCCAATTCTTTGCCACTACAAAAGAGCTGCTATGAATAGTCTGCAACAAAGGACTTTTCCCTTTTTTTTTATGATTTCTTCTGGATATAGTCCTAGAATTGAAATTGCTGGGTCAAAAGGAAGGAACAGTTTTATTGCACTTTGGGCATAGTTCCATATTGCTCTCCAGAAAGTTTGGATCCATTCACAACTCCACCAGCAATACATCAATGTCCCAATTCTCCCATAACCTCTCCAACATTGAACATCTTCCCTTTTTCTCATCTTGGTCAATCTTATAGGTGTGAAATAATACCTTATTGTTGTTTTAATTTGCATTTCTCTTTTTTTTAGGGTTTTGCAAGGCAAATGGGGTTAAGTGGCTTGCCCAATGCCACACAGCTAGGTAATTATTAAGTGTCTGAGACCGGATTTGAACTCAGGTACTCCTGACTCCAGGGCTGGTGCTTTATCCACTACACCACCTAGCCGCCCCCGCATTTCTCTAATCAGTAATGATTTGGAGCATTTTTTTCATCTGAATATATAGCATTAATTTCTTCATTTGAAAACTGTACATATCCTTTGACCATTTCTCAATTGGGGATTGTTTTCCGAATATATCCCTATTCCTCCCCTCCTTAGTGAACTCATTCCTTTCAATATACTATGAAAAGAAATGAGAGAAAAAGGGCAGCAAAATCATCCACTACATCTGTTGAGTCTAGCAGTTAAACTGTCACCTACCCAGAGTTTTCCACCTCTCCAAAGAAGAAAATGGAGGAGTTGTGTTTTTAATTATATTGTATTTTCTCCCAATCCCCAATTTTAAATAATCTTTATTTTAAGTTTTGAGATCTAAATCCCTCCCTCTCTTCCTTTCCCCTCACTGAGATGATAATCTGTATAAGGGTTTATATACACAATTAGGTAATATTTTTATATTATCCATTTTATATAAGACGACTCAATTAAAGAAAGAAAGGAAAAAAAGAAAAAGGAAACGAAGAAGGAGAAAGGAAGGAAGGAAAGGCAAAAGGGGAAAAACTAGTTTGCATGTGTCTATATTCAGATAATATCAATTCTGTCTCTGGAGGCAGATAGCATTTTTGATCAAAAGTCCATTGGGATTGTCTCAATTCTTTGTATTGCTGAGACTAACCAAGACATTCACAGTTCTTCATTTTATGTATTGCTGCTCCTCTGAACCATTTTCCCCAGGTTTTACTCACTTGACTTTGTATCTTTTCATGCACATCTTCCCATATTTTTCTGGAATCATTCTTCCTGTTGCTTCCTATAATACAATGATATTCCATTATAATAATATACCATAATGTGCCCATCCTTGCCCCAATTGTTGGGCATCTTCTCTTTCTTGGCTACCACCAAAAGAGAGGCTATAAATATTTTTGTACAAATAGGTCCTTTTACTCTTTATAAAAAAATCTCTTGGGCATGCAGACCTTGCAGTGGTCATGCTGGGTCAAAGGGGATGCTTGGTGTTATGACCCTATGGATAGACCCAGTTGCTCTCCAGGGTGGTTAGATCAATTCACAATTCCACCAGCAGTGCATTGATGTCCCAATTTTCCTACATTCCCTTGAACATCCAATATTTTTTTTTGTTGAATTAGTCCACCTGATAGGTGTGAGGTAGTGTAGGACCTTGGGTTCCTTTTAATTTGCATTTCTCTGATCAATAATTAAAGCATTTTTTCATATGACCCTAGTAGCTTTAATTTTTTCATCTGAAAATTGACTGTTCATATTCTTTGGAAAGTGGCATCTTTTGTCAGCTTTTCCCTAGTCATGTTTCTTGGCTTTTGTCATAACACATATGAATGTTTTCTTTTTTTTTTTTTTAAGAGTCTTAATTTTCCTGGCCAATATGACCAAAAAGGACAATGATCAATGTTGGAAGGGATGTGGGAAATCTGGGACACTAATACATTGTTGGTGGAGCTGTGAACTCATTCAACCTTTCTGGGGAGAAATTTGCCAAAGGGCAACAAAAAACGTGCATACACTTTGACCCAGCGATACCACTACTGGATCTATACCCTGAAGAGATTATGAAAAAGGGTAAAAACATCACTTGTACAAAAATATTTATAGCAGCCCTGTTTGTGGTGGCAAAAAATTGGACATTAAATAAATGTCCTTCAGTTGGGGAATGACTTAACAAACTGTGGTCTAGGTATGTCATGGAACACTATTGTTCTATTAGAAACCAGGAGGGATGGGAATTCAGGGAAGCCTGGAAAGATTTGCATGAATTGATGCTGAGTGAGATGAGCAGAACCAGGAAAACATTGTCTACCCTAACAGCAACATGGGGGTGAGGATCAACCTTGATGGACTTGCTCATTCCATCAGGGCAACAATCAGGGACAATTTGGGGCTGTCTGCAAAGGAGAGTGCCATCTGTATCCAGAGAAAGAAGTATGGACTTTGAACAAAGACCGAAGACTATTACTGTCAAATTAGGGAAAAAAAGTTATATTATCATGTAATTTTACTATCTCATACTTTATTTTTCTTCCTTAAGGATATGATTTCTTCATCATCACATTCAATTGAGATCATTATATAATATGAAACCAATGTAAACACTAACAGAATGCCTTCTTTGGAGGGTGGGAGGGAGGGAGAAAAATTGTAAAACTCAAAATAAATAAAATCTTTCTAAAAAAAAGATTCTAGGGGTAGCTAGGTGGCACAGTGGATAGAGCACTGGCCCTGGAGTCAGGAGTACCTGGGTTCAAATCTGGTCTCAGGCACTTAATAGTGACCTAGCTGTGTGGCCTTGGGCAAGCCACTTAACCCCACTGCCTTGCAAAAAAAGCTTAAAAAAAATTCTTAATTTTCTAGCTTTTCTAGTACCTTAAGGGGAGAAGGGAGAGTTGAGTTCCAGGGTTCTTCATCTCTTTTTTTTTGTGGGTCATAGATGCATTTGGTCATCTGGTGAAGCCTACAGATTTCCCAAAGTAGTGTTTTGAAATACATGAGATAAAATACAATTGATTACAAAGGAAATTAAGCACATAAAAAGTTTGTTGTATTTATTTTTTACAAAATTTTATCCCTCAGTTAAGAACCCCTGATTTAATCCAACTCCCTCATTTTTTTTTAGGTTTTTGCAATGCAAATGGGGTTAAGTGGCTTGCCCAAGGCCACACAGCTAGGTAATTATGTGTCTGAGGTCGATTTGAACTTGGGTACTCCTGACTCCAGGGCCAGTACTCTATCCACTGCGCCATCTAGCTACCCCCCCTCATTTATTAATGAATTTTATTTATTTAATGCAATAGGATTAAATGACTTGCCCAAGGTCACACAGCTAGGCAATTATCAAGTGTCTGAGGTCTGATTTGAACTCAGGTCCTCCTGACTCCAGGGCTGGTGCTCCATCCTCTTCCTCTGTAGCACCTAGCTGCCCCCCAGTCCCTGCATTTTAGAAATGAAGAATCCTGAGGTCCAGTGAAGTCACGAATTTTGCGTGAAGTCACTTAACTGATAGAGATGACACTGTAACTGAGGTTCTGTCGTCCTAATCCAGTTAGTTTTGTCGACATTTGGCATTTTTCACTTGTGTCTGACTGAACCCCATTTGTTGTTGTTGTTGTTGTTGTTTGTTTTTGGCAAAGATCCTGGAGTGCTTGGCCATTTTCTTCTCTGGCTCATTTTACAGTTGAGGAAGCTGAGGCAGAGTGGAGCAACGTGTCAAGGGCCACATGACTAGCAAGCGTCTGAGGCTGGATTTGAACTCGAGTCCTCCTGACTGCAGAAGCAGTGCGCTCTCTCTTGCCTGGGCCAGCTAGCTGAACCAACCTCTTCTATCTGCGTGAGTGGCAACTAGTTGTAGAAGACAGTGCACTGATAAGAATGGAGATGTCTAATGCATTGGAAAGCATCATGCTAGGTGGCCCAGGAAGCTTTCTTCCTGATGCCTTTGGGTTGATGCTCCCGGCTTCTCTAACCAAGCCTCCCTTGCCTGGCCAAAGACCTACTCCTAGTGATGGAGACAAAAAGGACAGCAAGTTGGGGAGGCTTCCTTTGTGGCAAGGAGCCTGCCTCAGAGAAGGGTCCCAAGAACTCACCAGCTCTGATCTTGAGCCAAGCTCCAGTTGTTGGGAAGACTTGGTCCTGGCTTTCCAAGGTAATAAGGAACAGACACTCCAGTATCTGCTGAAAGCTGGGGGTGCACCCCAGGGGGTGGGGGCTCTGGTGAGGAGACAGATGAGCCATGCATGGCACTCCAGGACAGGAGACATCACCTCATAGCTGGGGCTCCGGAGTGGCTGCGAGCTACTGCTCCGGAGCCCTGGGTCCCCAAGCTGGCGCTCCTGCAGCCAGGATGGCGTCCTCTCCGTAATCAGGACCATGCCAGCCTTTTCAGCCTGCACACCTCACCCTCATTAAACTGAAGTAGAAAGGCAATCCAAATCCCCATTGGAAAGCAGCGGGGTGGTGCCCTCTGGCCTCGGCTCTGGTTTCTCCATCCGTGGAATTGGGCTTGACTCATACGTCACCATTCTGCCAGAAAGTGTTTTGTGGAGATCGGGTGTGAAGAATTTTAATTTTGAAGGTTTCTTTTGAAAATTGCCTTCTTGATGATTTATGGGGGAACATGGCAGTCCTCTTAAAAGCAGTCAAAAGTTTCAGTGAAATCATAGAAAGCTCAAGATGGATAGTCCTTTGAGGTTGTTTCTTCAGTCGTCTCATTTTACAGATGAGGTAACCGAGACCTGATGTGGGAGATGGAAAATTGTAGAAAAGCATTGTAGATGTATGGATGGCCTGGCAGACTTGGCATTAGAGGAAAAAGAGGTGCAGGTCTTGCCTCCAATGCTAGCTCGATGACTCCAGGCCAGTCCCAACACATCTCTGGGTATCCAACGAGGAAACTGCCCTGGAGACCACTTGCTCCAGATGCAGGAGAATTCAACTAGCCAATGGGTTGGTTTTTTTCAGTTGGGAATACTACTACTTATAGTGTCTCCAATGTAGTGTAAGCCACATAAAGATGTGTAATGGTCTGTGTAACTCAACATCACATCATTTATTGCTATGGGGGGTCCTTGACCCTAGCCCCCTGAGACATTCTGCACCCTGGATACCTATCCCTTGCTCATTCCAGGAAGGGAAACGGGCTGTTTTGCCATCACCTTGTCCCATCTGACTTTGGTCTCATTATTTTCATGAGGTGGGTACTCCCAAGTACTGTCATGCCATTTTGCAGATGAGTCCACCGAGGCTGTAATAGCTTCAGTGGCTTGTACATAGTCACACAATTAGACACAGTTTGGACCCAGGTATGTTTGACAAAAGCCCACCTCCTCTTACAAAAAGGAAATTTGTAGAAGTGTTTGCTTACTTTGGATAATGCCAAGGAAGCATTGGCATGAAAGGACGCACCACTTCTCACCTCTTGTTTTACTCTAATTGTGAGCCTCGACCTGTAGCCTGCCTCCAACGTGATTGGCCTGTACAGCTAAAATATCCCCAAGATTAGGTTTCAAAATAAAGCAGCAATCCAGAAACCTTCTCCAGGAGCACTGGAAGAGCCACATAGTCTTCCATGTTTCTAGGTGTTGAATCATTACTCCTTCAGTTATTTTCCAGCCATTTTATTCATTAACTTGGTGTTTGATTCCTCACTTCCAACTTTACCTTCTCCACAGAGTTGAACATGAGAATCTGTCCCTCTCCTTCTCTCTGAACTTTGGATTTAGGAGTATGTGTCTGGAAAGGCGAATGACATCTTGGTCTGCATAGTTCCCCTGGCCTTTATCAGACCAGGCTCTGTCTGATATTTACAGTGCTCCAAGTCCCCCCTCTATCTAGGATGTACCCCTGGTCTCTCTGCTGCTGGCATTCTTCTTGGGAAATGAGGTCACCTCTATTTCCCCTCCATCCCCACATACACACACCTTTGCATTTCTGACTTAGTATGGATAGAGCCACTCTTGAAGCCTATCCTGTGACTTGGGGCAGGCAGGATATCATGCCAGTGGGGTGGCACTTGGGTGGGACTGAGTAATGTGAAGGAAAACAACTTTGACTGATGGCAGGACTTGGATCGACTCATTGACCAGTCATGGCTTCTGAAGACTAGTGAGAGAGGCAGAGAGGTGTGACATGCTTGGGTGCACAATAAGACTGAACATGCATGAGTGATGTCCTGGATTTTTTTTCTTTTTGGCTTGGCTATTTGTTTAAAGGGAGGCTTGTTTGGAGGGTAGGGGTGAGCTGATGTATAGAATAAGAATGCTCAAAAAAGGATGGGGGGGAGAACATCAGTTCCATATATAAAAATATAAAGAAGAAAATAAAAAGTAAGTTCAGAAGGAAACACAAGTTTATGATTTGTTGTCGTTTTTAAAATATAAATGGTATGCCGCCAGAATTCATTGTTTCTTATGGAGTCTTCTTTTTTCTTCTGTATTGAAATGTTTTTATGTGTTGATGATTGTTGAGTTCATAACAAAGTTAAAAAAAGAAAGTGTGAGAGATTCATGAAGAGTTATTTTCTTGGAGTTTTATCTTATCCTGAAAGGAAAAAGGATGACTTGTAGCCAGTAGCTTAGTGGTCATGGATGAGGTCAGATAGGAAGGAGGTTTTGCTGTAATGGGCAAGCTTTCTGTGACAGACAAAGGAGGGCAGGATGTTTTTGGTGAAAAAAAAGGACTTGAGAAAAGTCAGGTTGAAGGAAAGATCAAGGAACATAAAAGTTAAAGGGAGAATCTAGTTGAACAAGATTCATAAAACAAGAGGGAGCTAGAATGGATGAATGGTCATTAGTAGTTCCTGAGTGCCCACTGGGTGCTGGGCCCTGGTCATCCTGACCCTTTCCCCTCTCAGAGTAGCTAGGCTAATGCCAAGGGATGCTCAGGATGGGGACAGAGGAGTTCATTGATCTAGTCAACTAGTCAGTCAATAAGCCTTTGTGAAAGCCTTATTAAATGCCTTGTAAACATTATGCTCAATCTAGGGATACAAAAAAGGCAAAAACATGATTTCTGTTTTCAGGGATCTCCTATTCAAATGGAGGAGACAACATGCAAATTCCTACATGATCTAGAAGTGTGAAAGGAGACTGGAAAGGGCCCTAGTAGAAGAGATTTGATTCACAACTTGAAGGAAGCCAGGGAAGGCAGCAGGCAAAGGGAAGAGGCTCGGAAGGCAACTAACCCAAGAGTGTGGTCAGTCACCATTGGACAGACCGCCAGCAAGGGAACCAGAGTGAAGATGATGGGAGATGTAGGATGGGGCTTGATAGTCGATCTTGGAGTGAATAGGCAGCTTTCCTGGGTAGGGTCGATGCGGCCAGACAAATCTTTGTCAGCTGAGTGTTGGGTAGATCTGATTGGGAGAGACTTGAGACTGTTGGGCTACTCCAGGCAGGAGGTCCTGTGGGTCCGACCTTGGAGATATACCTGAATACAGAAGGCAAGACTATATAAGACATGAGGAAGGCAGAAATGATGTGGATGTTGCCCCCATTTTAATCTGGTCCAGCTTGGTCCAGTCCAACTCAGTAAATGTTTATTAATCACTTGTTTATGCAAAACTCTGGGACAGAAGGACAAAATGTCCTTGGCTCTCAACGGCGGACACTCCTTCAGACTCTGAGGTCTGAGGCTTCTCCTTACAGAGCCCTCATCCTCCTCATTCTGTTTCTTCTCCCCAGTGAAATTTATCTATGCACATGTGTTGTGTACATGTGTCTAATTGGGCATACTTTGTTTTATTGGGCTGGCTGTATTATCCTTCACAGATCTTGTGTCCTGTTTTTTTTTTTTTAGCAAACTGAAGGTTTGTGGCAAATCTACATCAAGCAAGTCTATCTGCCCCATTTTTCCCAAAGCCTATGCTCACATCATGTCTCTGTCACACTAGGGTTATTCTCACAGTATTTCAGATTTTTTCATTAGGATTCTATCGTTCATGCTGATCTTTGATGTGTGAGCTTTGATGCAGCTATTGTCATTGTTTGGGACATCACAAACTGTACCTTCATAAATCTGTGAACTTAATGATTGATGTTGCGTGTGTTCTGCCTGCTTCAGCAACCTGTTGTCCCCTCGTCTCTCTCTCTCTTGCCAGTCCTTCCTATTCCTGAGACACAACCGGATTGAAGAATACTACACAAACAGTGATGCAGTGGCCTCTGACTCCAATTTTGGACGAAGTTCTACTGGGGGTAAAATGCTATCAAATAGCATTGAGTGCTGCAGGTGTCTTTTGTGAAAAGAAAAGTTGATGCAGCAAACCTCATTGTTCTTATTTTTAGAAATTGCCGGCCCATGCTTCAACAGCCCCACTGGTCAGTAGCCATCAACAATGATTGCAACTCACAGAAGGCTTAGAAGATGGTTAGTGATTTTTTTTAACAATAAACTTTTTAAATTAAGGTATGAAAATATTTAAATTTAGCAAAATTTAGGTAAAATATTGAAATTTAAATTAAGGTAAGGCTTTTGTGTTTTGTTTTTTTAAAGATTTTTGCAAGGCGATGGGGTTAAGTGGCTTGCCCAAGGCCACACAGCTAGGTAATTATTTAGTGTCTGAGGCCGAATTTGAACTCAGGTACCCCTGACTCCAGGGCCGGTGCTCTATTCACTGCATCACCTAGGCACCCCAAGGTAAAAGTTTTTCTAGACACAGTACAACTGCACCATTAGTAGATGACAGTGAGCGAAACTATAACTTTTATGCACTGGGAAGTCCGTAACTGTGGGACTCACTATTGGGCATTTGCTTTCATGTGAGCTGACCTCAGTGTGTCTATGAAGTATGCCTGTGTTATACTGCAAGTCAACATGGAGCAGGTGGTTGGGAACCTGCCTTAGAGCATGGAAGACCAGAATTCAGATCTTCCCTCCAACACCTGTTATCTGTGTGGTGGTAGTCAAGTGACTCAACCTGTTGGGATCCTAACAACAGTTGTTCTACTTTGGGAAAAGACATTTCCTTCCTGGGAAGACCAGAGAAAGCAAAGACATCTTCAAATATTTCGTATTGATAATTTGAAACCATTATTCATCCCTCATAAGTTCCTTGATCTTTGTATTTCCAGCTCTCCAAAAGAGTGAGAACACCTCTTCTTTAGCCCCAGAGAGGCCTGGTGTCACCCAGGTAGTACATGTCTGAGAGAGGAGTCAAACCCAGGTTTCTCTGAGCCCCAAGTCCAACCCTGCGCCCCCTGCCTTTCATATGACATAAAAAATAAATCAGAAAATGCATTGGAACAAGGAAGGTTCCTGCTCCTGTTTTCCCACAGGCGGCTGTGTTTATAAGACAGATTGTTTTCTTGTGATGGTTGGTCCTTGGCTGCCTTTCCATCCCTTGTCTGCACGCTCAGGGGCTCTGACTCTTCAGGAGCGCCCACTCCACCCTCCACACACATTTCATGGAAATCAAAACCATCTGGCAGCCAGCCAGGCAGTCAGCCGGCAGCTACCCCCCCTCCGGCTTTGATGGTCATCCAGGGAGATGGCCAAGCAGCTGCATTAAAGGAGCCCTGGCTCCAGACCCAAAGCCGTGACCAGAGCAGAGCACCACCTTTATGAAGCTTCCTGCTTTGAAGAGGGCTTTTGTTTTGATTCTTTTCCAGGAGTTCCACAAAGGCTCTAGCTCTCTGATGCTCCTCAACATGGTGGAATCCATTAATTCATGGAATGACCTGTCAACTTAGTGGGGACAGGACTTCTCAAGTCCTGGGCTCAGCTTTGCTAAGCAGCTTTGGAGTTCCCAAGCTGACCTAGGCTGAGAGGCGCAGGATAGGGTCTCCAGGGTGGCTCCCAACTGACATTTTCAAAGTTCTGATAATTCAAAGGGACTCCTGTGGCCTTATCAGGACCCTCTGAGGCTTCCCAAACATTACATTTCCATAGAATACTCTGCTTCAGGGAGGTCAGTGATGTATTCTGTGGGGAGTTAGATCACACAGCAGGAAATAAAAAGAGAATTCTTGCTCTGAAGAAGCCTTGCAGTTATCAAACTCTGCAATCTGCATTTGCAACCAGCAGAGACCTAGACCAGAAGAGTTTTAGGGCATTCCAGGATATCAGGGTTGAAAGGGACCTCAGAGTCTATTTAGTCCAAGGGACCTCACGGTCTACCTAATCCAAGGGACCTCAGGGGCTCCCTAATCCAAGAGACCTCAGGGGCTCCCTAATCCAAGGGACCACAGGGGCTCCCTAATCCAAGGGACCTCAGGGACTATCTCATCCAATCCATCTCTCTAAAGGCATCTCATCCCACTTTGGGACAGGCCTACTAATAGTGAATTTTTTCTGCCATCTGATTCTGCAAGGTCTTCTCATAGCTCCTAGATCAATAGGCTGTTCAGTAACTTTCCTGTGACCCACTTTCAGATTCTTGAAGACGATAATCATGCCCACCTGTCATCTCTTCTGCAGACTCAACACCTCTATTTCTTCTCACTCTTCCCTATTTGGCATGAACACAAGGCCATTCACCATTCCACTAGTTCTTTGGACACTGGAACTTGCCAATGTCTTTACCTGACCATGGGGTCCAGAACAAAATACAGTGTTTTAGTTGTCAGATTAGGGTCAGAAGATCTGGGTTTGAGTCTTTACTCTGCTACTGCCTGTGAGACACTGGATAAATCACTTGCCCTCTTTGAGTCCCAGCTTCCTCATGTATAAAATAACAGATTTGGGGTTGATTAAGCTTGTTCACCTTTTGATGTATCATGGACCCCTCTGGGTCCAGAGTCAGAAGACTCTGAACCCTTTCTTAGATTGTTGTTTTTAAATGCATAAAGTAAGATACAGATGATTACAAATCATATTTAAAAATATTTTATGACTCCCAGATTAAAAACCTGTGGGCTTTCATCAGCTTTGCAGTGCCTTGCTATAATGGAGTGAGGGGGTTGTAATCTAAAATCAACTAAAAACTGAAAAGGTGATCAAGTTCAAGTTCAGATATCCAGTAGGTGCCTCAGTCATCTGCTGGCAATTTAGCACAGTCCCCATCCCCTCTCATTTCCAGTTTATGTGCTTGATATGGTATCACCTCCCCTAATGTCATGGTCTTCATAAAGAAGGGAGGATAAACCATCTTCATCTGAAATCACTGATCTTGGATTTCCTGCTATCACTGGCTTCCCCTCCAACCCAACTTGACTTCTTCCACTGCCTCAGAGTTCCTCAGGGCCCCTCTTGGACTGTTCTTTCATCCCTTAAGGGCTAGACCCAAGCTGAGCTATTGCTCCACCCTCTTGGGATCTCTTTTCCCTCTCTGCTAAATCTTCATTGTATGCCTTAGCTCAGGTGCCTGAAGACCTGGGGAGGAGCTTTCAGGCTCCTGTCCTGGCTGTGCCACTATCTGTTTGATCTTGGGCAATTCATCTCCTTCCCCTAGATGACACTTTCCATATCTGCCCCGTGAGGAAGTTGCACTAGGCAATCCCTGAGGACCCTCCCCACTGGAACCTTCTATGAATCTGCATTTTTTTTTAGGTTTTTTTGCAAGGCAAACGGGGTTAAGTGGCTTGCCCAAGGCCACACAGCTAGGTAATTATTAAGTGTCTAAGACCAGATTTGAACCCAGGTACTCCTGACTCCAAGGCCCGTGCTTTATCCACTATGCCACCTAGCCACCCCGAATCTGTGCATTTTAACAGTGGTCTTCTGGAGACACTCCCCTTGCCTCCACTTTATAGTTCAGAGGAGTAACTTGAACGGTGGCAATCTCAGGCCAGATCATGGGGAGTCACTGGGGGTGATATTTGAAGAAGCTCTTGTGGTAGGCATCTCTTGAAATACATTGAGTACATGCCTTTTCATGAGACTGTTTTTGCCTTGAAACATCCAACAATATCACTGATTGAAGATTATTTTCTTGGATGTCTGAGGAAGTCTGGTGAGACCTATGAATCACTTTTCAGAACAATGTTTTGAATCAGCAAGGTTTCAGTTCAAATGAGTCCTCAGATTTTTATTTCTGGCTATGTGACTTTGGGCAAATAAAATGAATTTAATAGTAGCCTTTATTTCACAGGGTCATTTACTCATGCTTTTCTTACCCAACCTCGATCTCTGAATGGGTATTGCCTTAGACTATAACCTGGGAAAGACTTCACTTTAAAAAACATCTCCCACTGTGTCCAGGGCCATCTCCAGTTATCCTGAGCCCTCTTGGGCCACTAGACTCAGAAGGCTCCCGAGGAGAACATGAGGCACAGCACCCCCTCCCATAAAGCCAAGTCACTTGCTTGTTATGGCATCACCCCCCTGACATCATGGTCATCTTCTCAACAACAAATGACAACAGATCAAATGTCCAGATCAGTTCAGATCATCATTTGAATATTTGCTTCTTGCAAGCTGTACAGTGCCACATAAATGTGAGCATTGCCTCAATGCTAACTTTTGCTGTGGTCCAGTTGTTTCAGTTGTGTCTTTGTGGCCCCATTTGGGTTTCCTTGGCAAAGAGTCTCCAGTGTTTTGCCATTTCCTTCTCTGGTTTATTTTACAGATGAGAAAACTGAAGTAAACAGGCTTAAGTGACTTGCCTACGTCACACAGCTGGCATGTGTCTGAGGCCAAGTTGAGTCCTCCTGACTCAAGGTCTGGCATTCTATCTACTGTTCCACCTTGCTACTCATGTTAACTATAGGATTACAAAGAAAACAGATCCATTAATAAGTGGTTATTGGAACTTTGGACTAGTCTAGCCATTTTGGAGAAAAAAATGCTTCATAACAATATCCCAAAGCTTTAAATTATACCTCTCCTTTGGTCCAGGGTGCCTTCCAGTTAGCATGAGTGTTCTCTGTGTAGCTGCAGATAGTGTTGTTAACCACTAACTAACCTGATCTTCCTTAGAAAAGGACCAGATTCTGAGACATCCCCTCCAACTCTGGGGGCTTTGCTCTCCCTCTTAGTCTAATGAGAATACCCTGGAAATCCAGCCTCTTTCAGTGGTTCTCAGTCAGTAGGTGACTTCCTATGCCCAGCTTTGTTTTTATGTAGTTGACTGTATTCATTTCACGAATATCTAGGGGTTGTGATTAGTTTGGATTTCTTGGTTCAGAATTAGACACCTACCTCATCCCTGACCTATTCTATTTATCGGTTCCTCTTCTTTGACTGTGGCATGATAGAGCTAACCTTGCTAGAAACAAACAGATATGCAGGTACTACATACAATGACATATTCTTTAGTATATAGTCAAATAAATTCTTTGACCATAGGCTGGACGCTATAGCTGTGGAGGACCCTGACTGATGGGTCATGAAATCCAGGCTCTGGGCTTTCTACTAAGGAGAGCATTAGCAGGGAATGAACCTTACCTGAATGAGTCTCTGGTACCTCATCAGTGAAATGGGATTTACAGGTTTATTGGAGAAAAAGAAGTTTCAATAACTGGGAAGAACCCAGACTCTGGAGTTAGAAGGTAGTTCTGAGTCCTGGCTTTGCCATTTATTTCATGGGAAACCTTGAGCGAGCCCCTGCCTCTTTTTGCTCCTGCCTCAGTTTCCTCACCTATCAAAGGAGGATTATCTTCCTAAGTCCCAAAATGGTACACAAATGCAAGCTGTCTGTTGTCACTTGGCATTGAGGGCCCAGTGGCTTCCAGGGCTTTGTCCTTAGCAGGATCCTTTCAGTGTCCTAGATTCCAACTGGCATCCTGGACTGTCAGTAGTAGTGTCTTTGTTTTCTTTTTATCAAGCTTCAAAGCATTTTGGCATATGAAATTTTTTTTATATTATTATCCCTAAAGATAAATTTTAGAAAACAAAATGCCCATTTTACCTTTAACTTCAGAAGAAGGGAAAATTTGTTTTTTGTTCTTAAAGTCTCTTTTTCTTTTCTTGGGAAGTTTGAAGTTTGAGAATGTTTTCAGAATAATTGCTATGTCTGCTATTGTTCAACAGACATTGAGATCACCTTGCTTTTTGTTTACCCTCCTCAGAATCCCCACCAAGCCCTCCAGTCTTCTTAAGTTTGTGCGTCCCAGCCACCTTCCACTGCTGAGAGAGACCCAGGAGACAGGAGTGGTGAGAAGGAATGTGTTCAGAATGACCTGGGATTTGGACATGGGTTGGGAATGAAAGCCAATCATGGGCAGGTGAGGAATAAGTGGTTGTTGAGGAAGTGGAGGGAACAAGGGGAGACAATTATTTTTAGGAGTTACTGTTAAAAGAGAAGAAAGAGGGCAAAAGACTGAGAATGATATTTGGGAACAGGCCTTTTTATTTTCAAAAATTGGGGCCATCTGAACATATTGATGGCTAAATGGGAAGAAGGCAGGAGAAAGGGAGAGACTGAAAATGGAATAACTGGAAGGAGTGGCCAAGGAGTCAGATTTATGAAGGAGAAAGGAGAGAGTGCAGCCCGTGTAGCACTAGTGGAAGATGACAGCTTTGTCATGGAAGGAGCCTTCGGCATTGAAATGAGAAGAGAACTCCCCTTCCTCCAGCCTGTTGAACTGATAGGCTTGACTTCATTTGATTCTTACTCTGACCCAGTGAGGCAGGTGCGCTCTATGAAATCTCTGCTCTACCTAGGAAGAAGTGGGGGGAGAGCTGACATTATCTGTCGGGGGTCCACGGCTAACTGTTCTGGAGTCCAGGATGGGGGGCTTCTCGTTGCTGTTATTGCTCCCGAGGACTCTTGCTTTCTTGGCATCAGCCCCTTTCTTAGCACTCCTGTTAACAAAGAACGCTGTGTCTGACATGGGGGCTCCAATCTCAGCTCTGGCCTCTGGGGCCTTTAGCACGTCACTTTTATTCTCTGTAAAGTGAAGTGGTTGGATAAGAGCAGCTCAAAAGTTCCTTCCAGACCCACATCCAAAGTTCTATGAGACCTTGCCATCACAAACTGGCTTGTTTCTCTCATTTTATATCTTGTCGTCTTCACTAAAATGTATAGGGACTCCGAGTTCTACTTATTTCATGGTTCATGAGACACAGAAGATGTTTAATGAATATCTGGTAGTGAAAGAAGTTTCTATTTGCCTAAGGCTCCTGGCCTTCAGGAAGAGTCAGCTTGAATTTCCTCAAGATTTGGCATTGTGTGATAGCCATTTTTAAGTCGGATGTGTAGGGTTGTTTGTATTCTAAACTTTGGCACAAGTTGGAGGAAGTGAATAAGGAAATGTTAGAAATTGGCCTAAGGACTTAGTAAAATTTTAACGTTTCCTTTGACCTCAGCAACTTTACTGAAGTCTCATTTAAATGTCTTAGAAACTGGCCTCACACCCAGTATTGGCATCCTGATGGCAGTTCAGGATGTGTTAAATCTTGGATTTCATATGGTTTTATCCCCAATGCCTTTTTCAAACTTTAAAGAAAAAATGTGGATGGAAAAAAAGCACTTTTCTGTTACTTTCTATTTCCTTCTACTGATTTTCCAAGTTGGAAAAACACTGGATTGTATTACATCTACTACCTTTCTTCCTTCCTTCTTCTTTCCTCTTTCTTTCTCTCTCATTCTTTGGTTCTTTTTTTTTCTCTCTCTCTGTCTCTCTGTTTCTGTCTCTGTCTCTGTCTCTGTCTCTGTCTCTCTCTCTCTCTCTCTCTCTCTCTCTCTCTCTCTCTCTCTCTGTCTCTCTGTTTCTTCCACTCCTCTCTGTCTTTATCCCTGTCTCTCTCTCCCTGCTCCCTCTCTCTCTCCCTGCTCCCTTCCTTCCTTCCCTCCCTCCCTCCCTCCCTCCCTCCCTCCCTCCCTCCCTTCCTTCCTTCCTTCCTTCCTTCCTTCCTTCCTTCCTTCCTAGCCTTTTTTCATCACACAACTTAGACAGATATAGAACTTTGCTTGCTCTCATTCCCAGCTGTCTTGGACTGTGTGGGGATTCTCAAAAGCCTTGGATTTTGATGACTAATGGCATTGGGGTTCAACCCTTAGGTTGGGGGGGGCAGCATCCCAGAGCCAGTGCTGGGTTTGAGAGGCATTTTCCCAGCCATTTGTCCAGCTCTTGTCAGCACAGTTAGTGAGCAGGTAGCGGGAGAGGTTTCCCTGGATGCTAAGACAGTGGACCAAGCTCTGAGAACACCACTTTTCAGAAAGCTCGTCCACCCTTTAGGAGAGGGAGAAAGCTGACCAGGTGTGGGGGCCAGAGCTCCCAGCAGTGGAGGGTCATGGGGAAGAAGGCAGATAGGAAGGTGATCTGGAGCCGGTCGCCCTCCTTCAGTTAGGCTTTGGTGGGGGGACAGGGTGACTCTCAGAGCAACAGCGAGCCTCTGGAATGGAGAGGTTTCTGGGATGTGGAGGGAGGAAGTCTGGAGAGGGGTTTGGAGAGGAAGAAGGATGGTCAGAACCAAGAATTGTCACGGCCTTCCAGTAGACTGGAGCAGGGACCCAGGCACCCTACCCAGCCGGGCAGATGCATCCAAAGCTGGGAAAGTCTCCTCCAGAAACCTGATGGTTCTGCAGCCTCCCTTCATCTCATGTCCCTGAGTCTCTGAACAATGGAAACCTTTTTAGACAAGAGGCGGTCAGCCCAAGGCCTTACCTTTTCAGGGCACAGTCCTCACTCCTTAAATCTCCTGGCCTGACGGTATCCTCATAAGCTGTGGGATGCAGGGGTAGATTTGGCACCTTCTCACCAGACTGGATGGCTCCCCTCAGAACCAAAGTCCTTACCATGGAGCAGATGTGAGGCAGCTGATCATGAATCTTTTTTTTTTTTTGCAAGGCAAATGGAGTTAAGTGGCTTGCCTAAGGCCACACAGCTAGGTAATTATTCAGTGTCTGAGACTGGATTTGAACCCAGGTACTCCTGACTCCAGGGCCGGTGCTTTATACACTGTGCCCCCAAGCCACCCATGAATCTTCTTTAATGCAATTTCTACTGATGAAGTTACAGATTCAGACCAAAACAAAACAAAGACGATTGATTCTTCCTTATTTTTCTTGCATCAAGTTTTCATTCCATTTTCTTTATGTCTGATAGGTTCCATTTCCATCAGTATTAAAGCCCTTATTAATAAATATTATGTTATTTATATTACAATATCAATTATTATTTAATGATGAAAATAATCATCTATATTTCCTCAGATTCCCATCCTTTGTCATCTCAAAAAAAAGCTATAAGTATTTTTGTGCATCCTTAGAGTTGATTTTGCTTAGGATACATCTTCCCCTTAATCTCTTCCCCTCCTCCCATTTACCCTCTCTCCTTCCATTTTCCTATTATTTTCTTCTTGAGTGAAGTGAGTTTTTGTACCTCTATGTGTATATCTGCTTCCTTTTTTTGACCAGTGTCATCCACCCCTTCCCTCCCTTACTTGTTTAGATGTCTATTTGTGCTCCTGTTTTATGTAAGACAAATTTGCTTAAGTCTCCCTTCCATTCTCCAGTGTATTTCTCTTCCCCTTTCTTTCCATTATTTTCTCAAGATCATCAAGATATAATAGATTCACTTCCAGACCTTGTCTAATTGAACTTCCTCTATGAACCCTGATTATGTTAGGGTTCAGAGGAGACACATGGATCAGCTCCTTCATATCTGAATTTGAGTAATTTATCTTTGTTTAGCCCTCTGTTATAATTTGTTTATTATATTTCTCTTAACTCCTATGTTTGAACTTTATAGGATTCAGAGATTTTCTGTAGCTCTGGCCTTTTCAGCAGGAAGAATTGAACATCTTCTGTTTCATTCAAGTTTCATTTTTTTTTTTCCACCATAGGGTTATACTCAGTTTTTCTAGGGTGGTTACTCTTGACTGTAAGCCCATTTTTGGAATATTGCATTCCAAATTCTCTGATATTTTATAGTACTGGCTACTGAATTGTCTATGATTTTTCCTGTGATTTATTGGTACTTTAGCTCTTTCTTTTTGACTGATTGCAATATTTTTGCTTTGACTTGGAGGCTCAGGAATTTGGTAATATAATCTTAGGATTTTTCATTGTGCAGTTTCTTTCAGGTGAATTTTTCTTATTTTCACTTTTCCTTCTGCTTCAAAGAGATCTGGGCAGTTTCATTTTTATCATTTTTGAAATGGGATATTTAAGTTCTTCTTTTGGTCTTCTAATCTAATAATTCTCATTTTTTTCTTATTCATATATTTTTTATGATTATTTTTGTTCAGAGATACTTTATATTTTTCAGTCTATGGGCATTGTTTGAATTTAAATTTTCAAGTAGTTTGTTGCTTTTGTACATCTTGTGGTGAGTTATTAATTCCCTTTCCAGTTCTTTATTCTTTATAAAACAAATAAAATTCTTTTTTTAAAACTCTTGTTTCCATGAAGTTGAGTTGGTACTCAGAAGTGTTATTGTCACAGAAGCTTTGTTGTGGACATTTCACAACCATTCTCTTTTTCTGCCTTTGTGTCTTGAATGTCCCCACCATCAGAGCCAATCACTGGGACTGCTTTTTAGTTTGCCCACCTTTCAGTTTAGTTTTTGACTTTGGGTTTGATGCCAGGGCTGGGCTCCCTGGCAGCTCTGTAGGGGAGATCTAGGCTGGTCTTAGAGGGGGGGCACCAGGTCTTGCATTATTCCAAGGTCTCAGAGACAGTGGGGGACATGCAAACTTCCATTGCTCTCAAAGGGGGTCTGACCTTGTGGCTGAGCAAGAGAAGATGCTTCAAGACTCTGCCCTGTCAGCAAGCTGGAAAGCCCTATTGGTTCAGAGTATCAGAACTGGTGGCACTGCCTTGGTCTAGGTTTCCCGCTTTGGTTATTCTGGCTGGATGCCAGATTGGAGAATTTGCTCCAAGTCTGGGGTCTGAGCCCTTCTTCTAGGGCTTCTGGCAGCTTCTTTACTTCATCTTTTCTCAGTATACTCCCCAGAGCCTCCTTACCTGCAAACGGCCTGGTGGCCCGGTTTCCTTCTCACTCAATATTGGATGCCAGGAGGGACCTGTCCCTGTGGTAGTGCCCAGGTATGAGTCTTAGGGTGGGGGTGGATCTGAGACCCCCTTTTGGGGCGTGCACAGCCTTTCCCTGGCTGGGTACTGGAGTGACCCTATTTATTAATTCACATGACTGATGGTCTGCTTTGAGTTTTTCTAATCACATGCTCTTTCCTGTTTCAGTTTACTTTTAAAAACCATGTCTCTGTTTCCTACCATCAATCATTAATTTAGCCTTGAATTGTTAATACCTCCGTCTGGGGCCTCCTGTCAGCGACATGATTGTACCCTGGGCCCATGTCTCATGTCATTAGCTGGAATTTTTGCACTGGAGGCCGGCAGTGGTTCTGAGGAGGAGCCGGGCTCTCTGGGCTCCCGGCCGGCCGGAGGAAGATCATTATCCTGAGAAACAACAAGAGCCCCGACCTCACTCACAGAGGCGCATGGCCTGGGTCTGGCGTCAGGGCTCCGAGCAGTTACCCATTGATTTCTATCGGGGCGGTGGCAGAGGAGAATTTTAATCAAAGCATCTTGGTCTCCCCGGGCCCTTGCTGTTCATAATGGAGCCCTCCCATTCAAGCCTTCCCTAGTCTGCCTTTTTATGGCTGGGATGGGCTTTGATTGACTTCATGCGGGCTGGGATGCTCTGGCTTCAATTATACTATTTAACTTGGAGTAGACATTGCTACAAGTCCCACTGATAGAGTGGCCATCTGGTGAGGATTAATAGATGGGGAGGTGGCCCAGGCGCAGGAACGGGGGGCTCTGAGCCTGGCTGGCGCTCCCTGGGCTGAAGAGAGATGCATTTTCTCTCTCTCTCTCTCCCTCCTCTCTTCTCTGTCTCTCTCTGTGTCTGTCTGTCTGTCTCTCCCTCCCTCCTTCTCTCTCTCCTCTGTCTCTCTCTCTGACCCTGTCTCTGTCTCTTTCATCTTTGTCTCTCTGACTCTCTTTCACTTTGTGTTTCTGTCTGCCTATCTGTCTCTCTGCCATCCTATTTCCTAAAATGATGTCAAAACAGTACTAAAGATCTTTAATAGCCTTGGAACCTTTTTTTAAAAATTTTTTGTTGACTGAATGCTGCAATTTTGGAATCCCTGAACAAAACTTCCAAACTTCCTAGTCAATCCCATCTTTGGTGGTGACTTTGGCAGAGCAGGAAATGTATGTAAGCCATGGAACCCCCCCCCCCCCCCGACCTGTGCAGAGCGTTTACTTAAGGATGTCCTGAGGAAGGATAAAGCCTTCATTAGCTCTCCTGAAAGAGTACAGCCACATGGGGACACCTTGTCTGCCTCAGTAAATGCCAGCTGCCATTTCTGGCTCATCTGCCAGACCCCCACCTGTGGCTAATGATGACCATTCACCTTTCTAAAATACTTTAGGACTGAAAGCCACTTTCCATACTTGATCTCAGTAGAGCCTCCTAATCACCCCAGAGATCAACACTGCCCTAATCTCCTTTTTTTTTATGAGGAAATTGAGGATCAGAGATATTAAATGATGTGATGCTGCTCAGTGGTAAAGTGGTCGGGAGGACCCACATTCAAATCCCCTTTCAGATATTTACTAAGTGGGTGACTCTGGACTGGGCATGAGACCCTCTTGGCTTCAATTTCTTTCCCTGTAAAATGAGAATAGTAATCTCTGCCCCCCCCCCGCCCCCCCCCCCCCCCATTCTGGTGAGGATCAAGTGCTGCATCTGGGCAGCAAAGATAGTCATTGTTATGCACTTTGCTAGAGGTCAAAGAGCAATTAAATATGGGGCTGAAATTGCCTTAGAGCCCAGGTTCTTTGACTGTGACTCTAGGGTCCATCTGCTTTACATGCTAGAGAGCAACCATGGAAGATTGTGGTACTGGACAGAAATCAAAGGAGGAATCCTTTAAACAGAAAGTTAATCTCTGTTGGGTTTTTAATTTAAAATTTAATTTATTTCGGTCACCATTTGTGAAGCTCTCTTCATGAACCTGGGTTGGGGATTGGAAGTGGACCTGAATGACATCACTAGGTTAGGGTCCGACTCTAGCCGACCAGACCAATATGACCTTGGAGTGTTCTATGGAGGCCGGGTCCACATGGCCAGGGTGGCAGATGCAAGGGAGTGGGAGATGGAGCATTGAATGTTAGGTGGGAGTTAGATTGTAAAGGAGGCCTGTAAATGCCTGGGGAGAAGGTGTATGTTGGATTCTGGAAGTGGTGGCAAATTATAGAAGATATGCGTGTGTATGCATCTCAGAATCCGCTCTCCCCATAATGCAGTAGTGTGTGTCTTTCTACGAACTCATCAATAATAACTCTTCCCATCTTACTTAGCTTTGTCATTTGGCAGTGTGTGAGGTGAAACCTCAGAGTTTATTTAGATTTGCATTTCTTTTATTACATGAAGGTAATAGTTTATAATTATTTTTCTTTTGAGACATGTTTATTCATTTCCTTTTACAACTAAGACCTTTTGGTCTTATATATTTCTGTTAGTTTTTCTTTGTTTTAATATACATATATATATAATATATATAAACATATATATATATATATATATATATATATATATAATCTTGAATATCAAGACTTTAGAAATACTTGCAACCTTTCTCCCAGTAGACTTATTCCCTTATCACAATTGCATTCATTTTGAGCATTTAAAAGCAATTCAACTAGTAATTGAATTTTTCTCATATCTTTTCTAATTGCCTCAACCTTTGAATGGTTAAGAATTTACTCTGCCATGCTATGGTTGTAATTTGATCTAGTTCTTTTCTCATGTTTTAATGCTATTACCTTTAATATAAATATATATATATATTATAAATTATAAATATTGTATATATAATTTATATGTCAGATTTATTGTGGTATATTGTATAGGTGACTGCATAGATCTAATTTCTGTCAAACTGATTTCCTGAGTTCTCAGTAATTCTTCTCAAATAGAGAATTCTTTCCTAAGTAATTTATATTTTCCAGTTTATTGAACACTGGATCACTATTTCTTATTCTTTGTTCTTCATTCTTCAGGACATTTCATTGAAAAGCTTTTCTATTTTTAATCAGTACCAGAGAGTTTTAATGATTCTATTTTATAATATAGCTTGAAGTGCTAAGCCCTCTTCATTCCTACTTTTTCCCCCTTATTGCCCTTGCTATCCTAGATCTCATCTCTCCAAATGAGTTTGACAAGATTATTTAGGAATGCCAGTTTGGATGCTGTTTGGATGCTGATCTGGAGAGAAGAGAGATGGGATGCAGGCAGGCTAATTGGAGCCTGTTGCTATCAATGTAAGAAGAGCTGAAGCCCAGAATTATGTTTTTAAATATTTTATTCTTTTCAGTTCCAAATTTTCTTTCTCCCTCCATCCCCTCCCCCACACAGTGAAAAGTCAAGAAATATGATCCTGATTATACATTTTTGTCACACAAAATATTTTCTCATTTTCCATGTTGCCAAGTAGTCTTTGGTCCATATTCAGAGTCCAACTCTTCTCTCTCTGGGTGGAGATTGTGGACTGTTGTCAGTCCTTAAGTGGGTACTTGCCCCTTCTCTCTGTCTTCCCTATTCCTCAGAATGCTCCCTGACCTTGATGTCATACTTCTTGATAGATTTATAGATATTGGGGCATTTATACACCTATAAACATGTGCACCTAGACATAGACTTATGAATGTGTGCATGTCTGTAGCCTTCTCATTCTGCTGTAGCTACTTGGGCTTTGCTGTGGTAACTTCTTGACTTGGTTTACTGTAGGTGCTTAATTAATGCTTACTGGACATTTGGTTGTCTTGTTGAATGGTCCTATCTGGAGTCTCAACTTATAAAAACACAAAGAGAATATTTACTTGGTATTTCTTCTCTTCCTCCTTGCCCCTGGACCAATATTGCTTATTCATTCCAATGATGGGGGGGGGGGGGTTGGTCTGAGAAAGGCCTTTCCTTCACTTTAGGAATCTCCTATTTCAGTGCCTCAAGAGAGACAAATGCCCATTATTTTAGATCAGCAGGTGTGAACAAAGCAGATATCACCTGAATTCTACATGGGACTGGAGAAGGGTCACCATCATGGGGTCGGGAGACACTTGGATGTGTGACCTATGTGTGGGTGCCTTCTGGCAGTTGTGATTCTGACTTCTGTGGCAGTGGACCTGGGTCATATCTACACTTTGCCACCCTCTCTGTGTGTGACCTTTGGCCATCCAACTAGCTTCTTTGGGCCTGTTTCCTCATCTGTAAAATGTGAGTAGGGATTGGATCGGAAGTGGGAGAGTTTGGGTTAGGTGGACCTGAAGCTGCCATCCAGTCTGACCCCTGTCCAGGTGTCCCCCAGCCTCTGTTGGAGGACTGCCACCCAGGGAAGGCTATGGCATCTGGGGGCAGCCTCTTTCATTCTTGGGTTGTTAGGGTTCTTCCTGTCATCACGTGACATTGGCTTTTTGATCATTGTCTCCTGTTGCTCTTGGTGCCAGATGTTTAAGATAGTTTGTATATCCCTGCAGAGTCTTCTCTTCCCAAGGCTGAACATGCCTAGTTCTTTCCACAGATCCTCATGACAGGAACTCAAGACCTTTTACCCCTAGCCACCCTTCTCTGGACATTCTCCAGTTGGTCACTGTCTGTCCTAAAAGGTGATGCCTTGAACCGAACCTTCTGCTCCTCCAAACCTACAACCCCATGGGAAGTCTTCCTACATTCCTGGCCAAAAGGCAGCTTCCTGATATTGGGGAACAGAAGACTCCTCAGAATCAATCATATCAGTGAGGAGCCTCAACTGGCCATGGGATGGCAGATCTGTCTGGTAGGACCTGTCAGAGCTTGGGTCCTGATGGCAAAGCTTCCTATCCCTTAGGTCACCCCCATGTATGATAGCACAGCTGGAAAGGGAGTGAAGGAGGGGGGCTGGGAGTCACTGTCTGAGGCTTCTGGACCTCTCTCTGCTGGGGAGGGGCTCTCACCTTCTGAGCAGGGTCAGCAAAGAGAGGGGCATGATAATTGGGCACCCTTCTTATGATGCTCCATACAGAGAAATGCAGAGTGACCACTTCATTGGTTCAGCAAACACCTATTAATATTAAGTGCCTTCTGTATTCTAGGTGTACAGGGAGGACCCAGGTCCATTTCTACCTCTGACATATGTTGGACTGGGTGGGTCTAGACACACCTAACTTATCAGGCCCATACACAGCTCTCTTTTCTGTTGGAGGGTACAGAGCAGCTGACTATTTGGCTTGACCCTGTGAGTTTCCTTTGTCCCTCTCTCCCTCCCTCCCTCCCTCCCTCCCTCCCTCCCTCCTTCTTTCCTTCCTTCCTTCCTTCCTTCCTTCCTTCCTTCCTTCCTTCCTTCCTTCCTTCCTTCCTTCCTTCCTTCTTTCCCTCCCTCCCTCCCTCCCTCCCTCTTTCCTACCTTCTTTCTTTCCTTAAAAAGTAAATATCAACTCTATTCAGTGATTATCCCCAAACCATTATTGTGGAAGACACCAGCCTTCCTGTAGTTTTCCTCTGTGGTTTGAGCTTTGGAAGGCAATGATGAACAGCAGAATCACATGTTCAGGGGAAGCAGATAGGCCAGAGGGGTGTGGGATGATGTGGAAGAATCCCTGCAAGGTCGACCAGAGCCTGATGAGGAAGGCCTTTAGAGGCCAGGCTGGGGAGTTTGTATGTCTTCTTGGAGACCACTGGGAGCTGTTGTCTTTTCTGGAGCAGCCATGACACAATTACACTTGTGATTAAGAATGTAGAGGCTGGAAATGGGAGTTTAAATCAGGTGTTGTTGGAATTGTCTAAGTGGGAGGTGATGGGTCCTTCACCAGGAGGCAGCCCCCTTTGGATGCCTCCCTCACTCTTGTTGAGGATCTTCCTGGCTTCAGTAGATGTCCTACCATTCCTATAGACATGCCCTCCTCTTCTCCCCAAAATGTCCCTCTCAGTTCTTGTCTTGCTATATTGAGTTTTCAAATACACCTCAAAATGAAAGGATGTTTGTAACTAACAAAGTCTCTGACCAATGGATCTCCGGAATGACCTGGGTGTGCCCGCTTCCCAATTGCTCAAGTATAGTGTTGGTTGCAGTGGTCTAATGATTCCCTCTCCCAAACACCCCTCTCCTCTTCTTTCTAAAGATAGACTAGAGTTTGGCAATGAGACCCTTTGGCTCTGAACATGAGGAGTTCCTGCTTGTGGCATTAACAAGTTTACAAATCACCATAATTATCATAGTTTGCAGAGAAACCAGTGCCTGGTCACAAGATGGAAATGACTTCCCAGGAAATGATGGGCCCAATTGATTGCCCTGATCCCTCCACAGCCAAGGACGGGGGGTGGGAGAGCAGTATTCACGGAAAGCCTGTCCAGGGCTTTGAGAGGGGCATCCTTTACCTGCATATACCCTGCAGGTTACGTGGGGGTGGCTGCCTCCTTGCTGATCTCCTTATCGCTTAGAGAGTATGCTCCTTAGCTGAAAGTGCTGTCCTCTCACCCCCACCCCAGGACATCTGCAGATGAGTTTGGCTTTGGCTTTTGCAGTAATTTTAGTGACAGCCCAGTCATCATAGGGAGTTCCAAAAGTCTTCTTGCAGATCTGAGCCCAATCAAAGGGTACAATTTTGGCAAAACCTTGTGTATCTAGTAAGACCATGTTAGGACCAGGGTTTGATTCATAGCCTTCCATTCATGTCTGTTAGGGGGGATGCATCAAAGAGCCAGAACTCTCTTCTTAGGAGAAGGAGAAGAGAGAAGAGAAGGAGAAGAGGAAAGGAGAAGTGAAAGAAGAGAAGACAATGAGGAAGGAGAAGAGAGAAGAGGAGAAGAAAGAGGGAGAAGAGAAGGAAGAAGAGGAGGAGGAGAAGGAAGGAGAAAGAAATGAAGGAGAAGAGAAAGAAGAGAAGAAGAGAAGAAGAAGGAAGGAGAAAGAAGAGAAGGAGGAGGAGGAAATGGAAGGGAAGAAGGAAGGAAAAGAGAAGAGAAGAAAAAAGAAAGAAGGGAGGGAGGGAAGGAAGGAAGAAGGAAAGAAAGGATGGATGTGGATTTTCCAGAATGTCTTCAATGTTGATGACTCGATGATTGGCAGACAGGGCCAAGAGCTAAGATTTCATCTCTTTCAGGGAACTGCCCTTGAATCAAGAAAGTTCCTCTCCTAATTCTGGGTCACACCTTCTCTGTACCTTAGAACCTTGAGAATTCCCTAGAACCCCAAGAAAATGCTGGGTATCTCAGTAGTTGGAGTCTGATTTAACCCTAACTTACTAGCTGTATCATCCTGGACAAGTCACTTCATCCTGTTTGCCTTAATCCACTGGAGAAAGAAATGTCAAACCACTCCCAGGATCTTGCAAAAAAAAGTCCCAGTCCAAAGGGTCACAAAGAATCTGTCATGACTGAACCACTCTGAGAGATTGAGGGATTTGTCCAAAGTTCAAGTCTAGACTTGAACCCAGGTCTTCCCAAATGACCCTATTGGCTGAACCATGCTTATTCTGCACTTTTGAATTTAAAGAATTCTTTACTTTATATATAACATAAAGTTCTTTCCTTTAAATATAAATCACAAAAAAGCCTTGGAGGGTAAGAGATCCCAGTTTTGGGTTCAGACCACTTGGGTTCAGATCCCTGCATGTGTGGCTTTAGGCAAGATCCTGAACCTCCCAGGTCTGTTCCCCCCATGTCAGAAGAGGTGAGCTCTGATATCCGTCCCCCCCTCCCCCCCAGCTTTGGCCTTGTGAGCCTGTGGTGATGCTTTGGGTTTGAATTCTGAGCTCTCAGAGACTGGAAACAAATGACTAATTTGGATTAATGGAAGTTACTTACCAAGAACTAACTAAATATGGGAAGTCCCAAGTATAGACAGTGATGTGTTACACACTCACCCAGGTTTGTATAGAGCACATCCCCATTCTCTGTCTGTGTGTAGCTAGACATGCATCGTCTGCAGACATACACACACAAATAGACACATCCAGTAGACGTGCAGACACACTTGCACTTACATAGAGAAGCAGCATGAAGCTAGGAAAGCTTAGGATCTTCCAGCTCAGGGGGGACCACTCAGGGTTCCTGTGTCTTTGGGCTCCTATAAGGATCAGATGAGATGACCTGTCAAGTGTTTGGCACAATTTAAAAGATGACAGAAATACAATTTGTTATTATTAGGATCTTAGAATTATGGAGTGAGAGCCAGCAGGGGTCTGGTAGGCCAGCCCGCCCTACCTTAAAAAAAATATAAAATAGATGTCAAAACTGAGGCACAGAGTTCCTGGCCTAATGTCAAACTTCTAAGTGGCAGCGCTGGGATTTGAACTCAGGTCCTCTGGAATTCCCATTACCTTCCTGGTTCACCTTATGTATGAACAGTGATAGAGATACAGTAGAATTTCAAATTTATCCACCATGAGAAACAGTTGAACAGAAATAATTAAAACAATAATAATGAAAATTTCATTTCCCATCTGATATTGATTCATTTATTCCATTTCTATCACCTTCAAGCACCATGAAATTATTTTTTAAAGGAAACAAACATTGGATTCAGATATCAAATATTGGATTTATGAAAGCTTGGGCACTAAATTAAGCAATCCAGAGATGTTGAAGTGTGGGAGCCAGAAAATTGGGACTTTTAGAGGGATGGGTAAAATAAGGAATAAGAAAGGGGAAAAGAGAAGGAAATGCATAGGGTAAAAAAGAGAGGCTGAAAAGAAAAAGGAGTAAACATAAAATGGAGGAAAAGTCACAAAAAATAATTAGAACTTTCAAGTCTATAAGAATCAGTCCTCTGTTGATAAATGGCCAAAGTATATGAACAGACAGTTTTCCAATGAAGAAATCAAAGAATTTTTGGTCTTAAAAAGTTTATATTCCCCAATTGACAGATGGTCAAAGGATAAGCAAAGGCAATTTACAGATGAGGAAATCAAAGCAATCCATAGTCATATGAAAAATTGCTCTAAATCATTACTTATTAGAGAAATGCAAATTAAAGCTTCTTGGAGGTACCACCTCACACCTCTCAGACTGGCCAATATGACCAGAAAGGATAATGATCAATGTTGGAAGGGATGTGGGAAATCTGGGACACTATTATATTGTTGGTGGAGCTGTGAACTCATCCAACCTTTCTGGAATTATTCCCAAAGGACAACAAAAATGTGCATTCCCTTTGATACTGCAATACCACTATTGGGTCTATACCCTGAAGAGATTTGAAAAAGGGCAAAAACATCATTTGTACAAAAATATTCATAGCAGACCTGTTTGTAGTGGCAAAGAATTGGAAATTGAATGAATGTCCTTCAATTGGGGAATGGCTTAACAAACTGTGGCCTATGTATATCATGGAACACTATTGTTCTATTAGAAACCAGGAGGGATGGGAATTCAGGGAAGCCTGGAGGGATTTGCATGAACTGATGCTGAGTGAGATGAGCAGAACCAGAAAAACATTGTACACCCTAACAGCAACATGGGTGTGAGGATCAACCTTGATGGACCTGCTCATTCCATCAGGGCAACAATCAGGGACAATTTTGGGGGTATCTGTGATGGAGAATACCATGTGTATCCCGAGAAAGAATTGTGGAGTCTGAACAAAGACCAAAGTCTATTACTTTCAATTTAGAAAAAAAAGTTATCTTATTATATAATTTTGCCATCTCTTATACTTTATTTTTCTTCCTTAAGGATATGATTTCTCTCTCATCACATTCAGCTTAGATCATGGAAGCAATGTAAAGACTAATAGACTGCATTCTGTGGGGGTTGGGAGGATGGAAGCAAGAATGGGGGAAAATTGTAAAACTCAAAATTAATAAAATTTTTCTAAAGAAAAAAGTTTATTGGGGTGGCTAGGTGGCACAGTGGATATAGCACTGGCCCTGGAGTCAGGAGTACCTGAGTTCAAATCTGACCTCAGACACTTAATAATTACCTAGCTGTATGGCCTTGGGCAAGCCACTTAACCCCCATTGCCTTGCAAAAACTAAAAAAAATTATAGTATTATGAAAAAGTCATATATAGACATTATTGATTAGAGGAGTAAGTGGTCTTAAAGTTACCAGTTGTATCTCATAATCAGGAACTAAAGCATAGACTAGTCTAGAAGTTCTGAACTGGAACCCTTAGCTCTTAAAACAGCCTTGAGATGCCATTTTTACATCTATCACTGGCTTAAATGATAGAAGGGGAAGGTGACAATTATGGAGAGGGTGTGGAAAATTGGCACACTAATTCATAGTTTGTAGAGAGCAATCTGGAATTTGCCCAAAGGATAATTAAACCAACTGTATCCTTTGACATAACAATACCACTATTTGGTCTATTTTCAAAGATGATTAGGGAGAAAGGAAAAGAACCAATATATTCTAAAATATTTATAGCAGCTCTATTTCTTGGGGGAGAAGGGAGAGAGGTGATGCATTGGATAGAATACTAGTGCTGGAATCTGGAGAACCCGAATTCAAATCTAGCCTCAGACACTTGCCATGTACTAGCTATGTGACCTTGGACAAGTCACTTCACCCTGACTTCCTTTCATCCAGGGCTATCTCCAGTTGTCCTAATCCATATCTGGCTACTGGACCCAGATGGTTCTGGAGGAGAAAGTGAGACTTGGACTTAGCACAGCACCCCCCCCCCCAATCCAATTCATGTGCTTGCCATGGCATCACCTACCCTGGTCTTTTTCGAGAACAAAGGACAAACATCACCATCACTGTGGTGGCAAAGAACTGGCAATTGCAGGAATGTCCATTACTTGGGGAATGGCTGAACAAGTTGTAATGTATGGTTGATGGAATACTTAACTGTGCTGTAAGAACTGATGAGCACAGTGACCTTAGAAAAACATGAAAAGACTTGCCTGAAATGATGAACTAAGATCATTTTATATTATAAATACCCAAATTTTCTCTAAAGAACATCTGAAGAAAGACAGAATCTTCATCTAGAGAAAGATCTGATAAATAGAAGTATATATGGAATAATTTTATATATCTCCATCTCCATCTCCATCTCCATCATCTCCATCCTCTCCATCTCCATCTCCATCATCTCCATCTCCATCTCCATCATCTCCATCTCCATCTCCATCATCTCCATCTCCATCTCCATCTCCATCTCCATCTCCATCATCTCCATCTCCATCTCCATCTCCATCTCCATCTCCATCTCCATCTCCATCTCCATCTCCATCTCCATCTCCATCTCCATCTCCATCTTCATTTCCATCTCCATCTCCATCATCTCCATCTCTATCTCATCTATATATCTACCTAGGGGAGGGGAGGGAAAGAAAGATTTGCATGATAATTTTGTTGCTTATTGGAAAGGAATGGGGATGTGATGTTTGTCCTTGGATCTTGTAGAAAAATCACAATATTGGGGAAGAAAAATCACAATATTGGGGAATTGATGTCATGACAAGCAGATGAATTGGATTTGAGTGAAGGAGTCTGTACTGAGTCCTCAATCTCAATTTCTGCTCCAATTATCTGGATCCAGGCCAGAGATGAATTTGGATAACAGGATATGGATGGCCCTGGATGCGAGGCAGTTAAGGTGAAGTGACTTGCCCACACAGCTAGTAAATTATGCAAAGTAGTTTTGCAATTTCATGTTCAATCCTCATTTCTATTGTCCTCAGTTATGGATATGCTTATTTTGTTCCATAAATTACAAATAAAATAAGAATTAAAAAAATTTATAAAAAATTCTTAGCAAAATCACTTTGCAGTTAAAGTTGATAATGACTCTAAATCCTAATCATGAAGATACATCACTGCACAACTTTACATGGTATTGGACCTGAAGATGTCATTGAGGCTGAGAATTCATGATCCTAGCTCCAACATGCTGTCCTTTTACTTTTCCTTAAATTTAAAAGGGAAAGCTGAGATTGAAGGGTTCCAGTTCAGAACTTCTAGACTGGTCTTTGCTTTAGTTCCTGATAATGAGATACAACTTAACACATACTGAACCAGTGCCTTCCATCTGCCAGAGCCTTAGGGTACCAATGTGTATGTATGTGTTGGGGCTGGGATCACTGGGCCAATGGAGGTGACAACAGTGAAAATATGCCCAAGTTCCTCATGCCCACTGAGCAAACAAGATTGAGCTAGGTAATGACAATAAGAATGACCAGTTCCTGTCTTCTAGGAGCTTGATTCTGTTAGGGAGAAAGAGGATATTCCTCCAGAAATAAAGATAAAAATCATCTTGTCGAGTAAAGTAGTGAGAATGCCAAGCAAACTCCATATAGGGTCCAGTTAGACACAACTGAACAACTGAACAGCAATAACTTTATATCTATTATTTTATATTCCAAATTTAATTGTATTTAAATCATTAAAGATAAGTTACCTAGATTTTAAATATTGTATTATTTTTGTGGAAAGGATAGAAAAATTACTGTAGGTTGACTGCAATTAAATGGATTTGAAAATGACTTAATAGATAGATTCAGAGTTGTAGTCACTGATGTTCTTGGAAGTGGGTCCCAGAGAAACACCACAGGACTTTGGGCTTGGACTTGGGCTCTTGAATGATTTTAGGAAAGACTTTGGTAGCAGTGTAAATAATCGACTTATTCAGCTTGCAGATGACCCAAAGCTGGGACCCTGACTTGAATCATACAAATGGAGAAGACTTTGGACAGTGGAGAACCCTAGGAGGGTCTGGTGGGACATAATTGAATCGGGATAATGGAAGGGCTGGGTTCCCAAAACTAATATTCGAATCACCTTGGGATGGCATTGTGAGGCCACAACTAACCCGACAAGCAGAATTTTTGTTTTTCTTTTACTGGGTGGAGGCTTCACAGAGGCGGAATGGGCTGGATTAGGAGGCGGGGTTCATGGTAAAGGGGTGATCATCCCACCTGGTGGGATGATGAACTCCTTAGTGAATGGTGAGGGGACATGTGGATGGGACTCTAGAGCTGTCTTAGAGAGTGGAAAGTCTGTCCCACCAAGGAGGGGCTAGAGGATGGTGCTGGGCCCCCTGGGGAGAGGTTGTCAAGAAACCAGTGTAAGCCTGCTGTAAAGGGGAGACTTCCAACCCATAGGGTTGCCCTGCAGTGTAGTGGGATGCCTCCTTCTTGGGGGCCTTCCAGCGTTTCATCAACGTTTAGTTTGGGTTCGGCTTGATGCTTATTGAGGTTCCTTCCTCTGGTGAAATTCTGAGATTCGGGGAGCCCTTGTTGTAGATTTTTGCTCCTGAAATGAAGGAGAATAAATCCCTGTTTTATGGGTCAACTTTTCAAATAATTAAAGTGAATTCTTTTCCATTCTAATGTTCTTTTCAGACTAAGCACCCCCAGTTTTTTCAACTAATCTAGAAATGAAACCACCCTCGGTGCCCACTGTGAACCTAGCAGTCCTGGTCTGACCAGGGGGTACCTCCCCAATTTTGGACACACACGTTTTTTTAAAAATATTGTCTGAGAGCTTCAGCTTTCCAGACTGCCTTGTCATTAACAGTTTTGTTGAGTAGATCTATTGTCAAAAATGACTTCTCCCCAGATTTGTGGTCTTAGAAGAAAGTAAAGACATATTTTTGTTGCAGAAATGCACTTGCTAATTTATTGAAGATGGTGGAGAGAATGCTTTCAATTAGTAAAGTCTATCGATGTGGCCTTTAGAGTTCTGAGAAGCAAGATAGACTTATAGGGTTAACTCTACGTCACATTCGGCTGGTTTGGGACAGCTTATGCAATATCAGCACAAATGTGTTGATGAATCTGTTAGGAGAAAATACAGTTTAATAGTACAGTTTGTAATGATCCTATTTTCTTTTTTTTTTTTTGGATTTAGTTTTATTCATTTTTTCCTTCAGTAATCTATAGACATGTTTGGATAATGTTCACTTTGAAAATTAAAACCTCTTGTACAAAAGAAAGAAAGAGAAAAAAACAGAAGGTTAGCAAAAGTAATAGCTCTTCTTATTGTGTGTGTGACATTCTGCTCCCTATCCCCTCACCTCAGTATCCCCATTATCTGTTTACCAGGACCAAGGTTGATTTTGATAATCACTCAGAGAAGCTTCCTTCTCACTTATTAATGGCAGTCCTTGTGGAGGATGCTTTCCTGTTCCTCTACTTCACCAGCCATTGGCTTATAAAAATCACCCTACACTTGCTTCTTGGTCCTCCCATTTGTAATTTTTATAGCACCAGTAACAGGCCATCCCATCCATCACCTGCATCTTGTCCATTTATTCTCCAAGTTCCAAATACATTCAGGAAACATTTATCAAAGGGCGGGTATATATGCCCCCTCCCCCAAAACACTGAAAGTCTTCTCCCATGTGGGGTGGTTGCTGTGCGTCACACGAGTCCCCTCACTCTTTGGGAGTTGGACACAGAGAATCATACATGGACCTGGGGAGGCCTGTAGCAGGGATGGGGAGGCTGCAAGGCTTTCTCTAAGCCACCAGAGGCTCAGTTCAAGGGGAGTTTGCAATGCCACCCCAGAAATGGAGGGACAGAAGACAGAAGGACAGCCAGCACATGTACAGCTGCCCCCTGAGAGTCCCTGAAGTGCCTGGAGACTGTGCCAAAGACATTGGGCTGTGGGAGCACGTGCTCCCTTGGTGAGCTCCTGGGAGGGTGTCTAGAAGACTTGCCCAGAATGGGGAGGGGAAGACAAGCCATGAGCTGTCTTCCTCCGAGGTGGTCACTGGACATTGACCCAAGCAAACTGTGGCCTGGCTCTGGAAGGGCTTACGGTCCACTGTGGGATGCCATGTGACAGTGGGGAGGTGAGGCCATGGCAAGCACGAGAATTGATTTGAGCCCCCTTTGTCCTCTAGAACCATCTGGGTCTAGGACCCTGGGTGTGAGGCAGGGTGAAGTGACTTGCCCTAGGTCACACAGCCAGTAAGGGGCAAGTGTCTGGGGTCGCATTTGAACTCAGGTCCTCCTGCCTCAGGACTGGGGCTCTACCTACTGTACCACTCATGTGGGTACCCCAAGAAGGCAGAGGAGATGGGGACTCAGGAGGGGCCTAGGCCAAATGCTCTTGGACAAAGCAAGATTTTCCATTCCAGACAGGGAGGGATCAGAGAAGATTTGTAGATTTATGTTTTGCGGAATGGCTGGGCTCTTGATGATTCTGCCTGTGGCATCATCCCTCACATGGGAACTCGTAGAGTCAAATCTGCCTGCACGTGAGTGTGCAGATGTGCGTGTGTGCAGGGGTGTGCGGGGGTGTGTGTGCATGCGCTCCCACCATTTCTTTTCCTGAGACAGTTTCAGGCAAATATTGTCTTTCCCTTGTCCCCTTCCATCTGCCCCCCCCCCCCAGCTTTTGTTTGTCCCTGTTTTGTGAGATGGTTTGAAAAAATGTTGTGGTGGTGGATTTGAAGGAAGCTCTGATGTCTGTTGGTTTCTGAGCAAATGCACTTCAACAGTGATTCAGTATTTAATGAGATTGTTTTATCTAGTTCCAGGGTCTTCCCAGAATTTAACTATGGCAGGAAAAAATAAATGAAAAGGAAATTTAGAGCCTTTATTTGTACTCAGATGCTTACTAGAATCTAATGCACCTTAGTAGAAAGAAGCCCAGATCTGCCCAGGTTTCTGTCTCTATTATCCTCTGGAGAAAGAGATCTTTTATACAAGAATTTTAACCAATACTAATTTCCTAACAGTGCCCTTCATACACTCTTCTTTTTTTTGGCAAGACAGTGCCCAAGGTCACCCAGCTAAGTTAGTATTACATGTCTGAATCTGGATTTGAACTCAGGTCCTCCTGACTCCAGGGCCGATGCTTTGTCCAGTGGGCTGCCTAGCCGCCCTCCCACACTCTTCTTTCCAGACAAAGTGGCCTGCTGATGTGGCCTGCTGATTTGTGCCTCAGAGCCCAGGAGACTCTGACTGTACCACCTTGCAGGAGCATTCTCCCTCCTCACCCATTTTCTTAGAAACCCTTGTTTCCTTTAAAAGTTAACTTAAGGGGCGGCTAGGCAGCATAGTGGATAAAGCACCGGCCCTGGAGTCAGGAGTACCTGGGTTCAAATCCGGTCTCAGACACTTAATAATTACCTAGCTGTGTGGCCTTGGGCAAGCCACTTAACCCCATTGCCTTGCCAAAAAAACCTAAAAAAAAAGTTAACTTACAATGGGACAACTAATTACCTAGTTATATAACCTTGGGCAAGTCACTTAACCCCCCCCCCCATGTTAAATAAATGATTTTTTTAAAAAAGCCTACTTTCAAGCCCCCTACCCAAGGTCTTTTCTGATCCTGACCCCAGCTCTTCAGGCTCTCCAGCATCTCATATTCATTTCATATCTACTCATATAGATTTATCTCCATGCACATTGTCTTCTTTTCTGTAGACTAGGAACTTCTCAAGAGCAGAGATCCCCCATGTCTGTCTCTGTCTCCCCTGTGCCTGGGACTGTGAATGGCACAACCCTGATTGGCCAGCCTCTCCCCTTTGCTTAGAGCCCCCCCTTTTTGGGCAACCCCTTCTACTTTGTGCTCACTTCTTGGTTCCTCTGAAGCTTCCACTCTCTCTTCCAGGATCTCCTCCTGGTCTCCCTTCAGATAGCCAAGGCCAGTGCACAGAACCTCCACCAGGACCTGCTTTTCCAGGGCTCCCTGGCTGGGGTCCCTGGAGGAATGGTTGGTCATTTCTGCCAGGGTTCTAACCCTAAAGGCTGCGGTTTCTAGTAACTAGTTATCTCCTTTAACTTTTAGCATTGGGATTTCATAGCAGCCTAGAACTGCAGCATGAAGCCTTCTTCTCAAGCAGGGGAATTTTCCTGGGGATTCTGGCTAGCCCAATCCCAAACGTCAAGGACCCTGGTGATAAGACACATGTCATCAAGAATATGGGTGACAAAGGGTTCATCTGAGTCCTTCTCTGAGAAGTTGACATGAATTCTCGTGCAGTTCCCTTAGTGTGAAGCAAGAGTGTGCTAGTAAATATTTAACAACCGGCTCCTTGGAGTGGGGGTGGAAGGGTGGGATTGAGAAACAACATAAACAAAATGGAGGAATATCAAACTTTTAAGTGATTTTGCAATTGGCTTCATTAACATTTTTTTAGAAGTCTAGACCAGTGGTCAGAAACGACAGTCTGTGAGCCAAATTGAGCAAACTAGAAATGGCTTTTGCATGTTAAAATCAACAAAATTGAATTTTAAAAATGTAAAGACTATTCTCAGTTTGTGGGTCATACAGAAACCAAGGCAGACTGGGTTCCCTCCCCTTCTCTCCCCTCTTCTCTGCTCCCTCCCCCTCTCTTCATTTCCTCCCCTTTTCACCTATGTTGTACATACATGTGTGAAAACATGTCATGATACAACACAACACCATGTGAAATGGGAATACACAGGATAGAGTAGGAGCACATCCACACATGTGCTTGCATGCAGAGCTGTATGATATTTACACATACATATAGGTGATACATGCTTATCGTGTATACTATACTCTCTGTATGATGCACACCCAGACACCCCATAGTCTCATTTCCCTAGTCAAGAGGCCTAGGGAGCTCTGCTCAGGATTAACGGCGTGCTTAGCAAAGGTCCAGGCCCACTGGATGGAGTCAGGACTTCCCTCCCTGTTCCCATTCTTAGGCTCATAGAGCTTCAGAATGAGAAATGTATTCAAAATGAATAGCAAGTCTTACACTTGGATTCCAAATATCAACTTCACAAGTCGAAGGTAAGGACCCCAGAGCTTAGAAGGAAGCTCTCTGCCCCAAAGTTCCCAATTTGATGGATTGTTAAGCAAACTTCAAGTCAACAGTGCCATATGACAACTCAACAAGCTGATGTCATCATGGGTTTTGGTTTGTTGCCTAATAAGTGTTGGTGAATAAAGAATGAAAAAGTAGAAATAAGAAAAGAACAAGAAGAATTCAGGAAAACCACAAAGTCAGTGTGATTCACATGTTATTTCTGGTTTTGAAAGGTGTGCTTGTGGAATGATTGCTTTGAAGGCCAAACTTATAAGTGTGACTTTTCCTTCCTTATTAGATTAGCAAAGCTCCATGTGTATACCAGTAACTCTATGTAACAACTCTAAGACTCATCACTTATTTTGTGATGGAAGTCAGAATGGGGATAATATAAAAAGAGAAGAAATGGAGCAGGAAAGAGAATAGAGATTTTAAAAAGTCAAGTAACTAAAATAGCCCAAGAAATGTTTGTTTTAAGGTGATCCACCATTGATCCTTAGAGAAGAGAAAGATCAAGAAAGGTACAATCAGAGCTAATTTAATATTGTCATGTCATTATCAATTGCAGAAAAAATACTCAATTGATTCAAGGGTTGATCTGGCCTCTTTGGACATTTGTTTTTGTTCTTGTTACATTTTTCCCTCTCTAGAGATGGTCATGAAGCAAGAGATGGTTAATGAAGTTTAGATCCTCCATAATCAAATTTTCTGAACTGTCAGGAGTGACTGAGCCTGGGGTATATGCCTGATGCCCAAGGAAATGGCCAAATAACCAGTGAAACAACCAGGAAATTCCAAATTGGTATGTCAGTCAAACAAAATTAGGTGTCAGTCTAACGGGCACTTTGTGATAAAGCAATTCTTATGGTACTTTAAAGTTTGCAAAGTCGAACCATTGCCCATATAGACACAGAAGTAGAACCCTGGTACAAATGGAGCCCTTTCTGCTCTCAAGAAGTTCACATCTGTTGTGTCCTTCTGGGATGATGCAAAGACAGGAAAAATACAATCGATAGAGTGATGTAAAAGAATTTCAGGAGGGAGAGATCAGTAGCAAAGGAAGGCAATCAGAAGATGTTTTGTACTGAATATTTTACACTTCAAAGGAGGCTGAGAGTCTGGAAGCCCCTTCCAAGCTTGGGGTACTGCCTCTGCAAAAGCCCTGAAGTTGGAGCTGGAATTTTTAAAAAATTTCTGGGTTGATTGAGATTTTCCACTGACTGTGTTAGTGTAACACTTGAATCACATTGCACTTTCACATCATAGCAAGACTATACTAAAAATGCCATCCACAAATATGTTAGAAACAATGACCAGCAGGTCATCACCTCCCCGTCCACTCTGGTCTTGCCCAAGCTGCCTCTTCCAGCCTCTGGTTCTGTCAAATGGACAACTTTCTCCCTTGATAGTAATTAATCCTTCATGTTACTGCCTTTGGGCTTTGGTGCTCTGCCTCTGACCCTTCTTTCTCCCTTTATCCAGTTTCAGCAGATAAAGTTCACCTGGCCAGTCTCAACTCTATGAAGCCTTCCTCATCAAGAGCGGCATTCTAGGTCTGTGTCTGAATTTCTAATTTCTAATTTATCCTGGTTATCCAAATCTTAGGACATTTAAGCTTAAGAATAACAATTCTTGGGGCGGCTAGGTGGCGCAGTGGATAGAGCACCAGCCCTGGAGTCAGTAGGACCTGAGTTCAAATATGGTCTCAGACACTTGATAATTACCTAGCTGTGTGGCTTTGGGCAAGCCACTTAACCCTATTTGCCTTGCAAAAAAAAAAAATTAGCAATTCTTCGAAAATGAAAGTTTACTTAATTATGTATGAATTGCCAGGAAAATAATTCATGAGATCATTTTATAATGTATTAACAGAAGTATTTATTTTTGCCCCCTCCCCTTTTTTTTTGAAGATAGGGCCTTTTATAATTCAGAGACCTTAAAGGCCATCTAAGCCAAGCCCCTCCCCATGTCAGATGGAGAACCTGGGGCTTAGGGAAATGAAGGGACTTGTATAACATCACAGTGGTAATGTCAGGGGCAGGGCTGGAACCCAGATCCTTTGACTCTGGAACCAGTGCTTCCAGTGTTCCATGCTACCTCCTATTTATGAAAGCCCCTGTGGAGACCATGATAAAATTACCCCTTAACATGCCTAATTTGTCTGATTTTTTTGTAGCCAGTTACATTTATGTGCCAGGTTAGGCGTTGCGTTCATTAAACTTCCCAATTTGAATGTATTTGGAAAGAAAGGAGTCAAATACTGGGTTTGCAGGAGCCCCAGGGTATGGTCAGCTCACCCAGGAGTGAAGAAGGCTGGGGAAGGGTGGGAGTTGGACCCCCGGGGACGAGACTGTGAGGTGGGAGAGGGAAGCAGAGCAGGAACTGACCAGAGCCCCATGACCTCTGTGGATGAGATGGGGGTCGGCTGAAGCCCAGGCCCTGCCCCCCGTGACCAGCCGCTAGGCTTCAAGGCCCAGCCAACTCCAAGGCCCGGCTTGAGTTGCTGAACTCAGCCCCGGACTCTGACATCTGTACGTGCTATGGAAGGCATGTCTGGGGTCCTCAGTCCTCGCAATAGCCATTTGAATCATTGGATCCAATTTCTGTTGAGTCCATGGTGGCCAGTCACACACTGGACACACGGCCCTACGGCCTCTTCAGACCATCCAGAGGACCATCCAGGAGGACTCTGGGAGCAGAGCCCAGCCTTGTAGGAGCTGCAATTGCGCCCATCTGGGGGTGAGAGGGGAGAGCTTGGGGTCCCTAGGAGAGGTCCCCCCACCCCATGGCTCTCTGGCTTCAGCCGGCTTGCACAAGTGAGCTCTTAGGTCCTGGGCCTCAAGGTTGGTTCCCTGGTCAGCAGTGCCCCCTCCTGGTCACACCACTCAGGACTCAAGCGTCCTGGTCAAGCCCACGAATCCCTTCTTTGGAACAGCCGTGGCTCCTCCAAAAACTGAGTGTGTGGGACCTTGGGAACCATCCAGCCTTACATTCACAGAAGTGGAAGGGACCCGAGAGACAATGTGCATCATCTTGAACCTATGGATCCCTCCCCCCAGCAGCCTACCAAGGGGTCACCACGCCTTCAGTTACTGCCAGTGCCCTCTGTCCACTGGCGGCCCAGCTGGGCTCCCAGGCGACTCTCCACTCTAGAAGTCGGACAGTTAGTCCTGCTTCTGTGCTTCCCACTGGCCCTCAGCTCAACAAGTCCCAATACCCAGGGTTGCTGTCAGGGCTTTGGACTTGGGGGCCTGCTCTCTAACGGTCCGTTCTAGGGAAGAGGCCAATTTGAAGGAAAGGGAAGGAACGTGATGTTCAGAACAGTCAAATGGCCATTCTCTTTGGAGGTCGCCACATTGATGGCTTTCTCTAGAAGTCAAGTGATCCAAAAAGAGAAAGGGCTGGTTCCATGTGAGAGCCAGTCCACAGAAGGACGCCACCTCCATGGATGTGCTTGGATTGGACGAATCCCGGGTGAACGTGGGCTAGGTTCACAAGAGGCCGAGGCCTGGTTGTGCGTGAGATGAGTCACTGAAAGGAATGTTAGGGCATAGAAAACCAATATGGATTATGAGTGTACCACAAGCTTAAACCAGGATGATTTTATCTTTTTTTGCAACAACAACAACAACAAAAAGAGTTCATAATAGAGAGAATGGTGATAGGAAGTCATCCAGCCTGTGAGGGTGATCCTGGTCAAGTCATTTACCTTCTTGGGGCTCCACGCTGCTCTCTAGATTACAAATCAAAGAACAGATGCTGGTCTTCATTGGTAGGGTTCCCTCTACCCACAGAATCATAGGTCCATTTCAGGTCTTGGTTACCCTATAATTCTAATCCTGGCTGGCTTCTCTATTAGAGTTTGAATAAATGGCTTGAATTAAATAGAAACCCTGAATGAAAAGCAACAGCTCAGTCCATAAGAACATCATTTATCCCCTGACCATCTCTAGAAACTTGATCTCTTCCTTTCCTCATTTTTTAGGCAGTGTCTCTGTATTTAGCATTCCATAAATGGATTCGAGGATTGGTGCTCTTTAGCCAGACAAGCCTCGGGCTGGTCAGGAGCCCTTGGGAGAAAAAGTGATTCCAGGAAAAGTTGTCTTCTCCACACCTTTTTTTTTTTACCCACCCAAGAGGTTGAGGAATGAAGCCATTTTAAAGAAATCTGAATATCTAATGCCAACTCTACTTGTACTCAAAGCCCATTTAGGAAAATAGTTTCATCTCTAAGAGGAGATTATTCTTGGCATTTTTCCAGACTCCATTTTTTTTTTTTTGCGTCATTGAATCAACATTAATTTTAAGATGAAAAATGTCATTTCCAAAGGTAGACTATTTGAAAAAGTACTTTATGGAAGGGAATTTCCTCAATTAGATGTGAAGTATGGTGTCTTTTCTGAATATATAAGGTAAAACTTAACCTGGAAAGGGAGTGATTCATTTTTTATGAGATCCTATAATGATAAATTTAGAACTGAGAGACATGTTAAAGATGATTTATTTTTCCCCACTCCCTTCCCCATCACCATTATATTTGTGAGGAAGCTGAGTCTCAGAGAAGCCAAGATTTGAACTTGGGTCTTTCACAATCCAGTGTCCTTTTCCATGATTCCAAGTAGCAATGCACAAAACTTCTATAGGGGGAAAAGGCTTGTTCTTTAATACTTATCTTAGAAACGGGCCATTTTAGGATAGGTTGGTGTTTATTATCAAGAAGTTGTGATTTTGATCAAACTGAAGATTTTTAAATGAATTAATTACCTTCATAAACTCAGAGATTGTTGGTACTGGTAGGATTGTCACATGTTGGATATAAGCTCTTTGAAGACAGGGACTGTTTTCTTTGTATTCCCAGGACCCATTGAAGGTACTTGATGGACATTTACAGGTTGTTTATTGATTGATTTTCCTGCACTTGAATGTACACCTTGAGGACAGGGGATGATTCATTTTTGTCTTTTAATTCCCATTACCTGTCATAGAGCCAACCCACATAACATGCTCTTAATAAATGTTGATTTGACTGAATTAGGCTGAGTGGAAACAGTCTTCATAAACTGAGATCCAGGCTAATGGGAATGTAGCCCTGACCCTGATTAAAAAAAATAAAAAATAAAAAATAATATTCTTGCATTCAAGATGCCTTCAGGATGTGTGTGGTTAGACCGCATTTCATCTGAAACAAATTCTTTGTGGGTTTTGGGCTTTGCAGGGTCAATCAGTTCTGGATGCAACAGGTTAAGAAGGGCAAGCTGCTTCCAAGGAAGGTGACCAGGATGATGAAGGCTCTGGAGGCTGTGTCTCTTGTGGATCAGCTGAAATGGGATGTTTGGCCTGGAAAGGAGACTTCAGGTGTCTGATATTAGACTGGTTCCATCTGGTTCCCAAAGGCAGAACAGGAAGAAATGGGAGGAAAATTTCAATTTAACCTTAAGGAAGAACTCTTGAAATATTTACACCATCTCAAAAAGCCAATGGACTGCCCTCGTGGGTTCTCTGTCATTAGAAAATGTCACTAACCATCACCATGCTTTGGGAAGTGCAGAAACAAGCACTGGGAACTTCACAAATATTATCTCAATCGATACATGATTATTTTCATTTTTTACAGGGGAGGAAACTATGGTAGACAAGGACTAAGTGATGAATCACACGGGAATAAATGTCTGAGACTTGCTTTGAACTTGGGTCTATGAGACCCAAGACCCAGTACTCTATCCACAATATCACATGATGAAATATTTTTATCCCTATTAAATTTAATTAATTAAATTTCATCTCATTAGATATTGTTCTAAAATTCTTAGTTCCGTTGGGGGAGTTCCTGATTATTTTTCATTATTCCATTTATCCCTTATAGGGTCATCTGTAAATCTGACTAGCTTGTGAATGCTGGCTTCTCCCCAGGCACCAATCAAAATGTCGAGTTCACAGGGTCAGAGGTGCATCTCTGTGGCACCAGGCGCCGACCCTCCAGCGAGTGGAGACCAGCCGTTCAGTGACTCACGACTCTTCCAATCACGCAGTCTGCTGGTGTAGGACGGGAGCGCCTGGTCCTGGGCTTTCCTGGCATCTCAGGATACTTTGCTACGTTCTCTTGATCAGTCAACCTCCTAACTCTGTCAAAAAAGGGAAATGAGATTGGTCAGTCTGGCTCAGGACCTTGAGCCTGGAAGGCAATAAGTGAGTGATTTCCAGGTACAGGGGATCTGAATGGCCGGCGGCTGGAGATAGAATGTTGGCTTCAGGAAACAGCTATTAGTCCAATTTGGCTGGAATGCTGTGAGCATGAAGGGGAGCAGTGTGAGCCCATGCTGGAAAGACTGGAGGAGCCGGATTGGGGAGAGCTCGAAGCGCCCGGCCTGGAAGGTGTGTGTTCTTGGAACAACAACAGAGCCGTCGGGGAGATTGGTGAGGAGGCCGGTGGCACGGTTGGGCTTGGGCCTCAGGATGATTGTTTTGGCATCTCTGGGAAGGATGAATTGGAGATGGGAGAGGATGGAGCCAGAAGGCCTCTCTTGGGGGGGGATTATTTTAGTTCAGACCAGATGGAATCAAGGCCTGCACTGAGGTTGTGGTTGTGTGAGTGGAAAAAGGGGAGCAAAATGATGTGGAGAGCGAATGTGCAAGTGTTAGCGACCGGTCAGATACCAAGGGCAAGGCAGATCTGCCAAGGGCAAGGCAGATGGGTTGATCTTGGATGAAGCAGAGAGTTGAACCCAGGTGCTCTGGTGTCCTTACCTAGGTTTTGGGGGGGGATTTCTTGAGTTTTGGTTCAGTTAGGAACCTGAGCTGGAATCAGGAAGGCCTGAATTCAGAACTAGCCTCAGACACTTGCTGGCTGTGACCCTGAGCCTAAATCTCAGTTTCCCTATTTGTAAAATGGAGAAATAGCATTGATTTACCAAGGTTGTTGGGAGGATAAAGTGTGATACCTGTGAAGTGCTTTGCAAACTTTCAAGTGTTTTATCAATACTGCTTGCTCTTTGCCCTTCATTCTGGAAGAAGACCATGGTGTCAGGGAGCTGAGGCCCTGCCAAGCATGTGAATTGGATTTGAGTGAGGGGGTGCTGTACCAGGTCTCCAGCCTCACTTTCTCCTCCAGAGCCATCTAGGTCCAGGGGTCAGATGTGCTTCAGGACCATGGAGTGCCCTGCAGGCAGCCAGAGGGAGACCTTGGTCCTTTTAAGCTAAGGTCTTTAACAGGTCTCAGTCTGAGTGAGACTATGCCTTTTCAGTAAAGTCAGGTAAGAAAGAAAAGAAGCAAATGAAGTTAAAAAAAAATCAATCAGGGTTTCTGACCTAAACAGAAACAATTGCTCTTTACATTCACTCTGAGCCAGTCTGGTCCCCAACTCTGACCAAGTAGAGCTTGGCCAGGGACCTGTTGTTGGCCAGTCTATGCAAACCAGAGATCCGATTCTAGTAAAGCCCAAGATGCCAGGTTTGCTGTTGCTGTTTCTATGAATGCAGGGGGTGATAGGACATAGGAGGTGTCACTAAAACACTGCCTCTGGCATCCATACCTTTAAGAGATTCCACTCTCTTCTTCCCCCTGCTCCCCCATCCTGGACTCATAATCCTGAAGGAGACTGGAAAAGAAAGAAAGAATGAGAGGAAGGGAGAGAGGAAGGAAAGAGAAGAATGGAAGGGAGGAAAGAAAAAAAAGAAAAGCTGAATTTATTCATCTGTTAGAGATACAGAAAGAAAAGTGAGGAATCAGAGTGGCTGGAGCTGGAAGTTGCACCAGGAAGAGTCCCTCCCAAATCCTTTTCCATATAAAGAGGGAACTGAGGAATTCACCTCATCATTTTCCACTGGCTGACTCCTGGAATTGGGGGTCTCCAGAAACCCATTATTCTACAAGGTGCCTTCAGCTTTGTAGGTCACACCTACTCAGGCCATTTCCCACCCTGCTCCAGGATAACATCCTGCCCCTCCCTCAAGTACTTTCCTTCTCTCTGCCCCCTCCACCCTCTCCTCTTTTTCAGCTTTTCTTACTGTGTGGTCACCCATAAAATTGTAAGCTCCTTGAGAGTAGGGACTTCTTATTTTGTATTGCTAGTGCTTGGCATCGTGCCAATGCAGTTGGTGCTTCATAAATACTCATTAACTATTGCCATTTTAATAAAGTAGACAGCATGGCTAGTTGTCAGCCGGTCAGAGTTTGTGAGTTTAACGTTATACAAAACCCAGTCCATCTCTGATATTGGTCCATTTGGAGGGGCTGGGGCCTTTGGTGGGAGGGATCATCTTGTCTTTTCTGGCTCTTTCGGAGCTATCATCTTGAAGGAGGCAGCAGAAGGAGATGTCAGGATCTGGAGGCATAAATGCTACTTCCTCTGAAGATGACAAGCCAGAGACTGGTCTGGAAGGACTCATGGTTATGGATGCAGGGCTATGGCCATTCCCAGTCATGGACTCTGGAAGGACCTGGCAAGATATGCAGGTCTGCCTCATTACAAATTAATGTGATTCGGCCTTGGAATGGGACTTCTGAAGAGTCACGTTAGTAGAAATGGAATGCCTAGAACAAAAATGATTACAGTGCTGTCTCCACAGACATCTTCAGGGAAGGTAAATGACTGGCACCAAGGAAGAATTCCTGGAAACTCCAAATGCCACTTATTTATTGACCGAGATTCCTGGATGTCCATCCATCTACAGCTGCCACCTCAACCCTCAGCACCAGCTGTAGAACCTGATACCACTTAGCCTCAGGGACTGTGTTTCAATAATTGCAGGGCGCTGGGGGTCGGGGCCCCCAAGCTGCTGGTTCTTCCATACTGTGGTGAACAAACTCCTACTTCCCTTGTTGTTGAGATTCAAAGTCTACATCTACCAAAGCAGAAGTCCTGATCCCTGCTACCTGGCCCAGGCCTCTCACCCCTCCAGCCCCTTCCCCTCTACAGTCTATACCACCCTGTGCTGTCCTGACCCCCCCCCCCCCCCCCCCGCCTCAGTGGTTAACAGACTCCTCTTTATTCTGAGTCTCGACATCACTTCTCTTCAGGAGCAGTGTGGGGTCCCTCTCCAGGCCTGGATACTCATTCTCTAATGATTCTACATCCTGGGGCAGGAGGAGAAACAGATCTACTTGCTATTCCTTTCTGTCCTGCCCAAGCCGCCTCTGATATTTGACTCAGGCCCCTTCTTTTCCTCCGAGGGGGCCCTCCACCTAGCTGTCGTACTTGGCCCAGTCTCTTGGCTTCCTTTTTCAAGTGGTTTAGGATGTGGGTTTGAGTCTTCCTCTGAACCCCAACTCTGTTCCTTTGGTTTTGGTGACTATACCCATACATACACATAGACACACATGTATATTTGCATGTTTGCACCCCCCCCCCAATCTAATAATATTTCTTCCATACTCAGGAACTCTGATACGCCTCCCTCTTGGGACAACACACCAGCCTTCCATCCCTCCCTCTCGCTCCCTCTCTCTGACCCAACTTTATGACTTTGGCCATGTTATCCAGCCTCCCTGGGTCCCGGGTTCCTGACTGATCAAACAAGAGAGTTGGACGAGATGCCCTCCTGGGCCTGACTCTAGGTCCATTGTATCCTGATTCCCCTAAATGAAATCAGTAAGTATTAATTAAGCACCTGTTGTATATCAGGCTCTGTGCCAAACTCTACACCCCCCCCCCATTTCTAGGAGGCTGCCCACACCATCATCTTCATCCTCCCCCTCCTCCTACCTCTACTTCCTCCTCCTCCTCTCTCTCTTTCTCTCTCTCTCTTACACACACACACACACACACACACACAAACTGTTTCCTACAGACATTCTCAGGGATTTTTAATCTGTTAATGAACAACAACAAAAGTGTCATTCCTTAAAATGATTATCTTGTATCTAAATCAATCAATCAATGAACGCACATTCATTAAGTGCTTCTATATTATAGCGGCTACAAAGACAAGTGTGAAATATTCTTTTTTTTTTTTTTAAGGAGCTTCCCTTCTCCCAGGACAAGTACTGTCTCTCTAGATTAGTGAATACTCCAGGCTGACTGAATCTCCCCCTTGGGGGGCTGGGGAAGAGGTTTCTTTTTAATATTATTGGCTGGAGCCTCACGTGTTTTCTCCAGTGTTGGTGAATATTGATTAGACTCCACCTGGCGTGATCTGACCAATGGGTGGGGGGGGGGGGTCAGGACTGACATTAAATGAGATGGGGACAAATTAAACAAATTGGGATAGTGAGAAACCAAAAACCAAATTTGGGTGGGACTGGGCCATTAAGGGGGAAACAGAGGATAGATGAGTTGGGCCATCATAATTTGTTTCAAATATTTGAAAAATTATTATGTAGAATAGAGATTTCAGATATTTTGTGTAACTTCATCGGGTAGAATAAGGTAGCTTATGGCTACTTCTGCTTCCAAGGAAGGAAGATGTAGGTTTGTTATAGTGAGGAACTTTAACAATTAGCACTATCACTAGACATGTTTAAGAAGATTATTATCCCTCAGAGATGTTGAATCAGGTAAATGACTTCTCTTGTCTCCAACTCCAAGATTTGATATTTCCTTCAATTAAAAATTTCCTAATTTAAATAAATGTCCCAAAGTTATATTTTCTTGTTAATATTGTTTATTTTTCAGAGGCATTCTTTTATCATTTCATCTAAGTTCTAGAGGAAAATTTTTCCTTTTATTGAAATAAAGACACTCAGAATGCCCCTGCTCTATTTCAATTCCCAGGATTATGAATATTCATTCCAGTGAGCATTTAACTAAAAAGAATTCAAGATGAAAGCCAAACTGTGATTCCCCTAAGGCATTGCTCAATTTGTCATTTTAGAAATTCCTATTCATTTACGCTCACTGTTGGGGCATCATTTAAATTATCTCCATATATATATATATATATATATATATATATATATATGTATAAATGTATATATATCTTAGTTTGTAATTCCCCTTGAGCTGTGAGACTTCTCTCTTGCCACTATGAGGTCTGCTCTGGTGCCCACATTATATTCAAAGGGCCAGAAGAAAACCCCCAGCCTTTATGAAGACTTTTGAGAATGCAGATAATTGCCTAGAATGAGAAGGTGGGATGGTCAACTGTCTGTAAACAGTACAAGGAGTTTCCTCAGTGAGACTCTGGATCCCTTAAAGTGTTGAAGAATCTCACTTCCTGGGAAAGTTCTCCATGGGACAAACAGTGAATAGCATCAGTAAGTTGGCATCCACATAGAGTCTTCCCAGCATAGCAATTATTACCCATGGCCTAGGGTAGGAAGACCTGGCTTCCAATCCCACTTCTGACACATGATCTGTGCGACCAACAGCAATTGATTTAACCTCTCTCCTTGTCTGGAAAAGGAACAAAAATACTCATTTTTCAATCTCATTTTCCTAATCTTTATGCTTATCTTCATTCTTATCCTGCTTATTTCACTCTTCCTCATCCTTCTCCTTCTCCTTCTCAGATTTTGACTCAGTAAGGAAGGATTTCCATACAGTTAGGATTATTTGAAAATGGAGGATTCAGACAAACTTGTTAAGGATGGTGTCAAGGAGATTCTCTCAACTAAATGTCAAACAAGATGTTCCCTGATGTCTTCTCCACTTATGATCCAGTAATTGTCTTTATCCTCTTCAAACACAAATCATGTGCCTACTTAGGGGTATGATGCCATGCTAGGTTCTGAGGTTGACACAACAGTATACCATCTTTTACCTTGAGGAACATATGGTAACAGCCACCAGGAAAGAATGCTGCATTAGCTCCTTGAAAGGTTCTATTCCTTTCCTGAAAGAGGGCTAATCAAAGAACTTAAGCAAAGTTCTGACCACTCTGTGGGCTTCCAGGTCATTCATTGGCATTTATGGAACTTGGAGTTTCCTGACAAGGAAACTTTCTGCAAGTATACAAAAATGCCACAGTCACTGCCTTCATTTCATGGCTAGCTGGCATTGTTTGATTGATGTCACTGCTACTGTGGCTCCCATTTATGGTCTCTTGGTTCTGGCTATAGCTCAGAAGAGGGTAGCCAGTTGTGCCCATGCCATTTCTAAAGCTTTGAAGGCAAAACTTTTAATGGTTTGGCAATTACAGTTTATGCCACTATTTTGGCTCCCATTACACATTTACTGTTAAATTGGGTGGATGGTGGTGGTGGTGGAGGGGTTCCTTTGCCTCGCCCTGGACATTTTAATCTGTGTAATTCATTTTTTTGGGGGGGGAAGATTTGCCTCAGGTTTTTCTCCAGTTTCAGAATTTCCTAGTTCCAAGTAGCTTCCCAAATCAGTTCTCTCTTGCAACAGTGAGGAAAGCCGGTGAGTGTTTAATAGTTACCATTTGAAGTGGTGAGTCAACTGTCCAAATGGTGAGATTTGGAAAGAATGTTCCAAGGGACTCATGTTTTCCAGAGTTGCTTCACCCAGGGTTTGGGTTTTAAATGTGACCCATGTCACCCTCAAGCAACAAAGACCCACATAAATTTCCATACTAGTTAATTCTATAATGATGTCCAGGAAGTCCACCAGATGAAAAGAGTTGATGTCATATTCTTCCCTTCCCCCAATCTTTCTCAAGCAAACCCTCTATAGATTTGCAGTGCACAGAAAAGGAAGATGAAGAAAAATAATAGCATAATGTTTTCATGTATTAACTTGGACCCTGATGTGGTGACCTGCTCTATTGATGGACTTGGTTAGTGTCAATAAATCCTCAAATGGATTTCCTTCAGAGGTAGAGATTGCTTGTTTATCCAAGCTTTATGATAGAATGTTTAACCAGTATGATGGTGACCATCCTCTCTTGGTACTAGAGGAATATTTATCACCTGTCTTTTATCAGTCTTGCCATCAGACTTCTAGTCCTCATCTTCTTGATGATGCCTTCTATCAATAAAATGTTGCTTCTTGTTCATCCTCATCCAAACTCTTCCATTGCTTCCTATGTGAGTCTCATTTTTAATCCTTTGTAGAGTGTTCTTCAAAATACCATAGATGGGTTTTTGGTTTCATGGGAAACTTGGGGTCAGTAAAAGAACTTTGCTGTTTCCCAAAAAACAATCCAACCTGTTTCCCCCCTCTTGTTCTAACTCATTATTGATCTAATATGATCTGTCCCAGATACACATATAGTTGGACAAGCTCTATAGGGTATTCCAAAGAAATACATATTGAAATGTAGACAATAGACATTCTTCATCTATTTGTCTTTTCAGTGTATATAGGCAGGACAAATTCCTTTGAGTGATTACGCATTTTTTTCTCAGATGCTTTGCAGTATTATGGGGCTTGATACAATTAACAGTGTCTCCCACAAAGAGACTCATCTGGATGACTTTGCCATCTGTGAGTCCTTTTGCTGATCTTCTCCATCAGAAGGGGAAGGGCACTTTTAGTAGAGATCCTTGGGGTTAGGGACTGTTTGGCTTCTCTTTGCTCCCCTTGCCTAGTCCAGTGCCTAGTAGATATTATTAGGGTCATTATGATAATATTTCTATTATCATCTCTTCTAAAGATTCTCAAATGACTGGTGTATGGTTGAGAGACACTTTGTTATTACCTGAAGTAATTGGTAGTTTAAAAAAAGGGAATAAATTTTGATCATCTCTTCAATCAGTCAGCCCACAAGGATAAGTTAGGCATCTACTATGCCCCTAGTCCCTATGTCTCATTGTTAGACATTAAGACAAATTAGAGATATTTTCATGAATACACATGAATGCTCAGGATCTTAAGCCTCCAGAGATCAAACCTGGTATACTTTGTATAGATCTTTTAGCCCAGAAGTGGAGATAGGAGACCATCATTAATATGCCAATAAATATATGTTTTTGAAGGGTTAGGGTTAGTCTTAACCTCTCTCCTGACTTTGAATCTCTTGTTTCCAAGCGCCAATTAAATGGGCTGAGGGCACCCTAGATTTAGCATGACTAAACCTGTATTCATCGCCTTTTTTCTATACCTACCATTCTTTCTCCCTTCCCTTGCCAAAGGCACCTCCATCCTCCCAGTCATCCATTCTCATGGACTCAGCACCATGATCAATTCTTCACCATTTCTCACTCCACCCCCCCCCCAACAGAGAACACGTTGCCCAGCTCTGTAACTTAATGCTGTCTTTTTTTATCTCTTATGGCCACCTCCTTTTCTCTTCTGATGTTGCTCCCACCTTGGTGCAAGTCCTTATCACTTCATGCCTGAATCATCGCAGTGGTTTACCATGACTCTCTTGCTTAAGTCATTCCTCCCTCCAGAACCACCCCCCCCCCCCTTCTCAGGTACCAAGGGATCTTCTTAGATGCAAGTTAAGTTATGGCATCTCCATCTCCAGTGAGCTTTGGTGACTTCAGGTCCTGTCCATGCTCTCCCAGGCTCTTACATTATTTCCCTTCCCCTTCCCCCAATATTCTAGGATGTGATGACACTGCTTCCTTGCTGTTCTTTGCACGTGACCCTCAACCTCCCAACTCTGTGGATGGTCACTGGCTGTCTTCCATGCCTAGGATGAATCACTTCCCCCTGTTTATTTTGTACACATCTTGTCCATAGCTGTTGCATGTTACCTCCCCCAATGCTAGATCCTTGGGGTTGGGGACTAGTTTGGCTTCTCTTGGGTCCCCTTGCCTAGTCCAGTGCCTAGCAAGAAGTTTTTGTCTATCTTACTTGACAGCTTACATGGGGAACTGAGATTGTGTTAGAGATACCTTCTATGGGATTTGTCCTCCCTTACTATAAGAGATTGGGGGCTTCTGAGGGCAGGAACTATTTTGTTTTTGTCTTTATACATCAACAACTGGTGAATCATCTGGTAAACACATAGTATTATTTAATAAATATTTATTGAATAATTGACTGAACACTTTCAGGCATTTATAATCTCACTGTCAGGGGTCCTTCCCATCATAAGTTAATATCATAATCCATCTATGCTAATCCTATTGAGAACAGCTTTCAATATTATTTTCCCCAAAAGAACATGCTCTTCTGATTTCATTAATAATAATGTTTTCCTTTCATTTCTAAAGAAGACCTAGACTTCAGGAAGGTGATGCCATGACAAGCCCATGAATTGGATTTGAGCGTGGGGGGCTGTGCTAAGTCAGCTTCGTTTTCTCCTCTGGGGACAACTGGGTCCAGTGGCCAGATAGGAATCAGGTTGACTCGAGATGGCCCTGGATGTGAGGCAGTCAGGGTTAAATGACTTGCCCAAGGTCTCTCAGCTAGGAGGTATCTGAGGTTAGATTTGAACTCAGGTCCTTCTGACCTCAGGGCCAGTGCTCTATCCACTGCAGCATCTAGCTACCCTCTGGTCTCATTAATATTTAATAAGACACCTTGGTAGCCTTCATACTGTCTTTCTTCTACCTTTTATGCTTGCTATAGGACCCAACTCCTTTCCAGTCATCCATGAGCTTATATCAACTTTGGCACTATTTCTTACCCTCAAGTTGTCATTGAACTTTGTCATAGTCTTCCTCTATTGATCATTTTGCTTTATATGACTCTTTGGTCACCTGTCACAATGAGGTGGCTTCACTCACCTTGGGAATATCAATCTAAACTGATAATGTGCAGGGACCATAGCCTAAATCTTCCCTCTTCCTCCAGTATGAAAAAGTTTCCCAACCAGGTGGGAGAATGGAAGGGTTGACTTTACATCATAAGCTGTGGGGTTGTCCTCTTAGATGTGGATTAGATTGAGGGAGGCTTCTCTCTCCTCTTTTGATGGGATCAGGCTGCTGCCTTCTTCACTGAAATTTCCACTGTTCCCAGGCAAGGAGCTGAGGCATGCCTTTGGATCCCATCAGAATATACACAATTAAGAAGCCATGGCCTGAGGAAGCTAGAAGTCATAGGCTTGGCTCATTCCATGTTTGTTGGAATCTTTGCTCTTGACCTTGCTTTCCATCCCATCCTTCTGGCTGCCAGAGAGGAGGCACCTCCTGGGGCTGCTGTCAACTCTTTGCTGTCCCTTTCCTTTGGCGATGGAGTAACAGTAACCTCTCCTCAGATTCCTTCTCTTCTCCTTCCCTTTCCTTAAGGGTGAAGAGAACGTTAGATATGACACCACTCTTCTCATGCTTGGCTCCTGTTTCCTCTGCTCTTCTTCTCTGCTGGGACAATGGAGTCTCATATCCAGGTTTGTCTAAACCTTGGAGGTTTAATACTATATACCATTTGCTTTCTAGGCATAATTGTACATCTTTTCTACTTAAAATATCTATTCCTGCCTTTTGTTTGAACATGATACTTATTTCCCAAAAAAATCTCCCCCCCTCCACTTTGTCCAGCAAGCCTTCCCTTGGAACAAAAACAAAGAATCAAAAACCCAAACAGTTCAGCAGAACTTCTCAGAGTGTTGACAGGGACTGGCAGCCTGCCTATTTCCACATCTTTTCTCCCAGGCCAAGTGTGATCATTATAATCACAAAATCTCTACTTCATGTTTTTTTTTCCCCTTTCCATGTTTTGTGTGTTGCTGTAGTAATTGCCTTCTTCATTGTCCATTCTTTCAGAGAACTGCCAACTTTCCATCCTGGAGAGTGCTAAGATGATTCCATAGACTTCCTGAGCCCCCTTCAGAACATTTTTTCCTCTCCAGATGTGAGGCTCAGTTTCTCGGTGTCCTATGTCCCCCACCAGATCTGTGGGTGCTGCAGGCTCCATTTTATTGAATGTTGCTTAGTGGTGAGTCTGCTGAGACCAGCGTGTCCTATGGTTTACAGCTGCATGGTGTGGCCCTAGGAGGGTATTGATGTTGAGGGAAAGGGATAGAAGGGAAAGAACAGAATCACCATTTATTAAGCTCCTATCATGCCCCAACCCTGTGATAAACACTTTACAAATATTCTCATTTCCTGTTCACAAGAACTCTTGAGAGGAAGGTACTATTATTATTGCTTTACAGTTGAAGAACCCAAGGCAGATGGATGATAAGTGACTTGTCCAGGGCCACACATAACAAAAGGGATCAGAGCCATATTTGAAGTTGGATCTGGTAAGTTATCCACTGTGCCACCTAGTTTCCAGAAAAGGGAAAAGCATGTATATGGAAATAAATGTGATATATAAAACAAAAAAGGTATTAAGAAAAATTTAAAAAAATAATGGACAAGTAATAAGACCCAGGAACCCCACCCCCTCCACCAAAGCATACCTTACACATTTAAGGGAATTAGGGGAAGGGAGGAAAAAATGAAGACTAAAGTATAGATTCTAAAATTTTATTATAAAACTCAAATTGCAAAAAATAAGTAAGTAAATAAATAAATACAATTTGAAATAGAACAAAAAAACTAGATGACCAGGTCAATGGAAGAGAATAGAACATTGAGGATTAGAATTAAGCATATACAAGACGTAGGCATGTAATGACCAAGATCATAAAACACTGGGGAAGGGATTCATTATTCAATAAAAATTCATTGTTTAATTAAAAAGGAAAAATGTAGAGAATTATGAAGAAAATCAAGATTAGATTCATATTTCATTAAAAAATGGTTCTTGCGCATTCTCCCTTTACTCAGCATGGAAAGTGCCGTCCTATTTTTCCAATTGAGAGATCACATCTGTTTTGGAAATTGTGAAGTTCCAGGCTGACCAGAATCCTACACCCCCCCCCCATCCCCCTGCCCCAAGCCTTACATTCTTGTACAGATCCTTCTGAAAAGAGTTCAGTGTCCCCACTCCTCTTGGATGAAGTCAGAATCCACATCCTTCAGTGGGATTAGGTCTTCTCAGGATGTCAGAATCCTAGGGACCATTTTCCATTTTTGGAGATCAGAGTCCTCATAAAACAGACTTGAACTCGCCAGGAATGAGGTTATGGAAGGTCCTTGCTGCTTGTCGGAGGAGAGAGGGCTAACAGCATCCTCTCCTGGTGGAGTGGACACTCCTATCTCCTTCCTGCCTGGCTGCAGGGCCAGTCAGTCTGGGGCTCCACTACGTCCTTGTGAGCAGGTTCTTCTATCACTGAGAGGCAGCAGATGTCTGGAGATTGAGGATGGCTTCTCACCAGCTGTAGGGGAGAGAGCCTTCAGGAACATAGCTCTAGGAGGGCATGACAAAGAAAAAGTCCCTGAGAAGCAGCCCTGCTGACTTGGCAGTGGCTTCCAGAAGGGATCCCAGTGTCTCTTGGGAGCTTCTCAGCCATATGCAGGAGGAGAACTCTCTGAGGTTGACCAGGAGGCTTCAAGAGCTCTCTCCTGCCTCCTAGGCTACAGCTGGACATTTGAAGCTTCACCAGCATGGCCATGATGGATCTTTCCAGGTGGATGGTGCATTTCCTTGCTTCACATACCTTGCAGTCACATACCTGACCTCCTGGCCATTCTCTGTACGGGAAATCTCATCTTCCTTTTCCAAGCCCTTTCCCCAGGCTGCCCTCATTTCTGTAGTGGTTCCCCCACCTCCTCCTCTTCTTGGAATCACTCAGTCCTTTCAAGACTGCCGAGAGCCTCCAACTCCCAATTCCCCCATTCCCTCTGAGATGAGTTTGTGTATATTTTTTATTTATCTCCAACCATGTTGTTTAGCCACAATAGACCAAGAGATCTCTGAGGTAGAAATGATTTAACTTTTGCCTCTGAAGCTCTACAACCTGACATAGCAGGTACTTAATAAATGCTCATTGAATTTTAATGAACAGACCAAAAAGAGAGAAGGACCAAACATTTATCCTTCTCCTATATATGCCAGGGCCGTATATTGGCATTATCTCATTTGATCCCTCTGAGTAGGTAGTTATGAACTCCATTTCACAGTTGAGGAAACTGAGTCAGACAGGTTTACATGACCTTCCCAGGGCCACAGAACCAGTGTTTGGGCTGGATTTGATTTTTAGTCTTTCTGACTCCAGCCTCATGTTCTCTTTCCATTATTCTACATTAGTGAGAAACAAAGAAGATCACATAGAAGAAAAGCAAACAAATTGTGGATACGCTTGATGCTGTTTTATCTGAACGTAATTCAAAGGGGAGGCAAGAATCAGGCTGGCGGAACAGAATAAAGGTAATTTGGGAACAAGAAGTTGGACAATATGGCAGATGGGGAAATTATTGAGGAGTGGGCAGAGTGACAGGCTTGGAGTCAGACTTAGCTAGCATCTTACAGCTACCAGTTGTGTGGTGCGCAGCAAGAACCAGGCTCTCTGAGCCTTGCTTATCTCATCTGTAAATGGAGGATGTTCCTGAGTCTTGTAGAAAGAATGTCCCCCATGCAGCTGGCATAAGGCTCAGATGTTATAATCTTCTCAAATGCTTGGAGAACTTTACCATGCTGTCTAAATATTGGCTCTCATTCTCTCATGATAGGATAAGAAAGGTGGAGGGTTCTGAGTTTCCAGCCAATCTACCCTCCTCACTTGACAGCTGAGGAAATGGAGGTTCAGAGAATCTACTCAAAATCAGAGGGATGGAGCCACGTCTGCTGACGCTAAATCCTCTGTCCTCTCTATGATTCCCCACTGCCTCCAGGCTTGCAGTAGATAATCAGGACCATGGGGGGGGGGGGGAGGAAAAAACGTGAACATCCAAAAAGTGAGTAAAGAACATTTTGTCCTTAAACCCAGCTGTTGTCACAGAACATCCAGGATTTTTTTTATTCTCTCTCTGTCTGCCTCTTATCTTCTGTCTCCATCTCTGTCTATTTCTGTCTGATTCTCTCTCTCTCTCTCTCTCTCTCTCTCTCTCTCTCTCTCTGTCTCTGTCTCTACTCTGTCTCTGTCTCTTCTCTTTGTCTATCCCTAGCTCCCTTTATGTCTTTCTCTCTGTCTCTGTCTCTCTTCTCTGTCTCTCTCTCTGTCTCTGTCTTTCTGTCTCTGTCTCCTCTCTCTGTCTCTCTCCATCTGTCTGTCTGTCTCTCTCCTTGTTTCTATCTCTCTGTCAGTCTGTCTCTCTATCTCTCTGTCTCTTTCTATCTCTGTCTCTTTCTCTCTCTGAAGGTCTGTCTGTCTCTTCTGTCTCTCTCTGTCTCTCTGTCTCTCTGTCTCTGTCTGTCTGTCTCTGTCTCTGTCTCTTGACTATTTTGTGTACTTTATCTCTGTGGATAACAGGAAGAAAAGAAAGGCAGTAGAAATCACACCACTCAGTTTTATATACATCTTAGCACTCCATTGCAGGGAAGGTACCTGAAAGTGTGAATAATTATGGTTATCTCTGTGTTTCATTCATGAAAACTTCTCTCTTCCCTCTCACTACTTTGGTAACTTTCAAATAGACAATAGCTCAAAAATAGATTAAAACAATAGAGACTAAAATCAAAGCAACATTATCAGACACAAAGCTTGAAATTTGCTGTGAAACATACCCATGATTGAAAATTCTCAATATCCAGGGACTCTCCTCTTCTGTTGTAAGGCCAAGGTCTCTGTCTCTCAAGGTCTCAAGGTCTCTTGGGTCAAAGTATAAACAGTTTGAAATCATGCTCCTCACTTTAGTGGTTTGTGATTCCATTCAATTCCCTCTGTCTTCTGGACACTGTGCTAGCTTTCAGGGATACACAGTGCCTGCCCTCAAGGATCTTATGTTCTACGGCATGTTCACAAATACACAGATAAATCATGGCAAAACTTATGTGGATTAATTAGGGGGTAAGACCTGCTAATGGCCAGGGGAATCAGGGAAGACCTGGGCAGGAGGTAACACCTGAGCTGAACCTGGAGTGGAGATTGGGGGTCTGGTGCAAGAGGCGTGAAAGATAAAGAAGATGGACAGCATTATAGGGGTAAAAGAAAGTATTCTTGGTTGGAAGATAGAGTGAGGGAAGAGGGGGGAGCGGGGGGAGAGAAGAGAGGGAGACAGAGAGACAGAGAGACAGAGAGTGGTTGATTGAAAGTAGAGTGTGGGGGGCGGCTAGGTGGGCAGTGGATAAAGCACCAGCCCTGGAGTCAGGAGGACCTGGGTTCAAATCCGGCCTCAGACACTTAATGATTACCTAGCTGTGTGGCCTTGGGCAAGCCACTTAACCCTGTTTGCCTTGCAAAAACCTAAAAAAAAAGTAGAAAGTGTGTGTGTGTGTGTGTGTGTGTGTGTGTGTGTAGGTATGCATATGTATAGGTAATATGAAGTCAGCTTCCAAAGATGGATGAGAGCCAAGCAGCAGTGCCCCATTTTACAGATGAAGAGACCAAGGCTCCAGGAAATGGCATGACTGGAGCTCCTAACACCATTCCTAAGCTCTAAGTTAATACAGATAGTTTTCAGTTACAATTTATCATAAGAAAATTACTTTTCTTAGCACTTCTTGCTCTAAGCATGTGGTTTTCATTTAGAGATCGAACCACAAGAAAAAAACCACGTGTTTATAGCCTTGAAACACCAAAAGGAAAATTCAGTCTCTTTGTGCTTTAAAGAATGAGAAGGCCATTAACAACGTATCCAGACTTTTCTTGGTTATCAACTTGAATTCCCATTTTGCTATTAATGATTGCTTTGCCAGCAATTCAAGATGCAGACATTATGGTGAACAACTATAGTTTTGAATTTTCACTTGGGGAAAGAGAAATCTTTAGAAACTTGATATGATGCTCAACATCAGCCCCAAAAGAACAGTTTAATATCTCCATGGAGGGATGATTCTAATAGAATGTAATCTCCTTGAGACCAGGCGATCTTTCACCAGAACTGCAGGGCTGCTCCACATGGTGAGCAGGTAATGTGGGTAATGTGATGACAATGACATTACCCCTCTCCCTCTCCCTCTCTCTCTGTCTCTCTCTCTCTTCTCTCCCCCCCTCCCCCCTCTTCCCTCACTCTATCTTCCAACCAAGAATACTTTCTTTTACCCCTATAATTGGATTTGAGTGAGGGGGTGCTGTGCTAAGCCCCCAACCTCACTTTCTCTTCCAGAGCCATCTGGGTCCAGTGGCCAGATATGAAACAAGGCAACTGAGATGGCCCTGGATGTGAGGCTGTCAAGGTTAAGAGACTTGCCCAAGGTCACACAACTAGCATCAAGTATCTGAGGCTGGATTCAAATTCCTGTCCTCCAGATTCCAAGGTCAGTCAGTAGTGACGGTGCCACCTACACCATTGAGTTGTAAGGGACCTCACAGTCTAGCTAAGATGCTGTCCAGAAATAAAAGTGAGTTATTCAAATAATTATATTAAGACAGAGAGACAGAGATAGAGACAGAGTCACAGAGAGAGAGAGAGAGAGAGAGAGAGAGAGAGAGAGAGAGAGAGGAGACAGACAGACCTTCAGAGAGAGAAATTAATTAATCATAATTAATTATTATTCACCCCCCCCAGCCTGGTGGGCATCATTTGGGATACTGGGCTGAGAATAGGATCAGGGAGCCATGCTCTTCCTAGTACCTTCTGACCCCTCACTGCTCACAAGAATTTGCTGCAGAATGACTTCACTGCAGTCTCATTTTTCTCTCTCATGTTCATTCTTGTGATTTCTGAGAATTAATATGAAAACTCCTATTTTCTCTTTTTTAGGGGAAGAAAAATTGGCTAGTTAGAAGGAAAGATGGGGGTTAAGTTAAAGTATGCAAGTCAAAAAATTTCTAAGTATTTGACATTGAAGCTAATGATTTCTTCTACATTTATGTTACAAAGAATAATAGGATTAGACCTGAAAGGAACTTCTGAAGTCTTCTGGCCTAAAATCTTTCTTAAAAGATTATTTTACAAAATAAAAAGCACAGCAGAACATATGAGATGGTTTATAATATAAAACAGTAAACTTGGATTTCAAGAAAACCTATATAATGAACACTATATATTGTGTTCAAAATTGTCAATGTTTTTTTTTTTGCTTCATTGTAGGTTTTCTTCTGTTCTTTACTGTGCACTATTTTTTCTTCCCCCCTATGGTTATAATTAAGCATGGATATGTACATGTATAGACATATCCTTATATATTTAATTTGTGTGTATGTCTCGTTTATATTTTCTTTTTCTACTACCCTTGCCCTCTTATTACTTAATCAATGACCCATAGAAGAATCCCTCCCTTACATACCCTTCTATAACTTTCTTCCATTTAGTTATGACATTCCTGTAAGTATTAATTTACATACACTTTTATATATACCCTCTTATCCTGTTCCCTAACCTTTTAACTCATTACTCTCCTTATCCAGTCTTCTTAATTTCTTTCTAAATTTAGAAGACTTTTATAGCTTTATATATGCATACACACATATGTGGATATAAATATTTATTCATTTAGAAATATGTATACATATGTGTATTATTTCCTCTATAGCCCATTCCCAATGAGAGGTTTCCAGAACTACCTGCTCTCCTTCCCCATTTAATTCCTTTGTATCAATGCTTTTCACATCTTATTTGTACACTGTGATATACAAATACCTCTTTTCCTAGCCCATTTTACTTGTAAGAATCCCATTCTACTCAGCTTTATCCCCTTCTTCCCTTCTAACTATTCAGTTACTAATGATAATCTTGGACTTATGGTTTACATTTCCATGTGTAGATTATTGTGCCCTTATTGAGTCTCTTGTATTTGATCTTTGATGTTTTTCTTACAATTTTTTTTGGTTCTGGTATATTTTCAGGTCTTTTTACAATAAAATCAGTCTGAAGTCTGGCAATTTGTTGAATGCCCCCTTATGCTTAACTTTGCTGGGTATGATATTTTCAGCTGAAACCCTAGTTCTTATACTCTTCGATATGTTGTGTTCCAAGATCTACAGTCTTTTTTGAATTGTTTTTATTGTTGCTCTTAATAGTTTCTCCTTAACCTGGGGTTTTTGAAATTTAGTTATGATATTCTGGTAAGTTTTCCACCTAGGATCCCTTTCAGGTGAATTTTTTTATTTCTACTCTCCCCTCTTGGTTCTAACACTTCAGGACAATTTTCTTTATTCTTATGTTTTCTCTTTTTGATCTGTTCTCCAAATCTGTGAGATATTTCACTCTCTCTTCTATTTTTTAATTCTTTATATTTTATTTTATTATTTCTTGGTTTCTTATACCTTCACTTGCTTCCCCTTGTTCAATTCTAATTCTCAAAGAGTCATCCCCCTCCCAATATCCTGGGTGTTCTTTTCCAGTTGGTTTACCTTCTTTTCATAATTTTCTTTAGTTTCCCCCCCAATATCTTATTTGATTTTTAGCCTTTTTGAGTTCTTTTATGAATTCTTTTTCTGTGGTTGAGTTCTTTCTCCTTTGGCTACTCATTTGAAAAAAAAATTGATAGCTTTTTCTTATATTCTGTGTATGTGTGGGGGTGGGTGGGTGGGGGAGGTCCCTGATCCCAGGAGCTTTGACTTAGGTCCAATCTATCTATGCTCACCTTTTCTCCTACAAGGCACAGCTGGGGACCCTTGGCATAGTGTTCTGTAAATAATCTTATTGTGAGAACCCTCCACTGGTTATGACAGAGAGTGAGGTGGAGGGCTGTAGGTGAGGCAGAGTTGAAATGAGGTTCTCTGATTGCAAAAGGTTGAGCCTATATACCTGGCAGGTGTATCTGATCTTCATAATCAGCAAGTGAGGCTCAGAGCAGTCTCCTCAGTTCATGCTCCTGGACTATTACATTCAGTTCTCTCCTCTGACCTGGGATCAAGACCAGGAACTTGGGTCTCCTGTAAATGTGGATAGCCAGCAGTGTCCCTCTCTGCTGCCTCTGCACTCAACTGACTTATACTGGTTCCCTCCTGCCCTGGACCACCACAGCTGGGCCTAGAGTCCCTTATCAGCTGAGGTTCTTTCTCCTCCTGGGCTCAGATACTGACTCTTCACACTGGGAGGTGAAAATTCCTGTAGTTGAGGTGGAGGCTACCTCCCATTCCGGAGACATTTGTGCTTCACTCAGCCAGTGGAACCTACATCCAGTTCAGAGAGCTTTTTTGGGATCTTCTTCCTTTGTCCCAGAAGGAACTCTAGATCTTCTCTGGTTGTCCCTGGAGGAACTCTAGATCTCTGGTTGTTCCAGAAGGAACACTGTTCTGTCATAACTTTTATTTGTTTTTACTGCTCTACTTTCACTCTAAAATGTTTTTTGACTTGTTGATGGAGGAAATCTGGAAAACTTAGAATTTTCTGACCTACTCTGACCCACTCCCAGAATCCCCTCCCTTTCTTTTACTTTTGGGAAGAAGCTGAGATCTAGGGAGGACAAAATGATTTGTTCATTGTCACATAGTAAGGAAGATGTACAAAATAGTCCAGGCTTGTCTTACCAGAAGACATGGAATGTGAGAGTTTTCTGAAGAAAAAAGAGGTAAGAATGAACTGTCCATTCAAGAATCTCACTATTTCATGTTTTAACATTTTAAATATTTAACTCCTGGGAGAGTATTCTAATAGTTGCTTATGTTTAAGTCTTTGTTAATGTTATCTTGTGTTTAACTATTTATTTTTTTGTAGAGAAATAAATAGCTGTCCCATCCTGATCTAAAGTCTATTTTGAGGGCACTTCTGCTTCATTTTCAGGGGATATTGCAGGCAGGAGCCAAACATAAGCCTAAAGTTCTCCCTGAGTTCCAGGGTGAGGTGAAAAGAACATCAGAAAGAACCTGACCCCTCCATTTTAGAGGAGAGGTTCTTCTGGTACTGAATCCAATTTCCTTCAGTCCAGCTATGTTCCTTCTGAGAGGGAGAGTGGAGAGAGGCTGAGAACCCTCCATACTCCTTGGGCTCACAACAGTTTTGTGTTGTCTCACACACAGACACTCTTACAAACTCACCCTCTCACCCTCACTCTCATACACTTACCCTCTCACCCTCACTCTCCTACCTTCACACTCACAATCCTACTCTCACACTCACCTTCTACCCCCCCCCATAATGTAAGCTCTGCCATGCTTCAAATAAGTATATGAATAAGTTTTCAAAGAAATTCAAGGTATCAAGCATATGAAAAAGTGCTCCAAATCATAAATTAGGACCATGCATATCAAAGAAGCTTTGAGGTCCTATTAAAAACCCATTAGATTGACCAAGATGACAAAAGCAGAAAGGACTCATTGGAGGGATGTGGGAAAACTGTTCCACTAATGTACTGTTGGTTGAGCTGTGGCTTGGCTCAGCCATTCAAGAAAGCCATTTGGAAATCTTTCTCCAAAGTAACTTTTACCAAGGGATTCCACAAAAAAGGTCTACATCCCAAAGAGATAGAAGAAAGAGAAAAAGCTTCCTATGGACAAAAATATTTATAGCCATTATTTCGGTTGTCAGAAAGAACTGGAAATGAAGGAAGTGGTCATCTATTGGGCGATGACTAAACTGATTATGGCATATGAATGTAATAGAATATTATTATATCTCATGATGCAATTTGTGGACATGGAAATGATGAAATGGACAATTTCATAGGAAACTGGGAAGCCCCCTATGAATTTATCCAGAATGAAGTGAAGAGTCAGAAATACAATTTATAAATGACATAAAAACAGATGACTCTTGTCAACGTTATGATAAACCACAGGTCCAGCTGGTGCCCACCTTTTGCTTAGTGTGCAGAATAAGACATATACAAATATACACACATACATTTGAACGTGGTCAATGTGAGGATTCATTTGGCTTGACCATGCACATTTGTTATGAAATCTTTCTTTTTTCTTCAATGGAGGGAGGTGGGTAATGGGAGGATGAGGGGAGATAAGAAGAGAGTAACAAGAAAGAAAGAAGAGGAGGTCAGTAAGGGATCTTTTTTAAAATTTCAGAGAAAAAAACCAATACCAGAAAGCCCACAAAATCTTCAAACACTGTAAGATAGTATATACTTTAAAAGAAAGTCAAATTCAACATTATATTGACAGTTTTATGTATAATGCTCTTATTCTGTTCTGTGTATATGGAAATGCCTGTTCTATTGTTTGTTAATTTTAGCATAAGCATAATTAAAAAAAGATAATCTCTTTGAGGGCAGGGACTGTTTTCTGTCTTTGTATTCCCAAGTCCTCATTACAGTTGCTGGCACCTTATGGACAATTGAATGCTTATTGATTGATGGCCTAATGGCATCTTGCTGTAAACCACTTCAAAATCCCCCAAGGTGCTTTAGGCACCTATCAGTGACAAACTGACCTTGTTTAAAGATCTGAGAGGAAAGATCATACAGATGAGTTTTGATGAGCTGTCCATCGAGAGGCAGGTTTAGATGAGCTGTGTTGTTGCCTTCATAGGCTGGGAGTCACCATTCTGCAGCCAGATATCACTTCCTGGTGCTTTGCCCAGTGTCGATGGAGCACGGTTTGCCTCACCGATACAGAAGGAAAAAGATAGCACTTGAGGGCCAAGAACTCCCTTTGCTATTATGCACATCATTCCTCTCACTATAATCAACATAACTGGACAGGTCATGTCATTTTACATCTGAGGACATAATCCTCTTCGATCATGAAGGATGGACATTGTCAGGGCTGCTAGGTAGAAGACAAGGGGATATTGCAGGCAGGAGCCAAACATAAGCCTAAAGTTCTCCCTGAGTTCCAGGGTGAGGTGAAAAGAACATCAGAAAGAAGGGGAGAATGAAAAGGATCAGATGGGGGGGAGAGGTCACTTTAGGCTGGACATGAGAAAACTAGTGAGGGGTCTGGGGGCCAGGCTGGAGGTCTACCTCTGATAGCAGCGGGAACAGAAGCCTATGAAGTCTTTCCTTCTGGGTTATTGACCCAGAGTCTCTCTGAGCTATCTCACTTGAGTCTCACAACAATGGAGGGGAAAGCAATAGTCAAAACAATTAACAATTGAGGACACTATCTTCCCTTTACAAGAATGATCCCATTTGGGAGTTGGGTGCTGTGATTCTCCCCATACCGATCAGGAAACTGAGGCAAACCAATCAAGTTGCACAGCTAAGGGTCAAATTAGAACTTGTCATCTTATCCAGCCTTAGTACTCCATCCACCTGACCTCCAAGGTGCCACAGTTTACCTTTAGCTTCGCCCCGGTTTAACAAAAGGGGAAGCCAAGGTCCAGAGGCTCTCAGGGTTGTGCAGCTACCTGGTGAGTGTGAGTGGTGGGATTCAAACCCAGGTTTGCCGGACTTTAAGGCCAACATTGTCCTCTGCAGGCTTTTTATTCACAGCAAAATTTCTGCAAAATTTCAATTCTGTCCCACAAAGGAATAAATACAACAATCGTGCGTTTGCCAATTGTGGATCGGCCGGCTCTGGCTCCAAAGAGGGTCAATCTAGTAAGGAAAGAAAATCAGTGTTTAGCAAACAGTCTTCTGGCATGATTGCTCCCTTCAAATGAGGGGCTATTTGCAAAATGGCTCATTCAACCAGCTGGATAGAGTTTATTTATTTGATTTCTTTTTAGGGTGGAGGGGAGGGGCAGGAGGACAGTTTAAGCAACATTAGCCAATCCTCTGAGACATAGGTTGTAGAAAGGAAAGGAAGATAGAGGCCAGAGGAGAAAGAACCGATTGTTTGATGGGTAAATCTGCGGGCATGCTTGTCCCTGGGCAGGTCTGTGTGTTTAGGATATGACCCTGCATACACACACACAGTGACCCACAGGAGATAGGCTAAGGAATGTGCTTCTCTTTCTAGTTGGTTCCTCTCTGTGCTTTGGGATCCTGGCAACATCTGAACTCCAAGGGCTGCCAAGAGCAAAGCGCAGTAGGGATGGCGCATCCCTGTCTGAGAACTGGGTGGGCAGGAATTTTTCATTTCATAAATCATTACCAGCAGCTGCTTTGACTCCACAGCCCTGAGAAGCTATTACCCAGAAGAAGGGGAAAAAAGGCCTCTCTCCTTTTGTCAGTTTTGAAAGATTTTAAGTGTTTAGGATTAGGTTTTTAAGAGACCACAAAATCTCTGTGATTCTGCTCTCACAGCCAAAGTGATTACATTTGGTATTTTTTTTCATCTTCTTTATCAAGAAGCCAAGGAAATTTGGGAAATTTGTCCTTTCTTGATTTTCATTTAATGGTAAACCTGGTAACATGTTAACATGGGAACTGGAGCAGAATCATTCATTTTCAAGTCTTTGTGCCATCTCCCTTTTAAGATTTCCTGCCTGGCGTATTGCATCACAGCCAAGCAAGATGTATATATGTATGTGATGTGTGTGTATATGGATCCTTCAACACGTCCTACACTCTCTTGAGCCAATGATTGGGCTCATTCACAAGTCACCTTTCACCATTGTCTAAGTGGCGCTGAATTCAGAGTGTGGGGTCTTGGAGTCAGGAAGACCCACTCTTAAATCTAGCCTCAGATACTTGTTAGCTGGGTGGGCCTGGCCAAGTCCTTTAACCTGTATTTACCTCAGTTTCCCATCTGTAGAATAGGGATATTGATAGCCCCTACCCCACAGGGTTGTGGTGAGGATCAAATGAGATACTTTTATAAAATGTCCAACCAAGTTGTCATTGGGTTGTCTCAGGACACTGATATGTGATCTTCTAGCCTGCCATCTCTGGGCTTTTAGAACACAGCCAATCCTGCTTCCTTATCCAGATCTGGAGCTGCCATCCCCCAGCCTTGTCTGCATGATATCTTACTCCCAGGGCTAGCCATCTACCTGCTCTGCTCCTCCCTTGTTAGCATCCTCATCTCTCCTACAGGTAAAGTTTGGTGGCTGTTGGGCTGCTTCCTTTCTGCTGCCACCCATCTATGACAGATTGAACTTCATAGGCTCCTTCTATCTCTTTCCCCAGAATTTTTCCAGGCCATAAGAAGTCCCACTTTGTGACTCTGGGGCTTTCCCATCTCCTCAGTCTCCTCAAATAATGCCTTCAAATCATCTTGGATAGGTGATAGCAGATAAGTGTCCTGCATCTCACTGGAGAAAGATGCTAGAGCTTTTCTGTCTCTAAAAATGATAATTTACCAGCCAACAAAGCATTTATTAAGTGCCAAGTACTTTTATAGAATCTGGGGATAGAAAAATAAAAAAAAAACATTAGTCCTTGTCCTCAGGAAACTTTCAAGGGAAAAGGTGTGTGTGTGTGTGTGTATAACTATATATGCATGTATATTTGCATATATAATATCAGTATATATTGAATATAAAGTAGTGTATTCAGAACAAAAAGTGAAATCTTGGGTAAAAATAAAGGGGTAGCTGTAGGATTAGAGGAACACTACTCTCAAAGGATTCCAAATTCTCCTTCCATTTATTTCCTGTTGAACTTGAGCAAAACACTTTATCTCTTTTGGCTTCAGTTTTTAAAAATCCTTAAGGCACAGCTCTAAGTCCTCTAAATCCAAAACAGGATTCACCTTCAAAGTTAGACCCAGAAAGAGGCTGCAATGGTCACATCATATTCAGTTCTAGGAACCATATTTAACAAAAAAAGAGGATTGTGGTGAGAAAGGGAACTTTCTTGAGGACGGTACTCCAGTGAAGGAAGCTAATTCATCAAGGAAATGGAGGTGTTTAGCCTGGAGCAGGGAAGACTGGGGAAGATATGAGAGCAGTCTCCGAGAATCTAAGGGCTGTCATGGGGTTGGTCTAGTTCAGCTTTCTCCCAGAAGACAGAACAAGAAGCTAGGAGGAGAATTTTCACAGAGAAGCATTCCCTCTTGAAGCAGCAATTTCCAGTGTTTAATAGGCTATTTCTGCTTTGGGAAATCTGGGTTTTCCTCACCTTGAAGATCTTTATGTAAACCCTGAATGGTCACTTGTTGGCTATGGGTTCTTGGGAAGTCTTGGCCACCTATGGTTGGACATTGATGACTTCTGCCACCCTTTTGATGGTTGCATGGAAGCTGAGTAAGGGGAAAAAGTCTTAAGTCAGGAAACCAATCAGGAGACGGTAAGAGGTAATGAAGGCCTGAACTCATGTCCTTTTCAGGGGAACACAGACTGGTTCTTTGCTTTTCTCTGTACTTTCCATACTTAGCATATAACTGTCATAGTTATAATGGATCAGGGCACTTACAGCTGGAGAACTGTTTGAAAAAACCTCTTTGAGAAGGAGAGTGGAGACCTAAAGGTGCTGAGGGTCCTAGGGGGGTGGATGCAAGGATGATGTCCATTCCAAGTATGGGAGGATGAACTGGATGATGTCCAGGGGTGACAGAACAGTTGTATGAAGAACAGACAGACTAAGGTAGTCACATGCAGCTAATCTGAAGACACTGGAAAGAACTTCAGGGATCTTTGTAGGAGAGTAAAATGTTCGTTAGCTACCTCAGGGAAATTGTGAGAGCTGTTCTTTGTTCTACTTATTTTGGCATTTATACCAGACTCTTAATGGGCAACTGATCTGGCACCTCTGGGCATCATCCAGTCCTACCTAGTTGCCCCAAGAGTCTACATTTAGCAACTCTTGTAGACTACAGTATTTTAAGTTAAGAAGATAACAATGATGGTAACAATTTTCACAAAATAATAGGATTTTACTGTTGAAAGGGACTTTTAAGAATGCCCAGCTAATCTTTTTCTTTTTTTTGAAAGATTTTATTTGTTTTGAATTTTCAATTTTCCCCCCAATCTTGTTTTCCTTCCCCCAACCCTCACAGAAGGCAGCTTGCTAGTCGTTACATCATTCTCATTGATCTAAGTTGAATGTGATGAGAGAGAAAACATGTCCTTAAGGAAGAAACATAAAGTGTGAGATATAGCAGAATTACATAAGATATTTTTTTTTTTAAATTAAAGGTAATAGTCTTTGGTCTTTGTTCAAACTCCACAATTCTTTCTCAGGATACATATGGTATTCTCCATTGCAGATACTCCAAAATTGTGCCTGATTGTCCTTATTCTTGAACAAGATTTCCTCATCAACCAGCCGTTCGGGGGAGCTCTCAAGGGAGGAAGAGTCCTCTATCTCTCCAAACAATTCATTCTACTTAGGGTTAACTCTTGACTGTTACAAGGTTTTTCTTTCCTTTAAGCCCAAGATTCTCCTTGTAGGTTTGACTAGTTTTTATTTTCTATATTCTACCATTTTTGCTAATTCTGCCCTTTTGATATTATGCCCAAGTTTTCTGCTTGTTTTTTAGATGAACTCTGCCAGAGGTTGGTGGAATAGTTTCAACATACTGTTGTGATCCAAACATAAGCGATCTTTAGTTTTAGCATTACAAGTCAGTAGCATATACTATATGCAGTGGATAGAGCACTGGAGACAGGAGGACCTGAGTTCAAATCCAACTTCAGAGACTTACTAGTTTCATGATCCTGAGTATGTAACTTATCCCTACCTGCCTCAATTTTCTCATCTTTAAAATGAACTGGACAACAAAATGGCAGACCTCTCCATTATCTTTGCCAAGAAAACCCCAAATGAGGTCATGGAGAATTGGATACAACTGAAATGACAACAATGACAGCAAAAATATATAGATATATACTTGTAGTTATAGTTATTAGTTGATATCTTCTTTTGAAGTCAACATCAAATGAGGAACAGAATACAACCATGACTTTAAACCAATTCTCTTAATTTTTTGCAGCAGTTATGAAAATGGTTAAGCTGAGAATGTTGGGTTCTGTTACCAGCAGACAACCTTCTGTGCTAAATATCCCTTTGTTGGTGTTATTTCAATAGGCCTCTGATTGGATTTTCATGAATTTGCTGAGTGTTGATGTTTGCTCTTCAGTTCTCCTACCACCATGTAAACCACACTCTATGGCTAACCATTGTAATTAGGTTTGGGGGAAAATGAAAACTCACTCAGTGGAAACTGGTTTATTAGAGATATTGGCTGAGCTCTGTGTGGTTCTTTGTGTTTTTCTTTGATCAAGAGAAAAAGAAAATCTGTGAAAATTGAAGCCATAAGAGAGTTGGCCTTCTAAGTAGGACGGTGTGATTGAGAAATATTGATTCAAGCTGAAAGTTGTCATGAATTCCCTTCACTGTCTGCAAATTTGACCAGTTTGTGTAAGGTTGTTGTTATACAGTCAGAAATGGAGCCTGTTTATCCATAATTCTTGCTCAAGAAGAAACTTCATGTCAAGTGGACCTGTCATTGGGCTTGTTCTCTTCCATCTTGAGCTTTTAGAAAACGGGTTTGTTCAATCACGACTGAGTGATCTGAGCATGTAGTCATTGGTCTCATTGTCATACTCCTTTATTCTTGCAGCCACTTTTTAATTGATTATGCCAACAGCTGTGGCTTGCTTCTCTCTCAAATTTATTTTTAGTGCTGTGGCCAGATTGGTAGCCCTCATGCATAGGTCTGCCCCCCTCCCAAGATGCTTTAGTGATTGTCTATCACCTTCGAAATAAACTCTGTGTGTGGTGTGAATGCCTTTCTCACTGACTTGGGGAATCTTAAACCCATTCATGTTCCCAGCATCCTAGTTGAATCATGCTACTAGCTGTTTCTCTGATGAGATACTGTGTCTTCTGCCTTTGTCTTTGTATAGACTGACCCCTCTCCCCATTCCCCCCAAATGGTATGACCTCCCTACAAAAGGCCTTTCCTGATTCTTCCAGAGAGTAGTGCTATTCTCTTTCCCACCCAAATGGTTTTATGTTTCCTTTTATAATTTTCATCAAAAGTCAACATGACAGAGTGGATAATTAGTTAGTCTCAATGTGGAAGACCTTGGTTTCGGTCCTTTTTCTGACACATAGCTGTTATGTGACCCCCAAGAAAATTCACTTAATTTAGTTCCTCCAGGAAACTCCCTAAAACTAATTTTTAGTTTGATCTGACTTTAGTAGAGGGAATTTCCTCCCTGGTAATTCCCTAAATTAATAAAATCATATGTTCAGTTTCTTTCCTTCCACTCCCACCCCCCTACCCAAATAAAAAAAATTGTCTATATAATTTCTTTCTCAGAAGTGGAGAGGTAATCTTGAAGGAAGGGACTATTTTTTTTTATTGCATCTCCAGAATTTAAGACAAACTGATAAGCATTTATTTATTAAGCCTCTACTATATGCTGGACACTTTTCTAAGAGTTGGAAATACAAAGAAATGTGAACAAACAAGTTCCTGTTTTCCCTCTAAAATTACCAATTAATCCCCACTGACCAAATCTAATACTTTTTCTTCTGTCTCCTGTTTTTTTAATTTAAATTTTTTAAAAATTCTCTATTTAACCTCTAATGCTGTTAATCACCTTCTCTTTGATTCTCTCTTTCTAAGTTTTTATGACACTGCTCTTTCCTAGTTCTCTGACCACTACTCAGGACAAAGAAAAGAACCTTGGCAGGGGGGATATTTCTGGATAAGGGATATAACCCGAGTGAAGGTCTAGCACTCCTGAAAAGGAGTGGTCAAACATATCAGAGTAGAGGAGAACCAGGAGGAAGTAGTGTTGGGGGAAAATCTGAGAGAAGGAACATCAAGGAGAAAGAGGGTGCTTGACATTGGCCAAGGCTGCAGAGAGATCAAGAAGACTAAAGATTAAGATAGGTCATTAGATGTGTAAATTCAGAGATCATTGGTAACTTCGGAGAGTATGGATTCAATTAAATGATAAATTAAAAAGTTAAACTACAGGGAATTAGGAAGAGGAAAGGAAAAAAAAGAATTGGAGGCACTGATTATAGACAAACTTCTTTGACCACAAATGGGAGGAGAGATATAGGATAACAGTGGGTATGGATAGATGGAGTGAGGTTTCTTTCTTGTTTTAGGCAGTAGGGTTGCAACCAGTAGACAGGGAGAGATTGATGATAAATGAGAGTGGGAACTGTAGAAGGAGCAATCTTTTGGAGATGACAACACACAATGAGATCCTGTGCTCCTGTAGAAGGGTTTGCCTTGGTAAGGAGATCCACCTTATTTCTGACAAGAGTGAAGGAGGGCTTAGTGACTGAAGACATCTTAGTGTTATATCATGAGGTGGAAGGGAGAAGATGGAACTCTCTCTTAGAATGACCTCAATATTTTCAATTGAAATATGAGACAGATGGATCTATGTAAAGGAGAGAAATTTATCACCAAACTAGAAATAGGGTATATTATAAATTGCAAAATGGATGATTTTGACTCTATTGAAATGTTTTTGCACTAATAAAACCAATGATACCAAAATTAGAAGGAAAATGGAAAGCTGGGAAACAATTTTCACAACTAGGAGTTCTGGTGGACTCGTTTCTAAAATTTATAGAGAATTGAATCAAATTTATATGGTTATCAGTCATTTTCCAATTGCTAAATGGTCAAAGGATATGAACATCTAGTTTTCAGATGACAAAATTAAACTATATATATAATCATATGAAAAAATGCTCTAAATAATTACTGATGAGAGAAATGCAAATTGAAACAACCAGGAGGTATCATCTCACATCTATCAGATTGACTAAGATGACAAAAAGGGAAAACGATCAATATTGGAGAGGTTGTGGGAAGATTGTAATATTAATGCATTGTTGGTGGAGTTGTACACTAATCCAATATGGAATGATGCCCAAAGAGCAATAAAACTAATCATATCCTTTTGCCTATATACAGAAAAAAATAAAAATGGGAAAAGTCCCACATGTTCCAAATATTCATACCAACTCTTTTTATAATGGCAAAGAATTGGAAATTGAGGGGATACTCATCAATTGGGGAATGGTTAAACAAGTTATGGTACATGAATACTATGGTCCTATAAAAAACCACAAGTGGTCAAGACTGTAGAGAAGCATGGAATGAGTTACAGGATCTGAAGCTGAGCAAAGGGAGCAGAACCAAGAGAACACTGTACACATTAACAACAACTTTGTGAGTTGCTCAGTCTTGACGGATGCAGCTCCTCTCAGCAGTTCAGAGAGCTAGCATAACCCTAGGAGACCTGTTATAGACAATGCTATCCACCACATTCAAAGGAAGAAAAATAAAACAGAACAAAACAAGAACCCTATAGAATCTGAATGAACACTCCATTCACTTTTTTTTTAGGTTTTTGCAAGGCAAACAGGGTTAAGTGGCTTGCCCAAGACCACACAGCTAGGTAATTATTAAGTGTCTGAGACGGGATTTGAACCCGGGTACTCCTGACTCCAGGGCCGGTGCTTTATCCACTACACCACCTAGCCACCCCTCCATTCACTTTTTAAAATTTTTTCTTATTTTTCTTTTCTATCTGATTTTCTTTCATTTCTCTTAATCCTAATTCCTCATACAGAAAGTGACTAATCTGTAAATATGTTAAATACTACACACACACATACACAAACACAAAATATTCACCAGACTGCTTGCTGCTTATGGGAGGGGGGTGGGAAGGGAGAGTGGAAGGAAATTATGTAACTTAGAAATATGCATATGCATGTGAATGAAGATTGAAAAAATAAAGAGATCATGGTTAAAAAAAGGAATGAAAGAATGAAAGAAAAAGGAAATTAATTTTTCTTTGAATTAAATGCAAAATTTGATGAATAAGTGTTTGGCATACAAAAAAGAAATATGAAGTAGAATTTTCAGCAAAAAAAGTGGGGAAAGGTTGAACCATGGGAGACTTAGAAAGTGCTGTGGTGAGTGGGCCAGTGAAATGATTAGTAGGGTATAAAAGGAGTGCCTTGCTGAAGTGAGAGCCCAGTTGAATTTAGCAAATCTCTAGTCAACCCAGTCTGCACAGTTTCATGATTTTCTCTGGCTTCATTCAGTAGCATGTGAGTAGGAGAAAAGACCATAGAAGGAGAGGCTTAGATCTCCCAGATCTAAGGCTTAGCAGGTCTAACTCTTTGATATAATAAGACCCCAAGGGATTTGAGACAAGGTCTTAGCTCGGCTGGAGTTGAGGCTTAGCAAATCTAGCTTTTCAGTCTTAAAAGGGCCCAAGGAATTTAAGAGAAGAGGATAGCAGAGAGTTGAGACGGTTTTCCCAGGAGTCTGCCTGGAGAATGAAGAAAGTAGTTAGCACAGGGGAGCTTTTGGGAAAGAACTGATGATGGAGGGATTAGAGGTCTTCCTGAAGATGAACAATAAGGCTTGGTGTTGCACAATGGAAGAGATGGAAAGAAACAGATTATGGTCACATAAAGGAATTCCCTTGTTCATGAACATAGAAGGGGAAATTTTGGGGTCAGGATAAGATCAAGAGTATGACTATCTCTGGTACATAGTTTGGGTGGAAGCATGTGTAGGTAATGGAAAATGAATGAGTTGGGAACTGGTAATTGTTTGAGGGACTGTAGTATCAATATGTATATGAAGTTCTTTTGTGTGAAAGCAGGAATTGAGGAGGGGAGATATAAGCACTGACCTATCTGAGGAAAGAAGAATATCTGGATGTCACAAGATAACAGTTGTCAGAATCTTTATTGGGTAATAAATATGAATTGAGTGAACCTCAAAGGAATAGAAGTTCCCAAATAACGGCAATTGAGAGCCTGAAAGTAAAGAGAATTCCAATTGCAAGTAAAGAGAATTCCAACTCTTCTACCATGACTCTTAAGTTATGGTTTTGAGCAGAAGAGCAGCCAGTGTAGATAGGGTGGTCAGAGAGGCTGTGTCACTGGTAAAGAGCCAGGTATCCTTGGGTACAAGAAGAAGGAAGAAATGAAAACAGAAAAGATTTTAAGATGAAAGCAAGTTTGTTACTGATGGAACAAATATTCTAGAGAACACTGGGTAAAAGGGGGTGGCTTTAGAGTGGAATGTTGCAGGGAGGGTATACTGAATTGAAGGTAACAAAAGAAAGGGAATGGATAGTAAGAGACAGAATGGGATCTGAACAATGACAGCCCAAATCACTGGGAAGTGGAGGGGGTCTGATGGGGAGAGAGCATGATAATTACTGAGAATTTAGTTCAGATAGTTTTAGCACTGTCTCTAGGGGCTCAATCTCAGTGTAGAGTCATCTCAGGACATCAGATACCAGTGAGTTTCTGGAAAGGAGTGTAAGGGTGTGGATCCCATGAGTACATAAGACCAATAGTGTGGAGATGTGGGAGGTAGGAGTGCAATGGAAGGACTGGCTTAGGTGAATAGGAGCTACTTAACATATGTTGAATAGACACTAAATCTAAAAAAAAAATTCTTAAACCTAGCTTACCGTTTTTGTTACATGATGAATACACCATTTTATTGACGCTAGCTAACCCATTTGGAGTTGATACATAGGTTGAGAGATCCTATGAGACTTCTTAATTCTCTTTGATAATTGTGTCACCCAACTCACATCACCTATATCCTTGGGTACTTAAAAGATATAGATGATATTATCAGTGGATTCTTTATGGCAGGAATCATATAAGGTTAATCAAAATTTTCTTTTACCTGAAAAAAGCATAGTTAGGAAATTTTTATACCATGGACATGAGAGATGGAGGAAGTTCAAAGGCATATAGTCATCAAAGGGGAAAAATGTATCCACAGTAGGACTAGTCTCACTGAAGATGGAAGGAAACAGGAGTAAGTGGCCTTTGGGGGCAACCAATGTGTATTGGAATTGTGGTCTCCAAATTCTGAGACTTTGGGGGAAAGCCCTAATTGTCCTATCTAGTTATGACCCCATTGGCCTGATCTGAAACTTGATCTTTGCAAACTATTCCAAATCTTTTCTCTTTTCATTCACATGTTCAGTGTCAGACTCTTTCTTCCCCCACCCCCATCCCCAGATCAGTTAATGTGAAGAATTCAAGCTCAAGGCCTCTTTTTGTGTTTTTTAGCAATAGCAGCAGGTTGTTGTTAAGCTGAATCAACTGAATTCTTGCTTCAAATCTCCACCTTCTTTTGTCTTTCTATAGTTGGATTACAGCTAATTGCTTGTATGTGTGGCAGAGGGTTAATGGTATTTCTTCAAAAATAATTAGTATCACAAAGGAAATATTCCTTTACAAATATTTATCGAGTTATGAACAAAGAAAATTGAGCATAAAACACTTGAATGTGAGCATGGTTTCAGTCATGCCTTAGTCGATTGTCCTAGAACTCGACTCAGCCAAGCATTTTCGCTGGCAGTTACTATGATTCCTCTGTATTTCCTGAGGTTTCCACAACTAGCCATTTTTGGGGGGAGTGATGGGGGATGGTAGTTAAAATAATAGTGCTTTTAAGGAATCTGAAGATTAGTGATTAGGATTGTGGCCAAGGGGTGTATTTCCTGCTATCTGTGAGAACGTAGGATGTTGAATTCCCTCATAATTATTGCAAAAACAAACCCCTGTATGATTTTTTTCCTAGAAGATTGATAAGAAAAATTCTCACTAGACCATAGAGCCGCAGGAGCAAATGGGCTGTTATTATGTCTTAACAGAAACAAAACAGGAAACAAACCTAGAGTCTCCAACCTTCATCTCCTGTCTAAAGTCAATTTGCAGAGCAGAGGGAAACATCCTGATTTGAGGGCAGTGACCAAAGTTTAAAATATGGTAGTGAAGAAGGTTGCATACAGGTCAAACTTTGGGGCTTTTCTTCTTTCCTAGATAATATCTGGGAAATGGTCTTTAATTTTCTATAAATGATTGATCAAAAGGTGTAGATCTCTTAAAGTGGATTAGGGCATAATGAAGATGTATTTACAAATAGTTAAATGGAAGGACCCAAAGAGTAGTCATTAGGTTTCATGCCAACTTGAAAGGAAGTGTCTTCCAGTGGCCAAGAGACCTGAACTTGACCCTGGATCATTTCACATTTTTAATAATGACTTGGATATAAGTATGGATGCCAGGCTTATCAGATTTGCAGATTACCCAAAACTGGAAGAGAGAGCTAACAAAGAAAGGAATAGTCAGAATTCAAAAATATATCAAGAGACTTGTGCACTGGACCAAATTAAGTAAGGTGACACTTTCTAAGAATAAATGTAAATTCTTATACTTAGGTTTAAAAGAATCTATTTCACATAGTATATTCAGGTAATCAATCCAACTAAACAAAATGAAGATTTGAGTGTTTTGGTGAACTCAATATAAGATAATAGTTTGATATAGCAGACAAGGAAATTGATTTTTTTTTCCATAAAGAGAGCTATCGTTCCCAGGCATGAGAAGGTGATTAGACCATACCTGGAGGAATGTATCAGATCTGGGGCTCAGTTAGGAAGGACACTGATAAACTGGGAGGTGTCGAGAAAAGACCCATCAAGAGAATGTATGGCTTCAAGTTTGTGGCACATGAGTCCTAGTTGAAAGAACTGGGGATGCTTAGTCTGGAAAAGGAGGGAGAAATGCTCACTGATTTATCTGCACATGAGAATTTGCAAAGAGGGAAATTTAGGCTTGAAACAATCCACATTTATTAAATGACTGATATAGGTCTGACACTGAGTACTAGGGAAAGAAGTCTCTGTCCTCAAGGAGCTCACAGTCTAATGGGGAAAAACTTGTCAGGAAAGAAGTAAAGAACTAGAAGTTGTGGGTATGCCCATCAGCTTGTGAATGGCTGAGCAAGTTGTAGCATATGACTGTAATGAAATACTATTGTGCTCTAAGAAGTGATGAGCTCAATGATCTTAAAGATGGAGAGACTTGCATGAAATAATGAAGAGCAAAAGGAGCAAAACCAAGAGAAGTTTGCATATACTAAAAGAAAAATTGTTTTAACAAGAACCTTGAGCAAATAAATCATTTTGCCTATTACAAATAGCCAAATTAACTACAAAGGATATGTGAAGGAAAATGCTATCTGTATAAGTAGAGAAAGAATTGAAAAGTAGCAACGTGTACAGAATGTTACATATGTCGATAAGTGTATAGATATATACATATCTCGTATATAGCTAGATATATCTATCTAAATGTAGATTGATATCTATATCTATGTGTGTGTCTGTGTCTATATATTTGTATCTAATGTAGCCATTGGAGAGAGGAAGAAAAAAAGAAATTTATATGATAAAAGGAATCACAAGTTTTATATAATAGATTTACAGCTCCATGTGCAAACATGTTTTTTTTTTTTTAACTATACTATGTCATGGCAATGCTTATTTCATTCCATAAATTTCAAAAAAAGAAAGTCCTGCTTCAAATGATAGTGGCCTCCCCTTCCTTTGATCTTCAGGCTGAGGTTGAAGTAGTTTTTTTAAGTGCAGGTTGGACTGCATCACCACCTAGATTTCAAAATTCCGTGATGAGACAGGATAGGTTTGGGGAAACCAAAGAGAAAAGGCTAATATTCTCAAGGACTGGGGCCTGATTTCTCCTTCTGCAAAGTGGCTTATGTCTTAAAGGGAGCAGGCCTGCTCTTCAGGTTCTTATGGTGGTTTGGTTGTGAACATCCGGTATGTCTGGTATGTCTATTCTAAGCTTATGTATGTCATGTTTAACTGTGAGCTGCTTCCAGTCTACTTTGCTCATAGAGTGCAGCCCCTTCTCTGATGAGGGCATGTCCTGGGTCAGTGTCTGCCATGCTGCATAATCATTTCTAAAGTTCCTAAGAAAGACCTATCTTATATTTGTATAACACTTTATTTTTTATTGGTTTATTTTTTTGTTATTTTTTTTTTGTTTTTGATTTTTGCAAAGCAGTGCAGTTAAATGACTTGACCAGGGTCATACAGCTAAGTAAGTTTGTTTTTTTTAAATGGGTGTCTGAGACTAGATTTGAACTCAGGTCCTCCTGACTCCAGGACCTGTGGCACAGTGAATAGAGCACTGGCCTTGGAGTCAGGAGGATGAGAGTTCAAATCTGGCCTGAGACACTTGACTCGTACTAGCTGTATGACCTTGAACAAGTCACTTAACCCTGATTACCTTGCATCCAGAGCCATCTCCAGTCATCCTGATTCATATCTGGCCACAGGACCCAGATAGCTTTGGAGGAGAAAATGAGGCTAGTGACTGTGCATAGCCTCCCACTCACTCAAATCCGATTCTCGTGCTTGTTACAAAATCATCTCCCTGATGACCTGGTGTTCTTCAAAAATGATGGGAAAACATTAAGAGAGACCTTCAGGGTGACCCAGTGGTCACTTCTTCTGACCCCCTCATGAGCAAGTGTACATCTGGCATTCTAACCACATGCCCAACCCATCATAATTGCCCTCTCTGTAGTAATGTTGGAACGTCAGGTAGTTTAGCTCAAAAAAGGACCTCAGTGTCTGGTATCTTCACTTGCCAGATGATCTTCAGAATCTTCCTAAGACAGTTTAAATGGAAGGGATTCCAGTTTCCTGACATGGCACTGGGAGAGTGTCTGGTCTACCATGAGGTCAGCTTAATGGCTCTATAGACCTTCAGTTGGGTAGTCAGTCTGATATTCTCTCCTGCACTTTCTTTCAGAGTCTCCCAAAACACCACGCTAGCCTTACTCATGCTTAGTGAAGATGTTTGATAACATGACTGAAAACATCATGCTAAAGAGCATGGGAGCAAGAGCACAGCCTTGTTTCACTCCACTGATGGCTGGAAAATCAAGAAAGCATGATCTGTTCTGTGCAAGCATGGTGTCAATCTTATAAGGCCTTATCACAGAGGTTGGAGCAACCTTCTCCCCTTTCCTCAGGGATCTTAAATCTTCCTTTAACTTGAATGTAAGCATGGTGGAGTGGAGAGACCAGTGGATTGGGAGGGATAAGGGTTGGAATCCTGACTGCCCCTTACCAGCTGGGTAAACTTGCACTAATGGCTGGCTTCCTTTTTCTTTCTGGCCATGTTTTCCTTCTCTTTAATATGAGGTTACAGAAGGTGATAGCTAAGATCCTTTTTGCCTCTAAAATCTTCCCTTCTAATGACATCAAAGTAGGGGAGACTCAGAAAAGAGATGATTGGTTAAGGAGAGCAGAATTCTCTCCTCTTCTTTCATCTGTGATTACTCTCCCAGGTATCTCAACTCACAAATCCTACAGGGCTGTTTTGAGAGCATATTTTCAGGGAAGGGGAGTGATGGCACTTCACCCATCTGAATCTTTCCCATTCACTCAAGTTAGGAGACAGCTAAATGAATCCAAGCAGAAATAGGTAATAGAGCTCAATTCAAGTTCAAAACACGAGATCAGTAGAGAATAGTTGGAAATATATGACAATCACTTAGAACATGCATGATCTTAGGTAAGTCATTTCCTATAAGCTCTTGGGACATCAGTTTCTTTGTGAAAGTATGGAAGTGGATGAAGTGACCTCTGGAGCCCATGTTCATTCTAATGCTATGATCTTAATATGGTTCTCTGGTCTAATCAGGCATGTAGGAAGTTGTGATTTACTTTAATAGGAACATCCTGGGTGAAATACTAGAGAGTATTGGACTTGCAGTCAGAAAGCTTGGATTCAAATCCTAATTAACTATAACTCTAGGCAATGTTGGCAACTTGCCTAGGACCTAGCTTTCTCACTTGTAAAATAAGAAGAAAGGACTTGGATTTTGATGACCTTAAGGTCCTTCAAACTTCAACTATGTGATGTTCTGAAATCCCCAAGTCAGTGAAGCCATGCTGCTTTGGAAGTATTGGATCAATAAAAATGGGTTTCTAAATGGAATTATCCTGTTTTGTTGAGATATAAATAGGAGATGTCATTTCCTTGGAGAGACAAACCAGGGAGATAGTCTCACGTCTTGATTCCCTAAAGGATATTCCTCTCTCTATGGTCAACTTCACACAGTCACAATAACCCAGGTCATTCAGTCAACAGTTGCCTGGAGTACTTGGGTAAAAGATTGAAAGTAATTTATCCAGAGGAGCTGTCCACATTTTCAAGTCTGCCAAGTAATTATCAACATTCCTAGTCACCATAGTCCTGCCAGAATTGAAGTTAATTTTGATTAATCCCTCAATTAGCATTTATTAAATACTGACTATTTGTCATTTACTCTGAGAACCGAGGATACAAAATGAGGCAAAAGACAGTCTCTGCCCAAAAGTACCACACAATCTAATGGGGTAAAAAACCACCAAATAAATACATACAAATAAGCTGTATGCATGACTGATGGAAGTAAATAAGAGAGGGAAGACACTAGAACTAAGTAGCATGGGGAAAGGCTGCCTATAGAAATTGTGATTTAAATTGGGACTAACGGAAGCTAAGGGAACTAATAGGTAGAGATGAGGAAGAGTATTTTAGGACTAGGATACCAACAAAGAAAATCTCAGAGCCAAGAGGTAGAGTTTCTTGTTTATGGAACAACCAGGAGGCCAGTGTCACTGAACCAAAGAGAATGTGCTGAAGAGGAAGGTGTAAGAAGACTGGAAAGGCAAGAGGGGCTAGTTTAGGAAGGTCTTTGAATGCCAGGAAGAGGATTTTTTGTATTGGATTCTGGAGATGATAGGGAAGAATTAATAGTAAGAATTATTGGGTAGGGGACTGTCATGGTCAGATCTGTGCTTAGGAAAAAGGTCCAACAGAGGATGATTGGAGAGAGGAGAGGCTTGAAATGGGTAGACTCACCAGCAGTGTAAAATTCCAGATATAGGCACAGTTTCCAATTTTTTGATTCTAAGGACACATTGATAATGCTATATCTAATATTGAGCTGACCTTTCCACGGCTCTCAGACTTTACCAAAGTATATTCAGCTGTAGCCAAACTAACTGGGATTCATAGCAACTTGGCTTAATTCATGGACAGACTTTATAGACTATTGCACATGGGAACATCCTAGCCATTCTCCTTCCTTTTTTTTGTATTTAACTTTTATATTCTCTCTTCTCAGTGAAAATGAAAATTTGTTTAGGGCAAAAACAGTTTAATTTTTGTCTTTGTATGCTCAACTACTGTCTCATTAACTGGCAGGTTATCTAATACATGCTTTTGGTTGATTGACATCTTGACCTCCGATGTCACCAGCATCTCTATACCCTTTCCTACTCCAAAGTCTAGCTCCTCTTCCAATTAAACATGGGCTGGTGGGTGACTACGAGACTCAGAGAAAGAAGAACACAGCAAAAAGTAAGGAGATCTTTCTTCAGTGTCAAAGCCAGGGACAAAGCTTCAATCTTGCTATCTTAGTTATGCTTCTGCCCGACAGTATTCTATGTTGTAATCTATCATATTTCTTCTTTAATATTCAGTAAAATCATGTTGCCTGGTAGTTCCATAAGCAATGTTTCATGGAACACATGATTGTAATTTAGTTGCTCTATTTATAGAATTTTATTTCTAAACAGATGTATTTGCAACATCTGGCTATATTTGTATAGCATTTGAAGGGTCTCATTTTCCTTAGTTAGACATGGCAGGTAAGAGATAAATAATAGATTTAATTTTTTAAAAAAGGTATCTTAATATTCATTTAATTTTTAAGCTATTTACTCCCTCTACTGGCTGATCTCTGGCATGGTGACATAAAAATGCAGTGCTTATGTTCTATTGCCTTCCTCAAATTCTATTCAGCATTAATATTTCTAATTAACACCACATTTGCTCCACTTGGCAAGTTGAAGGAGTCACTGTCAAGAATTTTATTGGCTGTGCTATTGAGGAAACTCTCCTTAGAGAGATTTTTTTGGAAATAATTTTATTGCAGAAACATGATGCTTCATTCATAAAATTTATGCATTCATTATTATATGAGAGCAAATCTTAACTCAGACTTTGAAAGTTACTAGGAACAAAAAGAAATCTTCTTGAGTCAGATCCTGACAGATGGACCTTGCTGAGCTTAGATTACCTCGTTGCATTGTTATGGAATCACAGGTGGAGCTGGAAAGGATGATAGGATCAGGGATCCTAGACTGGAGGGGTCTCTGAAGTCATTTAGACCAGCCCCTCATTTTAAAGGAGTGAAACTGAGGTCCAAAGGGCCTCAAAACTGATTTGCTTGCTAATACATGGGTATTAAATGGCTAAACCAAGATTCAACCCCCGCCCCAATCAAAATCTGATCTTCATATTATCACCATCATGCAATTCACACAGTACTTGCCATGTTAGGCAAAATGGTGTGTTAAAATGAGCAATCCACTTGCAGGCAGAAGGTCTGGATTCAAATTCCATTTTTTCCTGTGTAATCTTGGGAACCTCACTTTCTCTTATCTATAAAATGAGGAGATTGAATTAGATGGCTTCTGAAATCCCTTTTGGATCTAAGTTGAGGATTATGTGATTTTATGATATACCAATAAAATACATTTGCTTTGTAAATTGGATTCATTATTTTCTTTTAATTTTCATCATTTAAATTAATTTTTTTCACATATTTCTTCAGCTTGAAGATTGTCCTAGGTGAATACAGTCTCTGAAGACTCAAGTGAAAATAATCACAAGTTAGACTGATGTTGAGCCTGGAGGTCACAGTAGACTGCGTATCAGGAATCTTAGGGCAAGCAGGGTTTTACATTGGAAGAGTTTGCTCTCCAGGTGGCTTCTTTAAGCATGGAAGTTCTTGAAGACTGTTTTCTAAGCTATGAGATTCTCTGTTGAGAGAGAGAGAGAGAGAGACAGAGACACACACAGACAGACACAGAGACAGACAGACACAGACACATTGACTTCAAGGTTATCTGGTCCAGCCCCTATTGAGAAGTATTAGGATCATAAATGGGAAAAGATACATCCAAGTTGATGAAATCTTCCATTCTAACAATGTTGCAGTAATAGCAGAGGGAAGGGCCTCAATGAGTAGGAATCAGAGAGATGTGGGGGGTGGAGAGACAGATGGAGACAAGAGACAGTGATAAAGAAAGTGAGATAGAGAGGAAAAGGGAAGGAGAGAAGGGGAGAGAGAGAGGAGAGAGACAGAGACACAGAAACAGACAGATACACACAGAGAAATAGGACTAGGGTTCAGAAAATTTCTCATTTGTATTCAAAACGAAAGCCACCCAAATAAGAGATCAGTTGCATTTTCTTCATTGTGTGTGGGGACAACAAACTATCTCAACTGTCCCATCTGTGGAGGATTTAAGAAGGAGATCCTCTTAAACTTTCTTCAAGAGGCAATGTGTTTTCTTCCTCATGGCTGTGGCATGGTGCCCAAGTGTCTTGCCAGTGAAGCTTTCCACCAAGACCTCTGTCTACATCTGCACACTATAAAAGAGTGGCTGTATCATGGAGGGATAAACAGAGATTCAGACTTCTCTTTAGCTCTGGTTTCCTTGTTGACGCTGAAAGGGGAGAGAGAAAGAATGGAATAGGGTGAGCAGCAATTTGTAGTTGATTCCTATTCTTAGATCTTAATATCCCAGCCCACGAGGTGGCAGAAACCTCAGGGGTCTTTGGTGCCAAGCTCTCATTTTCCAGATGAGGAAGAAGCAGCAGCCCAGGGAGATAAAGGGACTTACCCAAAGCCATGCAGATAATTATTAAATCTGCCAATTGTGCACCAAGAGCCTTATTCTGGGAGAAGGCCAAAGTTCAATGTAGTCAAAACCAAGAAACAATGCTGGGAGGGAATGTGTAGAAAGATTCAGGGGGTTCTAGAAGAGAATATTAATAATAGACATCGATGAAGGACATTTAGGTTGGAAAAGTGCTTTACATACATTATCTCAGTTTATCCGATCCTAGATGGAGAGGTGGAAGAGACCTCAGAACCAAAGAGTTTAACTTTTTTTTTTTTAATAATAGATGGGGAAACTAAGGCTTAGAATGGTGATGTGACATGCACCATATTGAAGCAGCATTTAAACCCAGGTCCTTTGAGCCGGATCCAAAGTTCTTTACACTAGATTACAATCCCTCCATTACTGAAATTTAAAACAACCTTGTGAGTTTAGACTGTAGATTTTATACCTGTTGTAAGAAAAAAGCAGACCAAGGCTCAGAGCTTATTTAATTAGTTCATGACCTCAGAGTTAGTGAATGTCAGAGATGACTTTCAAGCCCAGCTCATCCTCATGAATGATTATCAAGGAAGGGAGGGAAGAATAAAAAAAAGGAAGGAAGATAAGAAGGAAGGAAGGGAAAGAAAGAACAGAGGAAGAAAGGGATGGATAAGAAAAGAAGGAAATAAGGTAGGAAGGAGCCAAACATTTACGAAGTGCCTCCTCTATTCCATGCCTGTGTTAGATTTTCAAAATCTATGTATTTTCACCTTTGGGAGTGGAGGCTACAAGGATCTTGTCCCTGATTTCTCACAGCCATTGGTCATTTGGAGCTATCGAAATGTCAGAGATGTTTAGTGGTCAGATGAAGCAATTGAACGAGATAGGACATACCACCTAGAGTGGTATCCCTCCTTTCCATTGCATACAAGTGGGCAACATCGTTGGCAAATAGACACTTCTTGTTTTGGTGTTTCATATAGTAATTTCCTTTTGTAATATTTTTATGGACTATGTTATTTGGAGACTCTAGACTTTAGCCATGAACTTGAGTTGGAAAACCATGGGACTGAAATCCACTCATAATTCAGATGTTTCTTGAGCTATTTCCCTTTATACACTCTCAGATCCATGGAAAGTGGCCTCTTTGCTATGCCCTATGCCCAATGCTCCATCTCCTGTCTACATGCAATGCTCTCCCTCCTCCCTTCTCTGTCTCTTAAGAATCAACTCAATACAGCCCTCTACATGAGCCTCTTGTGTTCCTCTGGCGGCTTGTACGATTCCCCAAATTTCATTGTGTTTACTTTGTATATATCTTGTATCTCCTTACATGTTGACATATTATCTCTCCTCCCCGTAGACTATATATGCCTAGAAGGCAAACATGGTTTCATTTTGAACTTGGAATTTCTTTACTTGGCACATTCCCTTGTATAAGCCCTATTTGGTATTTCTCTTTGAAAGCCTTCTGGACTAGAAATCTGAGATCCTAGGACCAAGTCATCAGTATTCCCCTGTCTTCCTGTACAACCTAAGACAATTGCTTCTCTGAGATGGAGATTTTTTCCAACTGTAAAATGGTCATTATGATGCCTCTACTGACAACTTTCTGGAAGGCTAAAATGAAATAATGTAATAAGATCGCTTTCAAGTATAAAGTAAAAATTATAGTCATCATTATTATTTTTCTATTTGAAAGTAATTGCATAGAGTATCTCCTGGCTACTTACAGATTTTTTAAAACTTGGTTATTCAAAATAATCATGCATGTAAATCCTAATCAAGTTGAGAATGCAAATAAGCCCACATTCTCTTTCAGTTATTTCCTCGAGACCAAGCCATTTTACTATAGCTTATGTGATATCACATCTAATTGGATAATTTACTTAAAAGTGAATGAAGGAAATGAGGAAAATATATTAATTCCAATGGTATCTTGATATTCATTGTTAATTTGTTCTGGAGCTTTTGATGAGTGATGAAACCTATGAGTAGGGAATGAATTTTTTCCATAAGAAGTAATATAATTAGAAATAATTCATGAAAATGATGAGCTGGAAAAAGAAATTGTGAACCATTCCCAAATGGGGTCATGAAAAGTTGGACAAGACTGAAAAACGATTGAATGGCAACAAAATGGGACTCCATTAATTATCTTACCCACTCAAAATTAATTACCTTTTTTAGGTAAAGACTTCTTGACTGAATCCATCAATCTAAGCCATTGTGGTCAGGTTCCAAACACTTCCTCGAACTAGTTAAAATAATTGTGATGGAGACTTTGTCAAGTTGCAAGGGAATTTGTCTTAAAGGAACTATTTCAGGGCCAGAGACATAAATTTGGAGTATCTGTTTCAAGAGTTTGGAGAAAATATAAATTTGAAGTACTTCCAGTATTTCTGGGAAAAAGGTTAGACTAACCTGTGCTATAGAAAGAAAATATTGGGGAAGGTATGAGACTTAGACCAAGGGAGGTCCCACACAAAGGTCAGATCTTCTGCCCCACTCTGTGTCTATTTACAGTATTATACATATATATATATATATGTATATATATATAATATACTATAATTGAGTTCCTATATATGTTATTATAATATCATATATAATGTTATTTTCTTACTCAAATGTTTTTAGAAACTTAATTTTGCCATAACAAATAAGAGACCAGGGATTAACTAGAAAAGATATAAAAATAAAATTAGTCAGAGAGTCCAAACACCACGGAACTAGGAACTCAGAGGAATTGTGATTGAACATAGACTATTTCATCTAAAAAAATTCCCTAAAACTTAATAAGAGGAACCATGTGAACCTTAAAGGACATTTTATAACCCACATGGCTTAAAATGAACTAATTATTATAATTGGAGATTTTACTAGCAAATCCTCTCATAGTCCAGAACGAATGCCAACTACCAAGCATTCACTCTCACCAAAACTTGTGGGCTGGTGACTGGATACTCTTTCATGAGTAAGATTTCTCTCCTAATTATTAGATGCCTTGGTTAACACTTGACCTGGTGAACTACTGATCGGTTTGGCAGTTGGTTGAATACTATAGAGCTGGAATTCAATTTAGCTTCTGTTCACTTTTGGGTTAATATTTTGATAATTGTTGTTCAGCTTAATATTCACTATACTCAAGTGGCTCCCTATTACCCCCAGGATCAAATGTAAAATCATCTTTTTGGTGTTCACAGCACTTAATAACCTCCTACCCTGCTGTAACCCCCAACAAACTTTCCTAGTCTTCACTGGACCCTGCATTTCTTACCTTCGGGCATTGTTCCTAAAGTCCCCCTGTCTAGGATGCCTTCCCTCTGACCTTTCTCTCTTCTGGCTTGCCTGGCTTTTTTAAAGTCCCAATTAAAATCTCACTTTCCCCAGAAAACCTTTTCCAATCTCTTTTAATTCTGGTGTCTCCTCTCTATTGATTATTTCCAATTTATCCTTTCTATGGTTGTTTGTACATGGCTGTTTGCATATCATCTCTCCCATTACATTGCGAGCGCCTTGAAACTTGTTCTTTCTTTGACCTTTCTTTAAATCCATGTTTAACATAAAGTATGACAGAATAGGCACATGATATTTATATAATAGTAATAACCAGCATTCATATATCCCCTATTGTATGCCAGAGACTTTACATCTATTATTTGATCCTAATAACAATTCTGGATGGTAGGTACTATTATCCTCATTTTACAGTTGAAGAAACTGTAGCAAAAAAAGGTAAAGTGACTTGCCCAAGGTTACTCAGCCAGTAAATAATGGGCTGAATTGGAACTCAAGTCTTCCTATTGACTGACTGACCACTCTACTGCCTCACTGTAGCCAGGTTGCATCTGGTTTTCCTGACTCTACTGATTTACCCTTAATAGATCATGCTCCTCTGCAGTCATTACATTTGTTGTTTCTTGTAGCAACAGACATTTTTCCATACTCTTTTTAAAAATTTTTAAAATTTTTTTTATTATTTTTTAGGTTTTTGCAAGGCAATTGGGTTAAGTGACTTGCCCAAGGCCATACAGCAAGGTAATTATTAAGTGTCTAAAGTCAAATTTGAACTCGGGTACTCCTGACTCCAGGGCCCGTGCTCTATCTACTGTGTCACCTAGCTGCCCCCATTTTTCATACTCTTGTTCTGTCTTATGTAAATATTCAGGTTGAAGTTTGTTGAAGGCTCAAAAATTTGCAGTTTTCTAACATTTAATACAACCAACACAATGTCAATAATCAAAGGAAAAGTTATCTTCAATTCTTGAACTTCCAAAAGTTGTTTAACTTTCCAATGACTTCTCTGGTGAATATAGGAGAGAATTTCCATTGTGGGATCTCTCTCTATTGACTTGCATCCCATCCACAGTAGAGCCTGCGTAATGCCTTAAACCTAAAGGAGATGAGATCTTTATTGACGTGGCTCAGGGATTGGTTTGGTTAGCTAAACTCAAGATTTGTGTTTTCAAAGAAGGTTCTGAGGGAATTGGGGGACCTTCAAAGAAGGTTCTGGGGGGAAGGACTTTGAAGACGTTTCTGGTGGAAAAGTAACAGTGATATTTGTAGAAAAAAGAATCAATGAAACTTTATTTTTTAAAAATAGATGCGGGGGGAGAGGGAGGGACACAGAGGGAGAAAAGGAGGGAGGGAGAGAGAGAGGGATGTAAGATTTGTGTTTTGTCTCCCTTGGTAATTTTCAACTTCTTGGCAGAAGACATGAGAAAAGTTTCTTAATAATTACAAAACATCCTTAAAGTAGGAACTTGAAGCATTTGAGGGTTTGATCTTGTCCAACCTCCTCACCTGAAAAAGGAAAAAAATGAGGAAATAAAAACTAAAAGAATATGTGCAAAGAGAATCCATAAATCAGTGGCAGAGCCACTTATGGATTGTCTACCTCCTAGTGTTTTCTCTCTGAACAAATGAACTTCGATTAATAATTAATGAATAGAAAATTAATTATTGCAATTATGGGCATTGACAAATGCTTAAGATATTAAAATAGAATAATAACCTCTTTCTCCTTCATATTAGATTTTTAAATGAGTTTAGAGAATCTTCTTGTAAGTAATTCCGTGTCTTCCACTAATACCAGTAGGCCCCTGGATGGAGAGGAGGCGCCCCCCCGGATAGAGGAGAGCAGCCCTCTGAACAGTTTGTTTGGCCATCCAGCTTTGGGGTCAAAGCTCTGCTCAGGCTGGTGACCCGAGGTGCTTTTGGGTTGTATCAAGCGGGTAGGAATCCTGAAGCGAGGGCTCTGAGGGGACGGAGCCACTTCTCCAGCCCGCAGGGTGAACCCCCTTCTCTTTTCATTTTCATTTCAACACATTTGAGCAGCAAAAGAAAACCTGCCCCAGAATGTGTCCTTCCTTGAAATAGCTCAGGTCCTGGGAAGTAGGGAGCCATAGAAACTTGTAGGACAAAACCCCAAGTGTGTAAGCAGACTTCGGCAAACAGTAAATGAATGAATGAAAAAAGCATTTCATCAGCCACTACTGTGAGCCAGGTTCTGTACTAAGTAATGGAATGATGTAATGATGAAAAAGCGAAGTAGTACTTTTCCCACCGGGGCCTTATGATCTAATAGTGGAGGATGGATAATGGCCGATATTTCTATTGTGTTTGCTACAGCCGGGGCCTGTGCTCAGCACGGTTTACAAAGTCTCTAGAATCCTCACAACCACACAGGGAGATAGGTGCTATTATTACCTCCAGTTTAGAGATGGGGAAACTGGGGCAAACAGGGTTGCGAAGCTAAAGCATCTCAGGCTCTATTTGAATCCAGATCTTCTTGACTCCATGCTCAGAACTCTAATCCACTCTTTCACCATCAAGAAAACCCAGAGAAGGGGCCAGGGGCAGGCCCTTGGGATCCTCAAAATCACAGGAGAATTCATTATAGAACTGACTGTCATGTCCTTTCTAGGAAGAGTGGTGTTGATCTGATTCCTTTTTCGGAGAGTGAAATGGAATGTAGAAAGTGGAAGACAGAGAGAGAGTGACCTGGAGAAGGGTTTATGGCTGATAGTTAAATTTCCAGTGTGAGCCTTTACATCAAGATACATCACTTCAGGCTTGATTTATTGTTTTGTTGGTTTTCTAGACTTAAGAAAGTGATGGAGAAAGTGTTACTGATGCAGAGGAGAACCAAAAGTGTGTCATGTATTTTTGTTTTTCCCTCAAGAGAGCTGGTTGTTAAACATTTATCAGCACACTACTGGTCAGGGCTAGAACTGATGTGCTGGTGGCAGTAGAGGCTGCAATAAGGAGCAGTGAGGCATGATGATGACTGGGGAGAGCTGGTGGATCCGGGCAAACCTTGACCATTCTGAAGCCTAGGGACTAAGGAAAGGACCTTGCTTCCAGGTGTTGAGCTTCTTCTAAATTAGAGAATGTCCCTGCAATCATCTTCCTCAGGGTCTGGCATGAGGGCCCAGGTACCCAGAAGATCATAGAGCCGTAGAATAAGAGCCAGAAGTGACATTTGAGATCAGAGTCCAATTCTCCCCCCGCCCTTCTTTTTTAAAGAACAGGAGACTTCATGATCTAGAAATAATGATCAGATCAATAGATCAGATCAATACTACTTTTCCTGGAAAAGGACATGTCAATCAGTTGCTCTATAATTTGGCCCAAACCACGCAAATAGTACAAATACCAGGACTTTAAAAATGATAATTGAGAAGCATCACCATGTAAAGGGGCAGCAGGTTCTAGGGGATAGCAGACTGGGGAGACCTTGTTTCAGATTCTGGGACAAATTGCTTCAACTCTCAGTTTGGGGCCACTTGCCAAGACTTATCTCTAGATTCACATTAACAAGTCCCTATGATATCTAAATCATAGTGAGGACTTAGGACATATAGGTCAATGGAGGATGAATTATCATCTTACAGAGTTGAATAATGGTGAGTCCATGCAGATGGGGATAATTTAAAGAAAAAAAGTAACAACCACTTCTTAGGAACCTACTGGATTCAATGAATGAATCCCAAAACCTTTGTCAGAGGGATAAAGTAGAATCTATGCAGATGAATAAATAGAGGAATAAATAGAGGGATTTGGGCTGAGATGTCATTGGTATTACCAATGCACATTGCTCCTTCTCTGCTGCCCTGTCTTAAAGAGTTGCCTAGGTGTCCCTCATTGAAAATATAAAGTAATTTCAGGAGGGGAATGCATTAATAGCTAGAGAACAGGAGAGGTCTCCTGTGTTGTCTTACCTGAGCTGAGCCAATCCTTAAAAGAAGTTACAGATTTTAAGAGTCAGAGATGAGGAGGGAGCAATGTGCAAGGATGAAGTCGTGTGAGCAAAGGCCAGGGGTGGGAGATAATAACTTGGTGTATATGGTTAACAGATGACTGAAAAGGAGAGGTTCTGAATGGAGAAGTAGTTGAGGGTCAGCTTGGGGCAGGTGAACTGAGAAGTTTCTATGTCATTCCAGAGGTCTTAGGGTGCCACTGAGATCTTGAGCACAGGATCAACGTGGTGAGACCCATGACTTAAGAAGATTCTTATGACATTTGTGTGAAGGTTAGATTGTAGAGAGGAAAGACTGGAAAGTCAGGCAAGGAGGTACTGAGCTCCTTCATTAGAATAATGTAGAGAGTCTTTGTGTAGGTGTTTATATGATGGGGGGAAACAGAGCCTGCAAGTGTGGCATGGCATATAGGGCATCGACTGAGTGTTCAGACTTCAATTCTAGACTGGCTCCACAACTAATTCACTGTGGGACCTTGGGAAACTCTCTTTTCTCTTAGTCTAAGAACCACCATCTGTAAAATAACGCTTGGACATGGTGATCTCAAAGGTTCCTTCTAAACTTAAATTCTTTAATTTCATGAAAATTAAATTGATATTCTATATAAAATCTCCTTTGATTTGTTATGTTGGAGTTTCTGGAATCTCCAGATTGGGGCAGGTTGTAATAGGTTTCATTCAACAGCGCAAACTGTCCATGGTGAGATAGTGTGAATGCCGACAGTAGGTTGAGCCCTGAGGTCCTCCGAATGAATTTCCTAGATGTTCCCATGGGTCCCTTGGTATGAAAGGGCAGGACTTTCCAACAGTACTTAATCTGGGTGGGCAGAGATGGGAGCTCAAGATCAATGCTTACTTTCAACAATGCATTGAAATAGAGCTGGGCAGCCCCATGTTGGTAAGAACAAGACTAGCAGGGTTCTCCTCTGCCTGAAATGCCAAATGACCCCCACGTCAAGATCTGCTTTCTTCATGAAACCGTCTCTGGTTGCATATTATTATTCTTATATTTGATTTGATTTTGAATTAGTTTTTGCTGTCTGTGTCCCCTCTCCCCAGTTGTGTGGGTATGCTCCTTGATGGCAATGAGCTGCAAAGTCATCTGCACATACTTCAAACCTGGTCTCTGATGTTATGGGGCCCCAGTTATGGGGGCCAGGACAAGGCACTGAACCTCTGAACCTTAATTTCCGTATCTATTAAAAAGGAGAAAATAATGCTTCATAGAGTTGGTGAAAAAGTACTTTGTAAACTTTAAAAACTGTATAAACATTAGTGTCCTGGGGCAGCTAGGTGGCACAGTGGATAAAGCACCAGCCCTGGAGTCAGGAGTACCTGAATTCAAATCCTGCCTCAGACACTTAATAATGACCTAGCTGTGTGACCTTGGGCAAGCCACTTAACCCTATTGCCTTGCAAATACCTAAAAAAAAAGAAAAGCAATTAGTGTCCTTCCCTCAGTGCTTTCTGCTGATTAAGTGGGAAAATATATTTATGGAATTGAGTATTTTCTGATCTACAAAGATTCTGATTGGAGGTTGATTTGAATCTGCCAAAATATTGTTTAATTTTAAAACATCACTAACCTGTAGGTCTGGTCAGTGTCTAGGTCACATTGAGAACGAGTGATATGCAAAGGTAAAGGATGCTGAGGACACAGGAAGGGACATTGGAGTCATTAAGTCCAACTTCCTCCTTCTACAGGTAAGGAAATAGAAGCCCAGAAACCTTAGATGACTTGCCCAAGGCCATATAGTTAGTGAGAGTCTGAGGTGGGACTCTGAACTGCAGGGCCAGGCTCTACCCGATACTTTGCTGCTTCCGCATTCTTCATGGTGCGGGATGGATTTTCTAGGTCTTTTCTAGGAATGACATTCTGGAAGTTCTGAATGTAGAGATGGTTCTACAGCCTGAAGTTTGGGGTTCAAATCCTCTGGGATATATTGACTGTGACTATCAATGGCAGAACAGTCGTGGCTTACAGTGGTATGACAGTGATGTCTGCATGGACCTTGCCCTAGGAAGCCCAGAACCTGGCCTTTTCCCAGCTCTTTGCATTCTCTGGGCATGGATGAGTGTTCCAGCTGGGGTCTTTACCTTTATGTGCCTTGGACCGCACTTGGTAATCTGGGTAAGCTCATAGAACCTTTCTTGGAGCTTTTAATGCATTAGCACAATACAGGATATCACAAAGCCAACCAGTTGCATTGAAGTACCCCGGCTCCCAGGTAATCCTAGCTGAGCCTTCAAGGTTCCTGACTGAAGTCATCACCTCCCAAATATCTCTGGAGTCATGACTGAGAGAAATTCTCAATCCTTTCCAAAGGTGGAAAGGCCCCGAATGATCGTGAGGTTTCATGGAGCAAGTGGTGATCAGAATTTGAACCTAGATCCCTTTCCTCCAGAGGAAGTGCTCCCTCCTCTGTCAAAAACAAAGCAAAACAAAACAAAACAAAATTATGTAAAGCCTTTGGTAGGGATTTCAGCCTTCCAAATCTACATAATAACTAATCTGCCTAATGAGGTATGGTTGGAATGGGGCAGGGCTGCTCTGGAGAACTGTGAAGGTGGTCAGAGACCCTGTCCCTCAATTGTCCATGTGTGGGAGGGTTAAAGAGCAGACTTGCATCAGGCAACTTAGCGCCTGTCTAACTGCCTTTTCTGTCACTACGGGGTCTCTGAGAAAGGGTCACAGGAACATCCTCAGATGAAAAAAAAAAGACTTTAGAGTGTCATTATTTGTGTGGTATTGCAGCAGGGCAAAATGGGGAAGACAGAGTGTCACAAACCACTTGTGTGACCTTGGACAAGTCAGAACCTTTCTCCCTGTACCTCAGTTTCCTCCTCTGTATGAAAAGGGGGTTGGTCTCTGTGATCTCTCAGGACTATTGTAGTTCTAAACCTACAATAGACGGAGCGAAATCAGCCTTCCTTTGAGCCTCCCTTCATGTTAACAAGCCTCTGGTTCTTTTAGAAGTGGAGTGGAGCTAATTGAAAATGACCTCACAGAAGAGTTTTAAATAACATCAACAAAAAAGTGATGACCCAGCTCGCCAAGGCACAGATGTACCAGGGCCGTGTAAGTCATTAATCAGTCTAGGCTCCCGGGATGGATAGCATCCAGAATTATCTGGGTTAGCCATCAATGCATTCCCGGATTCATTGAATAATTGCCAATATTGCATTCTACTTCCAGCCACAAAGAATCAGAGCAAAAGCTCAGGGTTGGTATTTTATATATATGTATATATATTATTTCATCTAAATGTGGAATATTTATATTTGTAACCTCCTTTTCCCAACAATCAGCCCCCTCCTAAATTCACTAGATATTGTCTAGAAAAGTCTGCCTTCCCTCCATGCCAAGCTATGGAGATGGATACTCTGAAACTTCTGTCAACTGGATAAAAAATTGTTGTTCTTCCCCTACATATTCTTATAATTCAATTCCGTGGACATTTACCAAGTGCTATGATGTGGTAGTCATCTCGACCAAGTTGGCCTTGCTCTCAGGGAGCTTACATTCAATTAGGGAAATAAAGCAGGTCCAAAGAGATGAATCGCTATTGAGACTAAACAGCATGAAATGATGGAACAAAAAAAGATCGGAGTTTTAATTTCACCTCAGTTATTTACTGACTGACCGGCCTTGGGTTAAGTCATTTAACCTCAGTTTCCAAAGCTATAAAAATCTCTAAAAATGGGATGATCAAAACAAGTCTCTTGTAGCATTGTAAGGATATAAATAAAATGCTTTGTAAACCTTGAAGTTCCAAAAAAGTGTGTTTGATTTTTAGTATGAAAAATATATATCAATTAAATAAAAAAAAGACATTTCATTGAGGTAAGGGGCAGCATTCCAGGGCTGGCTGCCACTGAATTTTGAAAAAAGTGAGGGACTGCAAGAAAATAGAATTAATGGGCATATGGGGAAAGTTCAGCTAGTCAGTTTGATTATAAAATCTGTAAGAAGTAGTCATCAAGGGGGGCAGCTAGGTGGCGCAGTGGATGGAGCACTGACCTTGGAGTCAGGAGGATCTGAGTTCAAATGTGACCTCAGACTCTTAATGATTACCGAGTTGTGTGACCTTGGCCAAATCACTTAATCCCATTACCTTGTCAAAGCCAAAAAAAAAGGAAGTAGTCATCCAGAGTCAGTCTGGAAAAAGAGGTGGAAATCAATTTATCAGAGGCTCTCTGTCAGACAGACCAAGCTTTATTTTGTCCCAACAACTGGAGGGAGCCCCTGAACTTTCTTGAGCCATGGAGTAACGTGTTTGGGTTAAAGCTTTAAAAACAGATAGTTGGCAACCGTGTGAAGGATGGATTGGAGAAAGGAGAGGTTGGATTCAGGAATACTGGATAAAAGGTGAATGAGAAAGTCCAAGTGAGTGGTGAGAAGGGCCCGCATAAGGTAGTGACACTGTGAGTGGAGAGAAGGAGGGGGACAGGTGAGAGGTAGTATGGTTCTTGTATTCTTCCAGTTTCATAAAGTATAGTGGGGGTGGGGAGTTCTTTTAAAATCATCATTGTGACATTGAAGAAATTGAGACTGGAGGTAAGGGAAGACTTCTAAATTCCCTTCACCATCTGAGAATGGTGCCATGTAGACTTAGGAGGCAGTTGTGACCATTTTTACCCTGAGGTCCTAAATGACTTTGATGCTGAACTTGAGTCCATGATGTTGCTGGAGAGGTAGGGACAGGGCTGATGCTTCACCAACAAACCAGGCATGATGAAGAGGCGAGATGAATAGACAAAATTCACTTGGACACCAGTGTCTGAAAGAGATGGTGAACTTTTCCAGGGCTCTTACCCTTTTCATCCTGATGTGGTCCATGATTCAGTGACACTGACATTCCTTCCACTGGACACTTCATCTCCCAACTGCACTTCTGGATTCCCTGGTTTCCTTCAAGTCTCACATTCTTCAAGATAACTTTCCCAACCTTACTTCATGCTAATTCCTCTTCCCTGTTAATTATCTCCAATTTCTTCTTTATATCTTGTCTGTACAGAGTTGTTTGCATGATGTCTCTCCATTAGATTGGGAAATATTTGAGGTCAGGGGTTGTCTTTGCCTTTTTGTATCCTCAGACCTTTGCATAAAGCCCAACATATACAGTAGGTGCTTAATAATGCTGCATGTCCTAGTTCACTGATGGCATTGATCATAACTGGCATGGTAGGTCTGGTTCAAAAATGGAATGAAGTGAGCAATAAAAGGACATGACTTTGTCAAAGCTGGGGAAGAACATTTAGATTAGATTCAGTTAAACCCAGCTTCCTAGTGTTGCTCCTGCCTCTGGTCTATGTTCACACATTAGAGCTAGTGCCTCAAGTCCGTTGTTACTAGATACCAGGAAGCTACAAAAACGGTCTTAGTTCTCTGAAGACAGTTTTGAGGATAATTTTGAAAGAGCTGATTCTCAATTATGGCCCTAACACTTATAAGCTGTGGAAAGCCAAGAGATCAAATCACTCAGTCTTTATGAGACTTAGTTTCCCATTTGTAATATGAACATAATATAATTTATTTTAGAAAGTTCTTGTGAAAATAACACGTTTATGCCTACCATTATTATTGTGTACAGTCATGAGTAAGACATTTTTTCTCTCTCCAAATATCAGTTTTCTCTTCTTTAAATGGTTATCAAAACACTATGACTCATATGACAAGGGTGAGATGAGAGAAGTGCTTTGAGGGGGATTAAAGTTCATGTCCAGAATGATTTATGTAGAACGCTTTGTAAAGCTTAAAGTTCCAGATAACTGGGAGCTAGTATTATTAGGGAACTAGGTGGCACAGTACTGGGCCTGAAGTCAAGAGTTCAAATTAAAATTTAAACACATGTTGTGTGTGTCCCTCAACCTTATTTACCTCAGTTTCCTCATTTTAAATGAGCTGGAGTAGGAAAAGGTAAAACCACTTCAGTATTTTTACCAAGAAAACTCTAAATGAGGTCTCAAAGAAATGAATGTGACTGAAATGAACACACACATGTAGACACTATTTTTGGTGGGATAAATATATATTAAACCAAAAAAGGGGAAGAGGAGCACTACAGGAGCCTTGAAAGAAGGTAGGAATTCCAAGAGGCACAGTCTGATACAAGGAGGCCTTGGGACTCGTACTCAGTGACCCCCCAAGATACTTCAAAGCTCTTTCTGGATAATCTTGTGATCTATACGGACTTCAGTTTGTTCAGTAAAAGGTAGAGAATAGACTTGAGAAACCCTAAGCCCGCTTCCACCTCAAAATCTCTGGTGCTTGAAAGTGTGAATGATTAGAGGGGAAATCCAGTAAGAAATAGGTGTACGTTATTACAAAAGAGTGAATTGGATTTGGCCAAAATAATTGCAAGGATCTGAGTTCAGTGATTGAAAATCATCTTTAAAAATGCAGTTTTTAAATAAACAGGGCTTGATTTCAGGGGCATTCCTGTATCCAGACCCAAATAAATTGGCTCTTTTTGTGTGACAACTTATTGAGTTGATAAATTGTTTTCAGTTTGTTAACCACAGAGAAATTATCTTACTGTATTTCCCCCTTAATACAAAACAGACTAGGCCACTGTCCAGAGAGCTTCCTGCAGAGGCAGGGCCATCGAGCCGTCCAGCCTGGCCTAGTCCCTCCCGGCTGTTTGTCCCTGCTAATACCTACAGAGACAACAGCCTGCTTATGTCACAAGCCACATCTGTCAGGGGGAAGATTGATGTTTCTCCTCAGCTTAACAATATCTGAAGGAGGCACCAGGCCTCCTCCTCTTTAAAAGCAAGGAGTCTGAAGGCCAGTGTGGGGAGAGGTGCTTCAAAGATCAAAACCAGACTTCTGACAGTGATGGGTGGGCTCAGGGATTGAGACTGACAGCTTCCAATCTGTTGGATGGGGTAGGCAATAGCCCCTGACCAACAGAGAGGGACACGCTCCATCCTGCTGGCCCCAATTACAGGGAGGAGAGTTCTTAAAAGGGGTCACATTCATAGACAGCTCTTGAAGTCTTACTGTAGAGAACACTGGGGTTGGGGGTAGGCAGGATGTGAATTAGGGGCAAGGACAAAAGTTTGTGAAGTGGGACACATTCTCTTGGCCTCACTACCCCCCTTTCACTTTTAACACTATTTGCAAATGGGTCTGGATGTTCCTTCTGGGAAGTAGGGGAAGCAGGAGGTTGGTACACCAGAAACAGAATCCAAATCTTGTGACATCTGGGCTGAAGCCACAGGCAGCGGGCACCAAGATTTCAAGTTATGTTTGGGCTTCTAGCCCTCCTCAAGTGAGTGTAATTGAATACTCTTGTTTCATAGGAACGAAGCAGAGCACCTGGTCCAAGGGCAGTCATGCCCCAGTTAAGTAAGCCAGAGATTCCCAACATCATTTGGCAGTAAAAGTTGCCACTCACTGACAATGAGAACCACACGTGAAGGAGCTAGGGGAGAGGGGAAGGGACTGTTGAGAAAAAAATCCAAAAGGTCCCTAGACAAGAGTCATTTTTCTACTATCTGGATGACTCTCTCCATCCTTCTCTCTCTCTCTCTCTCTCTCTCTCTCTCTCTCTGACTGTCTGTGTCTCTGTCTCTCTGATTCTATTTCTCTGTGTCTCTGTCTCTCCTTGATACTGAGTGCATGAGTGACCCAATAACATGTATATCTTTGCCTTTCCAACTGCTTTATTGATGAATTTCTCAAAGGAAAAAAGTTGAAATAGGTTAAGCTGCCTTGAAGGTTTAGAAGGCTTCCCTATGACCACCCAGGTAGTCAGGGTCAAAGACAATATTGGAACCCAGGTTTTCAGGAGTGAAGGGAAGGAGGCAGAGCTAAATCCATCTCCCACTCATGAGCCCAGGCTTGACAATCTTGGATTATTTTTCTGCTCTATCACAGGCTCCTTGTATTATTAATTCAAAGGTTGTTCTCTTCCTCCCTATAGAGTTGGGATTCAAATTATTCCAGAACAATAGAGGGAGAAATCATGAACATTTCCCAAACAGAAATTTTTTTAAAATAGAAATCTACTCATGAACATCCTATATAGGGGGATTCCAACCCCCTATAATATCCTACCTTAATAGAAAAAAATATTGTCTCTCATTCCATGTATCTTCCTTCTTGACAAGTAACTAACCCCTTTCTCTGAAAATAGGATAAAGGAGTGTATCTGTTAAATTCTTGCGCCAGAAATACCAGTGTTTTGGGAAAAAGCCCAGAAACCTCGCCCTCCTTTTGGTTCTGTTGACCCTTAAGCATATTTGTCCACTGTACTTTTGAGTAGTTATATTCCTTTTGAAATATTCCTTAAATGGCCAAATCTTTTTTTTTTTTTTTTAGATTTTTGCAAGGCAGACAGGGTTAAGTGGCTTGCCCAAGGCCACACAGCTAGGTCATTATTAAGTGTCTGAGACCGGATTTGAACCCAGGTACTCCTGACTCCAGGGCCGGTGCTTTATCCACTACGCCACCTAGCTGCCTAGCCAAATCTTTTAAGATATGGGATAACTCTTATCACAGCTATCAGAAGTAAATAAAAAAGTGACAATTATTTGAGATATATGAGCATATCATGTTTTATAGTTTTGCTGTGAACAGAGACATTATTTAAATTTGTTAAAGGAAAAAAGAAGTAGAGGTTATACCTTCCCATTTGGGCATCCTGTTTTTAGATCTTGGCAATTTTGTTTTCAGGTCATTCTCCCAGGAGTCTGACATCTTTTTAACTCGTAGACACATCTTCTAGGTCTTTGGAGAAAATAATATTACTACTACTTCTTCTGCGACTACTACCGACAATAATAATAAATACAAGTCTGCTTAGGCACAATTTCGGAGACGGTATTGATGCTGTGAAATCAGAAGCTGGTACTTGGCCACATCATGAAGTTTTCTTATAGTCATCAAATAATTTTGAATTTCATTTTTCAAATTTTTATGAGACTTATTAATGGGAAAGAACCATGTGTGTCTATGAATATAAATTAGATTAGTTTACCTAATTCTTAGGCATCAAGATGTTCAATTGAATTTGCTTTTAATGTATCCTTTGCATTAAGTTCCCTGAACATTTTAACACTATTTTTCAAAGAAGGTATATACTCAAGATCACTTGAAGCCAGGACTCAACATGCTATGGTAAAAAGAAAAAAAAAAGTCCTGGCTCCCCAATATAGATTCCTTTCTCCCCTTAACTGAAAAAAGCACTTTTCCAGCTGGACTCTGCAACAGCACATACTATTTCAATATCCAGATTATGTATCTTTAGGAAATTTAAGTGGAAACAATTCATGAAAGACAATGTGGCTGAGTGGGAAGTGTTGCAAATGGAGTCAGAGGACTTGTCAAATGTGGATCCTGCCATTTACGTGCTGTGTGTCTTGGGGCAACTCACTTAACCTCTCTAGTTTCTTAATCTGTAAAATAAGGAGCCTCTCATTGTTTAAAAGCCTGTGCCTGGCATTGTAGGATTATGGGATTATAGAGTCAGAACTGAAAGGGACCTTAATGATTTTTATTGTTGTTAAATCATTTTTTCAATTAAGAAAAATCAGTTTTCTCTTCGTCTTATTGGGGGGAAAAAAGAAAAACAATTCCTTGTTAGAAATATGTAGAGTAACACTAAGTAATCTCACATTAGCCATAGAAAATACACAAATATACCTCTCATTTTGCACCTTGAGGAAATCATTCCTCTCTCAGAAGGGTGGTGATCATGTTTCATCAGTCTTCTGGAATCATCATTGATCATTTGCTGATTGGAGTTCTTAACTCTAAAAAAATTGTCTTAAACATATTGTTGTTTCTGTATACATTGTCCTCCTGGTTCTGTTCACTTCAGTCTGCATTAGTTCTTACAAGACTTCCCGGGTTCCTATGAAACTGTCCCCTTTGTTTTTTTCTTAAGATATAATAGTAGTCAAATACATTCATATAACATAATTTGTTTAGGCATCCCCCAAAACAATAACACCTACTTTGTTTCCATTTTTTTACTACTACAAAAACTGTTATACATATTTTTTCCATTTATTTTCCTCTTTCTTCAGTTTCTTGGAGTATAGGTTGAATGATGGTATTACTGGATCAAAGAGTATAAATAGTTTAATGACTTTGGGGGCATACTTACAAATTTCTTTCCCAAATGGATGTATCAATTTACAGCTCCACCAGCAGTGTGGTAATCTGTCTGATTTCTGACAGTCCCTCCAATACTTGTAACTTTCCCCCCTTTTTTTTTGTCATATTGGAAATCTGATGGTTATGAGGGGTACCTCAGAGTTGATTTAATTTGTATTTCTCTAATCATTTGGAAAATTTCTTTCACATGGCTTTTAATAGCTTGTATTTCTAACTTAGAATACTGTTTATATCCTTTTGACCATTTATCATTTAGGGAATGATTCTTGTTCTAATATGTTTGATTCAATTCTTTGTAAATCTTGAGAACAATCAGAGAAACTTGCTACACAGATTCCCCCCCCCCCCCATCTTGGTGCTTTCTTCCCTTTTGTATTGAGTTACATTAGTTTTGTTTGTATAGTTTAAGCATTTGTACTATAATTGCTTATTTTATCTTTTATTATCTCATCTAATTCTTTTTTGGTCATGAACTCTTCCCCTATGCTTGGTGGGTAGACTCCTCCTGCCTTATATAGTTATTTGAAATTGAATTTCTCTTCCTGATGAGTATTAGGCTAAGGGTTTCTGTGATTTTATTTCATCTAAAATATAATGTGTTCTTTGGTCCTCTTAATTTATGATTTAACATACCAGAATATATATATATATATATATATATATATATATACACATACATACATACATGTATTGTATTCATATGTATATCTATAAATGTGCTTTTTAATAAATAATAAAATTATATATTCACATATGTATGTGTGTATGTTCCAGCATCTATTTGACATTTATCTTGTATATGGTGATTTATATCCACCTTAAGTCAGATTATGTCTGCTTTTCCTAGCATTTGGGTTGTCCTTGCTGTTCCACTGCTCAATCTGTTTCCTATCTGGGGCAATTTGGTCCTCTTCCTTCTCGTTTTCCTCCCCTTGAGATTCTTGATCTATCCTCCATATGAACTTTAAAATCATTTTTCTCATAGAGTAATTCTTTGGTCGGTGTTGCCCATAATAAATTAGGGAATTTAGGCTAGGATTGTTATTTTTATTATGTTATCTTGACCAATCCATGATAAATTACTATGTCTCCAATTATTTACATCTCTCTTTGTGCAGAAGGTACTTCATACCTGTATTCATATAGTTCTTGTATGTGAGTTGGTAGACAGGGTTCCCAAATATTTTATATTTTATATATTACTTTTTTTTTACATTTTTGTAAGACAACGGGGTTAAGTGGCTTGCCCAAGGCCATGCAGCTTGGTAATTATTAAGTGTCTGAGCTCACATTTGAACTCATGTCCTCTTGACTCCAGGGCTGATGCTCTATCCACTGCGCCACCTAGCTGCCCCTTATGTATTACTTTAAATTGAATTTCTCTTTCTGCTGGTTATTGTGCTGAAGATTTGTCTGAGTTTATTCTATATATCCTACAAGTTTGTTGAAGTTACCATTTGTTTCTAAAGCTACTGTTTATAAGTTGGTCTCATTGGAATTTTTACTAAAGCCTTTAGATTAACTGCCAAAGAATATGATAATCTTGTTTCCTCTTTGGTTTATGCTTATTTTATCCATTTCTCTTTTACTTTAAAAATTTTTTTTATTTTTTTAAGTGTGTTTATGATCATAGTTTTACAACCTATCAAACCAAGTATTCTTAAGTCAATTAATGAGCAACCTTTAGCATTTAGAATCAATTGAATCTCAGTGACCAACTTAACTTGCTCATTTGGAATCTCATTCCTAGCATTAGGAAGGTCTTGTGAACCTGATCAGCTTCAAGGGAGTTGAATTTATTATGAGAATAGAATCACAAAGTGAGAACTGGAAAGGCCCCCAAGGTCATCTCATCTAATCCCATCATTTTTCAGGAAATTGGGCCTCAGAGGGCATAAGCCAGGCAAGGCACATTAATGAATGGTGGCAGAACACTGACTTCACATGTCAGAGTATTGAGATTCAATTCAAATCCAGTCAATGCTTATTCTTCTGGTCTTTTAGCTGTTTTAGAGGCTACTGATTTGAAGAACCAATAGATAAGAAGAGCTGGAACAATGGTTTTCTGTGACCATCCATGGCTAGTAATATACATATATATTATAAATATATATAGTAATTAATTCATTGATGTCTACTGAACTTCATTGAATCCAGAAATTTCCAGAATGTTCAGAACTCCCACACAAAACCTGTTTGTGGGTTGCTGCTGGAAGCCCTAAGCCAGAGATGTTTAACTAGCATGGAGTGATTTCAGTGTGACATAGGAGCAAGGCAGTGAAAAAAAAAGAAAGCATGCAAAGTTGCAGAGACCTATCTTTTTGCCATCCAATCCAAGCCTCTAACAGTTGGGTCATTTTTCTTGGCAAGGACTCTCAAACCTCACTGAAGACTGCCATTTTGGCTGTGTTTTTCCTGATGCCTCAAGGATGAGCTGGAGATCACAGGAAAACAAATCATCATGAGTTTTGAGTCAGCGGTCCTGGTTCTGCTGCTGGTTACTCATGTGACTTTGAACAGGTCTCTTTCCTTCCCGGACTCATCTGTAAAATGAGGGCATTGAATTAGTCAATCTCCAAGGTCCTCTCAGCTTTCAGTTTATGAATGTGATTTAAGAGCATGCAGAGAAACAGTTCAGCAGTTTTCCTTCTAGGAAAAAACTTGAAAGACAAATGCTTTTTATTGTCAGCACTAGAGGAGGGCTTGGAACATAGTAGGTCTGTGATAAATATTTAATTGATTAGTCCATTATCCCTTGACTGTTATTTTCTGTTTTTAATGGTATTTGACCTCTCAGACATCATAATGTTTACCTCATAAGCATTATTATCTTGTGTCAGAAGTTTCAATTTATTTTTAGCTTTTTTTTACATCTCCCTTCATCTATTCATCAAAGAAGGTAATAGTACTAATAATATTAGCATTTCTAGAGCACTTTAAGGTATCTATCCACATGTTACTTCATTTGTGGTATAACTTGGCCATTGACCTCCCTTTTCACTGAGCACAATTCCCATCTGTAGCTCTTGATAGACCATAACAGAGCACAGGATGATAGATTTAGAGGTGGGAAAGACCTTGGAGGCCATTGAGTCCAACTCTTTCCACCCCTACTTGTTGGCATTTTAGTGATGAAGAAACTGATGGTCAGAGAGGTTAATTATGTTGCTCTGAGTTATAGAGCTAGAAAGTATTTGATCCAGTGCTTGAACTCAGGTCTGCATGGCTTCAAAGTACCATATGGCCTCCTTAGGAAAGTTACATTATAAATAAAAATGGCTTCAAGTAGGAAAAAATCCATAAAATTCAAAGGCTGGGACTTAGCTCTTAAATCCTGACTAGCTGAGTGACTGTGGATAAGATACTTTTTGTCTCTGAGTCTTACTTTCCCCACCTGTAAAATGAGGGAGCTGGACTAGGTGACCTTTAAGTTCCTTCTTGATGTCATTTGGAATCTTTCATTGTTAGCAGGTTTTCTGAAATCTTAAGTCCATCACAATAAGAGAATACCATTAACTATCTAAGAGGTTCCCCCCAAAATGGCACACTTTTTAAAGTATAATCCGCATTATTAACATTTTCTTCATCACTTTCTTAAGTTGAGGAAATCAATAAAACAATAAATCGTTTGATGCTTGGAGCCTTTGTAGATTTCTATTGTGTAGATGTTTCTGATAAACATTTAACAATCACCTTTCAATGAATGCCTACCCAGGATGCCTCATTATGACATAGAAGTGACCCTAGGTTGTGACCCTAGCTTGTCTTTGGAGCAAATGTTGTTAGGAAGCCCTTGAAAGCTAACTGGAGGTTCATGAAATAGAGGGCCAAAAATGGATTGTGTCTTTGTCATCCGAGGACCTTTCTAGCTAAGTTCAAAGAGAATCAGTAGCAGAAGTTTGGCTTCCAGGGAATGATGTGTTTTATCCAGAAACCCACAAAAAAAGGGCAGAGTCCTGTGGGGTCTGCCTCCACTAAATCTCTGTCTATCACTTGGCCACTCTTCTCTCTTGGACCCTTTTCACCTCTGCTAGGAAATATCACCTCCCAAATGTTTTTCCATCTCTAGCTCTTCCCCTTCCCAATTTGGACTTCTCACAAGCTACCAAGACCCTTCTTTTTTTTTTTTTTTTTGGCAAGGCAAATGGGATTAAGTGGCTTGCCCAAGGCCACACAGCTAGGTAATTAAGTGTCTGAGAATGGATTTGAACCCAGGTACTTCTGACTCCAAGGCCGGTGCTTTATCCACTGCGCCACCTAGCCGCCCCAAGACCCTTCTTTCTAAGGGACAGCCCTCACCACATAAAGCCACATATAACCTTCAGGTTTCTTCTAGGGTAAAATACCAATGCCTTCTGGTATTTTAAGTCTTTCCCAACATGGTTTCTAGCTACCTTCTTTGGCCACATTGTTCCCTTTTTCATACTCCACATTACAGTCAAAGGGCCTCTCTGGCTGTTCCTTGAACTAATTGCCCCATCTCCATTCATTTGTGCAGACTAGCACCTATATCTGGAATGCATGGTATCCTTACATGAACTGGTCAGAATGCTCTTTCTTCAGTGCTCAGTTCTAAGACTATTTCAAGTCTGAAATCTTCTCTTTTTCTCCCCCCCCCTTTTTTAATATTTTATTTTCCCTGATTAGATGTAAAAACAATTTTTAGCATTTTTTTTTGAAATTTTGAGTTCCAAATTCTCTGCCTTCCTTTCTTCCTCCCCCTCCCTTGAGAAGGAAAGCGATTTGATATTGATTATGCTTTTGCATTCATGAAAAACATTTTCATATTACACTCAAAGAAAACAGGCCAGAAAAATCTCAAAAATCCAGAGAAAGTTATAAACACTTCTCTCTCACCCCAGTTCTTTCTCTGGGGAAGGATGGTATTTTTCATCACGAGTCATTTTGAATTGTCTTAGAATGTTATATTGTTGAGAATGGCTAAATCATTCATAGTTGATCTATTATAATATGCAATATTCTCCAGTTTCTGCTTCACTTTGCATCTGTTCATATAACTCTTTTCAGGTTTTTATGAGAAAATTCTGCCTTTAATAACCCAATGGATTTTCCCTAAATATCCACTGGCCATGTCGTTCAGTGCTTTCCTTTGCCCCCATCACACTTTCATTATAGCCATCAATGTATATGTTGAGTTCTGCCAAGTAGGCTGCAAGTTGCCCTCCAGGAGGGTTGCTTCATCTTTGTGTCCCCACTTCTTGCTCCATTGCCTTTCAACAATAAATATTCAATAAAGGTAACTCAAGAGTGGTTATGGTTTAGCAAAGAAGAAGTTGTAACCATTTTGACTATTTGTCACCTTGAAAAGAAAACCTCCCTTTGTCACCCATTTGAAGACAGAGGATTTATTATAGAGGAAGGTTTTGACCTTGGAGGCAACTGAGAACTGGCATCCCCAGAAAAGCTTTCCATTTTTCCTTGAATTTTAAATTTGATGCCTCATCATAATGGTCTTATGAGATCAGCACTAGAGGAATTTCTATTATTCTCACTTTAATGACTGAGCATGAATGAGGTAAGTGAATTAGAATCCAGGTCTTCCTGACTTCAGTGAGAACATCTTAGTCTCTAGAAAAAACGAACTCTTGGCAAAGGTTAAGGAAGGAGAAGCATGATGTTACCTACATGAAGCAAACTATCCTGAAGGTCCTGGTTATTTTTAGATTTCAGATTCTGCCCTTATGGGTTTATTGTTTATTACTTCTTTTTATTGTAAATCCTCACCCTGTAACTTGGCAGTCTTCCATTTTATTTTATTTTTATTTATCTCAGTTTTGAAGGGAAGATGAAGGCTAGTGTTTTCCCTCTTAAGATTATCTCCAATGACCATGTGTATGTGTCTTATTTGTAGTCTCAAATGAGGTCACAAAGAATCAGACATGACTGAAATGACACACCAATCCCAGCACCTATCTTGTTTGTCTGCAGGTATTTTCATATTGACTTCTCCATTAGATTGTGAGCTCCCTGAGAACAGGGACTTGGTTTTGTTGGCTTTTATTTGTTTCTCAGGAATTAGCATAGTTCTTGTGCTTAATAATAGCTGTTGAATAATTTCTTGTTGGTTTGACTTGTTGACAACTGGAAAGAAGGAATCATTGAAGACAGAAAGATAAGTTTGCAGACTTCCCTGCATTTTTAAAGTGCCCATTGAAGGGGCAGTTCGATGCACAGAACTGATTAGAATCCATCAAGATCAGAGGGTGATCGAGCCAACACTTTAATTACCTTTGTTCTCTCTAGATACCTATTTCTATATTTTACTAAATATATTATATTTGAGAATGTAGTAGGGAGCCATTGAAAGATTTTGGGCAAAGGAGTCATGATATGAGACAGTTTTGGCAGTAACTGAAGATAGATTGTGGGGGCACGAGGAGGTGGGGTGAAGGGACCGATTGGGGTAATTGGCAATAATTCAGGTGTGTGGTTATGGGGGACCTGGAGGGGGGTGTTGGGGGGATGATGAAAATACAGGAGCTTGATGTTAAAGAAGTCACAGGCAAATTAGATAAGCACTATTAACTTTGTTGGTTTAGAATTTGTCACTTGAAATGAAGCATGGGGGCGAACTTTTTACAGACAATGCTAAAATCCCACCCCCCTGACCATCATAGTGATTTGTTTATCATCTTTGCAGGAAAGATTAAGGCACACCAAGGGTTATGCACAATTTTTATTTCATGGTAAAAATTAATGGAGGAAAAAAGTTGATAAAGGAAGCCATATCTCCTTAACAGACAAGGATAAAGCAGATCATCACTTAAGTCAGTTTGTCCTATTAGAGATCAGGAACAATTCTGAAAATACCTCTGACGCTGTGTGACTGTAGGTAAATCACTGAGTTTCTCAGTATCTCTAGGAGCCTGCTTAAGACCAAGTTACAGTTTCTTATGTGTGTGAATAGGGGGAGGGACTTTTCACACTGCGATATTTCCATTCTATTGAAATGACAGGTTAAACACACACACACACACACACACACACACACATCTGTCTACATTTGCTGGCAAAGTGACCCTCTGTCACCTGACTCCCAGTCTAATTTCACATAACTCCCCTTTTTGAACACCACCTTTTGGTCAAACTGGATGACCAGGGCACTCCCAATCAATCTCTCATCTTCTGTTTCCTGACTTGTTCCAAGTCTCCATCATTCAGATTGGAAGTCCATTCCTTCCTTATCCTAGCTCGGCAAAATCTCACGGTCATTCATGGTACCTTTTATCTGAATTTTCTGAGTATATGAGAGGCCACATGGAGTAATGGAGAGAAGATAAACCTTAGAGTCAGGAAGATGTGGGATCAAGTCCTGCCTTGAACATGTTCTAACTGTAGGCATACTTCTGCTACCAACCACAAAAGAATTGGAAATCTGCATTAGGGGGTGAGGGTTCTTTACTCTGATTAAGTGACAAGTTCAGATCCCCTAAAATTCCAGTAAAATCCACTAAAATAACAAACAAATAAATAAATAAATAATGAAACCCACTAAATAATAATAGTAATAAAAATAATAAATAATTAATATTTATATGATGCTTTCTATCTGTATTTAAGTTCCTTACAATTATTATCTCATTTATTCTTGTCAACAATCCAGGAGGGAGGTATTATTATTATCCTTATTTTATAGATGAGGAAACTGAGGCAAACAGAGCTTAATTGTCTGACTCAGGGTTGTACAACTAATACTATTCTGAGGCAAGATTCAAGTTCAGATTTTTCTTACTCTTGGCACAGGTTTTCCTAAAGAACAGCTGTAACACCATCATTTGCCTCCCCAAACTCCAGTGGCTTCCTATTACATTTAGTATCAAATCTAATGCCCTCTGTTCCTTCACAACTCAGAACCAACCTGCCTTTTCACTGTCATTATACATTGCTGCCCTCCACACACATTATAGTCTAGTCAGACAGCTTTTATTCTTCATATACAGTGCAATATTTTCTGCCCTCCTATGCTTTGTAATGAATATAATCCATACCTAGGATCCTTTCTCAAGTCTACTTTGTAGAAATTCATTTTCTTGAAGGCTCAATTCAAGTCAGTTCTCCTAGATGAAGCCTTTCCTGAGTACTCTCACTTCCCTCACCCCTTATAGTGTCATGTACCCCCTACCCCCATCACCTTTATGATCTATTGACTTTAATAGAATATTGAACTGGGGAATAAGACTGTTAAATGAAGGGGATTCCAAGGTTCTCTTGCAGTAAGGGTTTGAGAACTATCTCTTGGAGTTTGGGGTTCAGGGGGTAAACATTTCCTGCTCAGCCTTAAGAGTAATTGGGGTGGACTATTATGATTTTTGAGAAGGCAGAATGGAGTCATAATGCAGAGTTCTTAAAGAGAAACAAAGTCTGTGAAAGACAGAGGAGAAGGATGCTGAGAGTTGAGTTTGAAAGAATTGGGAACACAGTGGAAGCAAGTGAAAGGAGAAAGAAAACACATGGGTTTGATCTCTTTGGTAGGCAAAAAAGATAGAGGAAGGTCACGATCCTCTCCTGATGCCAAAATATTAGAAATTTTTCTATGTGTTCTGAAGTGTGAGAGATACAAATAAAAACAACTCTGAAGTACCACCTCACACCTATCAGATCGGTCATTATGACAAAAAAAAGTAAAATGGTGGATGTTGGAGAGGATGTAGGAAAATTTGGACATGAAATCACTCTTGGTGAAGATGTGAACTGATCCAACCATTCTAGAGAGTAATTTGGAACTATACACAAAGAGAAATCAAATTGTATGTATTTTTGATCAAGCAATACCACTGATAGGTTACTATCTCAAAGAGAGCATAAAAAATAAAAAGAGAAAGGACCCACATGTACAAAAATATTTATAGCAACCCTTTGTGTGGTGAAAAAATATTGGAAATTGAAGGAATGCCTATCAGTCGGGGAGTGAATAAACCAGTTGTGGCATATGAATACTATCATGCTCTAAGAAATAATGACTAGGTAGATTTCAGAAAAACCTGAAAGACTTCTATGAACTGATGCAAAGTGAAATAATCAGAACCAAGAAAACACAGAACACAGTATCAGCAACACTGTGTGATGATCAATGATGAAAGTCTCAGCTCTTCTCAGAAAAACAATGATCCAGAACAAGTTCAAAGAATCTGAATCCTGAAAAAGAACTGATAGACTCCATGCAGATTGAATCTTTTTTCATTTCATTCTTTTGCATTTTTTTCTTCTGGTCACAACTGTGACTAATCTAGAAATGGGTCTTACATGATAAAATATAAATTTTCTAAAGGGGGAGAAGAAAAATTAGAAACTCAAAATATTATAAAAATGAATCCTAAAAATTATATTGACTTGTAATTAGGAAAAAATAAGGTCCTTTTAAAATTGCATCTCTAATTTTTTGCTGAATTTAAACTCCATGAGGAGTTTAAACAGTTTAAAGAGCCTTAAAGGCTGTTCTAGTTCTCCTGAACTAAAAGAGAAGCATTTTACTCTTAAAGAGTTAATAGTTCTAATAGGGTGTGACTGATTAAATATACAGACTCAAAAGGGATAAGAAGGAAAACAGCTCCACCATCCCCAGCAACACCCAGTGTTATACTATAATTCTACCTATGTGATTTTCTCTCTACCAACTAGACTGTAAGCTCTTCAGTACAGGGGTTATTTCGCTTTTATCTTTGTTTTTTTTAACATTTAATCCAATGCTTGGCACATAAAAAATACTTCATAAATGTTTGTTCATCGATGGACTGATCTGCTCAATTTGGTAAAGAGAATCATACTATGGCATATTAGACAAAGCATTGACTTTGAGTCAGAGAACCCAGGTCTAATTCCGTATCACCTGAACTATCATGTCAATCTCCTGGTCTTCAGATCAGCCATCTGTAAATGGGAGAGTTAGAATAAATGCTCTGTGACCTTCCTAAATTCCATGAATAGTTTGGCTTTTGAAGAAGATATTAAAATTCAAGATCATAAAGAGTGGAGGTTGGTTGACTCAGTGATGACTTTAGTGAAAAAGACCTTTGAAGTTATGGATCTTTCTTATCTTCTGTTTGGGAACTCCAAGGGTTAAAATGCCTTTCTGGTTGAACAAGTAATTCTCCCAACTTGTCTTTTCATTTCAAGTTTGATGGAAATGATTAACTCTTTTGGAGTGGCTAGTGAGGCTTGTAATCTCTATTATACTCATGTTTCAAGTTTGATTGGCAACATTCTAAGTCCTGGCCACAGACACCAGGATGCCAGAATATTTATAATCTTGTGGGTTGCCAGCAATGCTGGAACCTTCTGGGAAGGATAACTTTGGGCAAATCTGCAAAAGCTGAGTGCCACAATGTTTAGACTTGGAACACTATATGTTGATTGGCTGGCTCCTTCTCTTTCTGAGTATGGTTTAACTATCAGAGATACTTGTAGAAAACTTACACTTGGGAGATCTAGATAAACTATCTACTTCTTCTATAACTTCTATAACAATCTTAGAGAGCTCTCCTCTTTAGCTCTGCCTTAGAGGATCCACATAGTGCTTAAGTAGTGTCCATTTCCCTAGACTTACCTTGATTCCCTTATTTCTTAGTGATCTTTAGCTCTTAAAATTATTTGATGAGAGTGAGGAATATCAACTGGCAGTGAAGGAGTTTGTGAGAGATAGTTACTAGAGTGTATGCAGAATGTTTCTTGACTTTCAAACCTCCATGCTTGCTTAAGCTCTTTTGTTGAGGGGTAGGGGTTCAATCTTGGATACAGGAGGACTTGAGGTCAAGTCATATTCTTAATACCTTCTAGCTGGGTAACATCTCACCCAGCTCTCAGTTAACCTCAGGGAACTGTGGCACTATGAATTGATGGAGGCAGTTTTCATGCCAAAATCCAGTCAGCAGAATGAAAGACCCTTGGGGACAGAGGACTTTTCTGTTTGAGCCAGTGTTTCTCCAATTGTAGTCCAAATAACTGGACCGGGAGATTTATGAAGGATGCTTACCAGGGCAAAAGCACAGGGAAGAAGATGGGGAGCTGGGGTCTAGTAGCATCCATGGAGAGGAATAGGGAACATTAAAATGTGTGGCAGAGAGGTGTCAAATGAAAATGATCTGGAAGCATTGAACGATGGTATTAGAAGGTATAATAGTACCATCCAATCAATTCTAGGGATATAAAAGCAAAAATGAGATGGTCATGTGTTCAATAGGTTTACAATCTCCTTAGAGGGCTGTCAAGGATACAGGTGAATAAACTAATTCAGAGTTTTCCTCCTTCCTTCCTTCCCTTTCTTGCTTCCTTCCCTACCTTCTTTCCCCTTCTTCTTCACCTTCCTCTTTTCTTTTCCCCCTCCCCCTTCCTCTCCTTCCTCTCCTTCCTCCCCTTCCTCCCCTTCCCCTTTTCCCCCTCCCCTTCTTCCCCTCCCCTTCTTCCCCTCCCCTTCTTTCCCTTCTTCCCCTCCCCCTTCTTTCCCTTCTTCCCCTTTCCCCTATCCCCCTTCTCCCTTCCCCCACCCTTTCTCCACTTCCCCCACCCCTTCTCCCCTCCCCCACCCCTTCCTCCTCTCCCAGTCTTCCCCTCCCCTTCTTCCCCTTCTTCTTCTCTTCCCCTTCTACTTCTTCCCCTTCCCTTCCCCTTCTTCTCTTTGCCCCTCCCACTTTCTTTCTTCTCCATTCTTTTACCTTTCTTTCACTTTTCTTTCCTCTTTTTTGTTGTTGTAGTTTTACCTCTTAATTATTATTAGAAAAATGTTAAACTTGTTTTTATCATTTGTGAGCATCCAGGGATTGTATGAAAAAGAGGCAGAGACTATGGAACAGCTGGGAGAAAATATCCCCAGACTTAGTCACACCGTGGGATTTGTTTGTTGACGCTACTCTATCCAGAGGACAGAGTGGCACATTTCATCAGCACAGCAAATACTATGACTTTCTCTTCCTTCAACTTGAGGTGACTAGAAAAATCGGGAATGGTGGCCAAATGAATACTTTCCCTGATCCTTTCCCCAAAATGCCACTTTGGGGCATTAGAGCAAAAACCTTTATTTCAAATCCAGCCTCTCATGAATGTTTACTGTGTTACCTTGGATGAGTTCCTTGGTTCCAATATTTTTATCAATAAAAAATAGGATTGAATTAATTTGTCTCCAAGGTACTTGTTGGCCCTAAACCCATGTTCTAATGTTCTTGAGTTCTTCAGGGCTTTGGGATCTAGTGAATACTTATCATGAGATCCTGCAAATATTCCCTGGAATAAAGGAATCATGGGAGACATTCATGGTACCACATGGCTTAGTCTGATAAATCCAAACATTCCATCCTGTCCCAACCTTTTCAAACAGGTCACTGGATCCTAGATTTGGAATTTTCAGGGGCCTTTGAGGTTATTTATTCAAACTCATTTTACAGATGAGAAATTGAGCAAGATCCTGAGATAAAGGGGGATTTGGGCCTGGTTAGAGAGCAGAAGAATCAAGTGTAAGACTTAGGCTCTACATCTCCATGTTTGAATCTCTTTCCACTTTATTATGCTGTTTGTTGAGACACGATCACTTGGAAATTCAGGGTGATTTAATGTTTCACTTTGGGATATCATTCATCAAAGCTAGAGCTCAATTTTTAATGTATTGCTCAATGTCAGTGTACAATTTCTATCTTTTTTGGTTTTGGAGAGGTTTTAGGTTTTCTTTCGTGTCATATTGACTTGGATTGTCCTGTAAGTTGTTTTGTGTGGTTTCATTTTATGGGACATTCCAGTCAACTGGAATCCATGCTATTTTCCCATTTTACTACAGTCCTCACCCTTCTCCAGAAAGGATTTAAGCCTTCTAAATTTATGGGATTCCTTTACAACTCCTGCTAAAAGAAAAAAATAAGTCAAGTTACAATTAATCCCCTTACAGATACTTTATGAAATCAGTGGTGACTCAGACCCTTCCTTTACTACAGTCTGGGAGGCCTTAAAATGTAATTTAAGAGGTGAGATTATAAGCACTTCCTCATTCAGGAAAAAGCAGAAGGAAGAAAACAAGTCTCAGGAAATATAAAAGCTGGTGAAGAATGATTATTCTGTGACCATTGTGAAGGGAGGGAGGGGAGAACATGTGAGTTGTGTACTTTCCAAATAGATGATGGCGGCTTACTGGGTAATAAATTCAAATGCTCTCTCATGGGGGTGAGGAAGTTTGAATTATGAGAAATCTTCCCAAACCACTCTTTAATCTTACTCTTGCAGCTTTGCAGAGACAACAAGTGAAAACGACCCTTTAACAGGAGATGGAGAGCTACAGAATTATGAGGAATATAAAGAATCCATTAGACAATCAGCACTTTGGAAAGACAAGATAAAAAAGGACAATGGCAGGACATAACCAGAATTGGCATGGACAATTAGAAAAGATATTCAGCTACTTTTAATAAACCTCTGCTAGCATCTGTCTTCTCCATCTTATTCTTCCTTTCTAGGTAGCTCTGAGATTAACATGTGGCAGCTGTGCTTTGTAGCCAGTGACCTGGATTATAGATTTAGGGCTATTAAGTTAAAAATTGGTTTAGTAATTGTCTTTTAGGTTAGGATCAATTTAGTTTACTGATCCAAAATCTAGTTTATTGTCTACTAGGAGTCTGTGGTATCATCGGATATGGATTTGAAGTCAGAAATTCTTGGTTCACATCCAAACTTCATTCTTTTCTATATGTGTGAGCTGGGTAAGTTATTTTGGTTCTCTGGGCCAAAGCTTCCTTTGGAAAATGAGAGAATTGGACTAACTGACCTCTCAGTCCCTCCCTTCTCTTGACCCAGGAATCTCTGATTTAGAGTTGGCAGAATGGAAAGCATCACCCTCAATAGAGAATCAGAGAATCTCCAAGTTGGAAGGAGACTAGTCCATCATGTCCATAATAGAGTCTTCACTTTCATTTCTGCAGCTTGTTCCTTCATTCTCCTCTGTTCCCTCTGGTTCATGCTCTTTGCTGTGGAACTCCTAGTACTGATGTAAAATGATTTTACTCCCCTTGGGTACCATATTTACATTTACCTGGGGAATTGGGTTGGGGAGCTAATTATCACCTTGCAACAAAGGTTTCCTTAGCACTTTCAGGAATCAAAATCAGCCAACAGAAGGATTTTGAAGGAACAGTTCTTTTAGTGGTTTTAGGCTACTAAAAAATAAAAAAAATTAAAAAAGTAAAAAGTGAAACAGTTACATAGGCATCTCTTTTCAGCAAAGATGCTGCTGCCTCAGTGTGCCCTGAGTGGCTGATGGCAAGGGAAGTCCTGCTTTGGACTATTTGATGACTTGCTAGGAAAGATGCCATAGAAGGAAGGTCAAGGTTGACTGTGAAATCAAACACTGTTCAGTGTGGAAGTGAAGTGGGTTATTTGCAGAATTGCCAACCTGTGCTGCCATTCCTTGATCATACCATTCAGTAAGTTACAGTAGTAGTTAAAAGTAAACTGTTTAATTTTGTTCTAATTATTCTCTAATGTCTGCTGATTCTTTTAAGCATAATGTTCCCTTTTCTGTGTGGTAATAGATGGATCATTTCATACATGATTCATGTCTATACATCGAAGATCTTAAAATTTTTTTCCATTTTTTGGATTAGTTATATGTTAAGAACTTTCTCCCAGATATTTTGTGGCTTTGTTAGGATCATAGGAATGGATTGAGCACTAGAAGGGCCCACAGAGTCCAACCCCCTCATTTTATAGCTGAAGCAGACAAAGATTAAGTGACTTTCCCAGGAACACTCAGCTAATAAGTCTAAGGCAGGATTTGAAGTCAGGCCTTCCTATGTCCAAGGCCAGCTTATGTATGTGAGAATTGGGAAGCTTCTTCTATTGAGAATACCATTTTCTTGTAGGAGTGAACTCAATGGATGCAGAATAAAAGCATGTAGGTTGCAGACTGGTAACTCCCAGACCACCCATTGCCTCCAACCACTAAACTAGGACCTAGTCATTTCCTAGCCCATGACTGTAAATGTAGTAAAGCCTATGCATGCTTGTTGAACACATCAATAATTGTGTGAATGAATAAGTACAGTGTGTGGGGTCAGTGGAGTAAAGCCTATTCTGACTGTCCAGTACTATTTAACCTGAGCTATAATGAGGCAGGGTAGAAGGTAAAAAGCTATTATGATAGTGGCATAAGGTGTGAGATGGGAGAGGAGGTAAGTTGATTTCTCCACAGGTTGACTCAGAGACTACCATCTCCATCCCTTGGGTCTTAAGGGCAGTACTTATGATGGTAGGACAGGAAGTGATCTTGGGTGACATTGGGTAAGGGACTAGAAGGCATTGGGGAGAAGAGGGGAGGGAACAGGCTACTCACTCAACTTATGGTCATTTTGTCCTTTGTTATGTTCCCTCCACCTCATTTTCCTGTTTTTATTGGGGGACATTGCTACTTATACTTTGTGTTTACCCAAAGTCTAGCAGTGGCAATCTCTACCCACTATGCTACTAATGATTCCTTCATTCAGTTTTCTGAGAAACAGCCAGTGTATAGACCACACAAAACTGGGCCTCATCCTGACCTGCCACAAGAGCAGCCCTGTTCCAGAGAGGGATGGACGGGTGTATCCAGACATGGAGGGTCCTGTCTTTGAGCAGAGCCAGTCTGAACTGGCCAGACTTGGCTCAACCTAACACAAGAGAGGCTTTGTTCCAGAGAGAGATGGACAGGTGTCCTCAGATTTGGAGGGTCCTGCCTTTAGAGGAGAGCCAGTTTGAGCTAGCCAGATTTGACCCAACCCAACAAAGGGAGGTCTTGTTCCAGAGACAGATGGATGGGTGTACCTATATGTGGAGGGTCCTGTCTTTAGAGTAGAACCAGTCTGAGCTGGCCAAACTTGGCCTAAGCTAACACAAAGGAGACCTTGTTCTGGAGAGAAATGGACAGGTGTACCCAGATGTGGAGGGTCCTGTCTTTAGAGCACAGCCAACCTGAGTTGACCAGACATTTGGGAAACATACCATTTGGCCTCTTCACTGTACCTTTTGAGCAAGGAAGTTCCAAGGGTCTGTTGGATTATTCTTGGTTTATAATGAAAAGCTCTTTGACGGGATAAGTCCCATGGAGTAGGTACCAAAATAGAAAGAGGAGAGACTCTCCCCACCCTAGCTTGTATTTCAACCACGAGTTAAGGCTTGGAAAGTGCTTTACCTCCATTCTACTTCTGTTTGCACACTTCTTGTAACCTTAACCCTCTGGTTTTATAGCTTCTTCTCCCTGATCTTCTATCCCCTTAGGACCTGTATTAACTTTGAAGGCCAGAGTTCTAATTCTGGTGGTTATGTTCTAGTTACAAAAGAATAAAAAAGCCACAACTTAGGAAGTGATCTCAAAACAACCCCCTGAGCAGTCTCATACCCATTTTACTGATAAGGAATTTGAGACTTAAAAATGTTCAATGACTTGGCCAGGATCACCCAGCTAATAAACCCTGGAGCCAGTCTTCTCCCCCAGACTTCTTGACTCCACCAGGGCTGCCTCTTCTCAGACTCTCTGATGGATCATTAAGATAATTGCATCTATTTAAACTGGTTACAGGCCTTGTCAATGTCCAAGATGTAGTAGAAACAAGATGTGTTTGAGCAGACAACTGTGACCTGATGACCTAAAAGGCCAAGTCTGAGAACTAGTGGTATAAGCTCACTTTTTGATGGCATAAATTCAGATTGCTAAAAGATAAGAGTTGTGTGGAATAGGTACCAAAATTTAAGAAACCATAAAAATTTGAAATTTTTGGTAAATCGATGGGCTTAGAATGATCTGCAAGCATCACAGGAGCCAACAATGTGATGTGATAGGATCACATAACCATCTATGCTATCTGAAACTGAAGCAGGAGAGGTGGAGGTGGGGATAATCCAGGTCTTTAGCTGAATGTTCTTTTCAATTTTGAGCTCCATATTCCCTATAGGCCAATTGGATTGCACAATCCTCAAGGATAGCAATAGTCTTTTACCTCTTTTTTATCCCTCTAGGGTTTAGCACAATTCTTGTGTCACAGTAGTACTTAATAAATGTCATTGACTATTGACTGATTGAAGAGTATCCAGATAATATTCTAGGCCTAATTGCTGAGGACATAAAAGGAGCCAAAAAGAGTCCCTGCCTTCAAGGAGCTCCTGTTCAAATGGAAGAGAAAACTCACAACCAGACAATCCACGAAAATGTATTCTGGAGAGGGATTGTTTTGGGCAAGGAACAACAAGGAAGCCAATGTCACTGGATCATAGAGTATATAGAAGAATAAAATGTGAATATACTGGGGAGATGAAGGGGATAGGTCATATAGAGATTTATAAATCATAAGGGGGGTTGATTAATATATCCTGGAGATCATTGGGAACCAAGGGAGTTTATTAAATAGAGGCTATCATGGTCAGACCTGCCATTTAGGATAGGTGACCTTTTTTTTTTTGTTTTTGTTCTTTTTTTTTGGTTTTTGCAAGGCAAATGGGGTTAAGTGGCCTGCCCAAGGCCACACAGCTAGGTAATTGTTAAGTGTCTGAGACTGGATTTGAACCCAGGTACTCCTGACTCCAGGGCTGGTGCTTTATTTACTGCACCACCTAGGCTCCCTAGGAAGGTGACTTTGACAGTTGAATGGAAGATAAACTGGAGTGGGAAGGAGCAGAGAACCCTGGACAATAGTTCAGGGGAGGTAATGAGGGCCTCAGATAGTGAGTCTGAATGACTAGAAGAAAAAGTTGTTGAAGAATAATCTGGAACTCAGGGAAAGGAGGAGTTAGAAGAAAAAAAGAGAATCTGTTCATATTTGAAAGTGTTTAGCTTGTATGTCTATAGAACTTTGAGTCTGAGATGCCCATTAGACAGATTTGACTATGGAGGTTTGGTAAGTTAGGAATTAAGTCATCCACATAGGAAATGATAATTGGAGCTGTTGAGATCTTCAAATGAAGTAAAAAAAAAAAGGCAGAAAGTGCCTCAGGACTAAATTTTCAGGGGTATTTAAAGATACTCCGATGTTCAGCAAAGGGCACTGAAAAGAGTCAGTCAGACAGGAAAAGCAGGAGAGAATATAGATATCACAAAACTTTAGAGAAAGGAGAAAGTACCCAGGAGAAGGATGAGATGGGCAGTGTCAACAATCACAAAGAAGTCCAGAAGGTTTGAGAAAAGGCCATTCAATTTGGCAACTAAGAAATCATTGGTAACTTTAGAGAGAACACTTTTAGTTGAGGGATGAGATTACAAGTCAGACTGCAGAGTTTTTAGAAAAGAACAGAAAGTAGAGTCTTTTATTATAGATAGACAATTTTTCCAAGAAGTTTAGCCACATATTTGAAGGCCTGTCCCATGGAAGAGAGAGCAGATTTATTGGGTCTATGAATCCATGCTGTTTCCCTCAGTAGAATGGGAGTTCTTTGAGTGCAGAGGGCATTTCCGCTTTTGCCTTTCTATCCACAGCACTCAGAACAATTGGTGACATTTGTTGGTAAATGCCTTTAATTGGTTGGTTGATGGATACCTGAATTGAAGGACAGTATTAAAACCACAGTTAACTTAAGGTGCTGAAGTTTTTTATAATGATTGCCCTTTCTTCTCAATTAAGTTGTAAGTATTAAGCTAAGGGCCGCCCTCTGTTACTTTGGCAAAATAGCGGCTAACGTTTATAAAGTTTTTTATTCATATTATGTTATTTGAGTCTCACTAGGAGACAAATATTGTTGTTTATCCTTCATTTTTGTTTGTCCAATTCTAATTTTTATGGTTTTATTTCCTTACATTAGCTTTTGTATTTTTTCCCAGTTGGTTAATTTTATTGTAAAATGAGTTGCTTTCTTTTTCCAGTTGGTCAATTTTAATTTTTGATGAGTTAATTCTTTTTTTCCAGTTAACCATTTTTGCTTTTAAAAGAGTTGATTTCTCCAGTCAGTTTTTCATAATTCTCCTGCATGGTTCTCATTACTTTTTTCCATTTTTTTCTAACTCTCTTTGTTTTTTTTTTTTAAAATTTAAGCTCTTCCATGAGGTTTTGGATTTGAGTCCAGTTCATAATGTCCTGACTTCCCATGTAGGTAATTTGTCACTGTTTTCTTCTAAGATGGCATTTTTATCATCTCTCCCTAAATAGTAGCTTTCTATAGTTATTGCTCTTTTTGATAGTTGAGCTCTCTTCATGGAGTAAAGGGATTATAGTCATGAGCTTTTTGTGCTGGGGCCAGGGTCTGAGCCTTGACTAATTGCTTACCAAGGTGTTGTCTATGCAACCCAGGCATTGCCAATGCAGAGGTTTGTTTCCTTCTTTATTTGCAGACTGTGCCTAGGCAATGATTTTTCCCCTACCCACTCCATTCTGGACTTTGTCTGGAGTTGGAGCCCTCCTTGCTGGCCTACTACCTAGCTGAGCTAGGATCTGGGTTGCTATCTAACTACTGGGACCTGGGTTGTGTTGTGTGTGGAAACCTTCTGCTGGCTTTCCCACTCTGCAACCTAACTGGGCTAAGTCCCCCCCCACCCCTGCCAAGAGTGAAGACTTTCACTGAAGATCCTCCACAATGTCTAGAGTTGAGGACTTGTTTTGTTCTTTTTTTGAGGGATCTTTCTCTTTAGCTTTAATATCTGTGTAGTGGCTTCACTGTATAGAGCAAAACTCTAGGAGCATGCTAGCTTCATGCTGCCATCTTGGTTGGCTCTGCCCCATTAGTGCTATTCTTCACTTTTTTTTTTAGGTTTTTGCAAGGCAAATGGGGTTAAGTGGCTTGCCCAAGGCCAAACAGCTAGGTAATTATTAAGTGTCTGAGACTGGATTTGAACCCAGGTACTCCTGACTCCAGGGCCGGTGCGTTATCCACTGTGCCACCTAGCCACCCTATTCTTCACTTTTGAAGACTAATGATGTTACGAATAAGTGGTGTCTTGACTTACCCATGAATTGTATTTAAGTGAGGCAGTTATGTAAATTATTAGCTCCAGCCTCTTTTTCAGAGTCATCAATTATCCTGGAAAAGGCCTGGGATTCAGTTGTTGCCTTTGGAGTCTTCAATGTCTTACCAAGTTCTTAGTATGTTAGCTGCCTCTATAACTGATGGAACAAATAGTTCTTTTCCACTCATTTCCATGAGGGCATAGTCACAACTCACCAGTTACCCTCAATGTGGTTTAGCCATCTGCTGGCCTGTGACCACTGTGCATGCTAGAGTCTGGTGCAGATACAATAGGTATTATGTATTCTCGCTTTATAGATGAGGAGAGACTTAGAAATGTGATTTGTGAAAGATGGAATTTGAACTTAAGATCTTTCCTGAATTGGAATGAGTCCCCTATCCCACTGTATGATAATACCTCTCTATCTTCTACATGGCCTGGTGTACAGTTAGGAACAGAGAATAAGTGCTTAACAATAAATCGAGTGTTCAATGTCAGATTCATATGATTTATTTTCAGAGTGATTCTGCTTCACCACATGGCTATTCATATGCTTTCCTGATGAACTCCAAACATGATATCAGTACCATGTAACAATGGTGGCCACAGGAATGTATTTCAGGTCTTCTACATCAACACGTTTATACTTTATCTCAAGTTGCCAGTAATAGTCTAAATGGTTTCATCGCGACATTTCCAGTAATCTCTACTTTTAGCCTATATTTCAGATACAACTCTCACATTAATTTAGCCCTTCTACTTCCATCTTTGGCATGAGCTCAGAAAAGTGTGAGGTAAGGAGTTGAAGATAAAAACAGAAAATGATGAAAAGATAATTATATTCCTGACTGGACTAAAGTAATGGCTCTAAGAACTGATAGGGTGAGGATGTCATGAATCATGTAGAAAAAACAGCTTCATATTTAAGTGGCTAACCACAGAAAACTGGATGTAAACCAATTAGCCTTTGAGAGACACACATAGAATCCACAAATGCACATCATGCAATTTTTTAAAAAAGTACTTACCTGGATGGGAATGAGGGTAACAGATAGTGATTGGGAAATTCAACCATGAAAATAACTAAGATGTGACTATCTTAGGAAATGTTGGCAAGGTGTTAATTGTGCACCTTGGGAAAAGGGGGAAAATGTTGTCATCCACTAAAAAAATACTTAGTGTTACCTCATTTAAAAATGATTGATTTCACAATATTCTCAAATCCCTCACTGTCATGGGAGATGTAGGTGTTCATAATCATGTGTGACTTTGGAAACCTTTAGCCCTCTCTGACCCTCAGTTTCCCCATTTGTAAAGTGAGGCCATTGAACTAATCTCTGAGTTTGCTAAAATAAATTCTTCTGATGTTCATCCTTCATTCTCGAAGAGGACATCACAAAGAATGAGGGCTTGACTTGTATTTATATTTAAGTGAGGCCATAAGCCTTACCCTCTTCTCCAGAGTCATCAGAGTCCAGTGTAAGACATAAAATCAAGACCACTGACCTCATTAGTTGTGTGACCCTGGGCAAGTCACATCATCTTAATTGCCTAAAACAAGTTGACTGACTATGGTCCACAAATTCTTCTAGTCAATGATAGAAGGAAAAGCCCTGCTAAAATCTTCCACCTATATTCATGTCCCTATACATCTTGCTGTTTTTGTACATTTATCTTTCTATTTTCATGTCCTTTTCTTTGATTTGACTTTTGACATGTTAACTTTATTTATCCATTTGCCTCATACCTTGTACTGATTTTTTAAGTTTCCATTAATTTGCTTTATTTTGTTGTCTAGATTTTCCTCTATATTCTTTCTCCTCCTCCTACCATCCATCTTTTATAATGAAGACATTTCTAAAGAAAAAGAATGGAAATAATATAAGCAATACTAATACATTGAAAAATATCTGATGTCGTCGGGAAGATGAAAGTATGAAAATGAGTAGAATGTGACCCTCTTCCACAGCCATGCCTGATCTCACTTCCTTTTCCTAACGAATTTATGGAAAGGTTTTGATTTCTTTTATTTGAGATAATGTTTGTTCTTTGCAGTTTTATAGCCTTCATTTTTGTTACTCTGAAACTGTGCTGCCCATTTCCATCATTTTAACCATTGTGAATATTATTTTTCACTATGTCTTCAACCAGTTCATGCCAATTATCTTTCTATTTTTCAGCTTCAAACGTCTCTACTCCAATCCATCCTCCCTTCAGTCTCTAATGGAATTTTACTAAATTGTATGTCTGAATATGTCATCTCCCTTTTCATTAAACTCCTGGAGGTTCCCTATTGCCTCCAGAATAAAATGCAAGATGGTTTGTTTGACATTTAGTGCTTCATAATCTAGTCTCCTAACTTTCCAGTCTTCTTACACTTTACTCCTTGAGATGGATTGTTCAATCTTGTGAAACTAACACAAAAAAGACACATCACCACTTGGGTTTGAGTATTTTTTCCTTGCTGTCCCCTCAGGTCTATAACACTCTTCTGATGAAGGGGGCTACAAACACCCCTTATTCAAAAACTTTTAATAATGAAGAGTGATAGGGGCGGCTAGGTGGCGCAGTGGATAGAGCACCGGCCCTGGAGTCAGGAGGACCTGAGTTCAAATTCAGCCTCAGACACTTAATAATTACCTAACTGCGTAGCCTTGGGCAAGCCACTTAACCCCATTGCCTTGCAAAAATTAAAAAAAATAATGAAGAGTGATATGAACAGAACCAACAAAACACTTCATACAGTAGCAGAAATATTGTTTTAAGAACGACTTTAAGTGACTGCTATTTTGACTATTATAAAGGAAATATGAAGAAAGTGACTATCTGCCTCCAGAGAAAGAATTGTTAAATATATATATATATATATATATATTATATGTATATAATGATTTTATACACACACAGTATTTTTATTATGCCATATTATAGAAATACTTGTTTTATCCAATGAATTAAAAATGAAATAAATTAGAAAAACCATACTTTGTGTTCTTTAGTCTTTCAAGTAAGAAAGATTATGTTTGAATACATTAAGAAACCTCTTGGGTTTCTTGAAATCAAAGTTTAAAGAAAAAAAGCACATTTTAAGCAATTCACTCCTATGCAGTCATTATATGTTTTCAAAACTTCATAGCTGACCATAACAGATTTGGGAAGTAGTCTTGCCAAATCTCACATATCACTCCAATGTAGCAATGAATGTTTCCTCTCTACAAATGAAGAGGAGGATTGACTGACATTCTTAGAGCACATAACAAGGCGATCAAAACCTTAGGAAAATAATTTCAGAACAAGTGGACATCATATGACAGAGCAATTTTCAAGTCTGCTGGTAGGTACACATGAACCCTTTATAATTTCTGGTTCTGATTTCATTCCTCAAAGAAAAGTGTCCTTTCCAAAGTCACCAATGAGCTTTTCATTTCCATGTGTGGCAACCTTTTTCTCAATCCTTACTCTCCTTAATTTCATTGTAGCTTTTGACTCTGTTGACCATTCTTCCTAGGTATTTTCTCCCCTCAGGTTTTTAGTGTCAGTGCAACCCTTTTGTTCTCCTTTTACCTGTCAGATCATTCCTCAGTCTCCTTTGTTTATCATTACCTTTGGTGCTATGCCCCTTAACTTTGGGTATATCCAAAGGATCTGTCCTGGACTCATTTCTCTCTTCGTTTTTTTTTTCTCTCTCTAGGTGACTTCATCAATTTCTATGGACTCAAACATTATTTCCATGCAGAAAACCTTCAAATCTATATATCTTGAACTAGTTTTCTCTTGATTTCCAGTCGTGAGCTTACTGTCTAAGCTTCTGAATCTAAGAGATTCCAAAAGAGAATTACTCAACTTTTCTTCTAAACTCTCTTCTCTTCTGAACTTTCCTATGTCTGCCACACGGTTTCTAATCACCCCAGTTTGCATCATGAGTATCATCTTCAACTTTCTCATTTTTACCCTCACTGTCTAATCAGATGCCTAAGAATTGTTTTTCTTTCCACTATTCTTCTCATTTGTCTCCCAGCCTTTAGTTTGTTCTCTTCTCATTTATCCTACACATGAACTCTGGTGATTCTTTTTTTTTTATCTCCATTGTTTATCTTTTGTTTTCAAAGAGGATGAATGCATGATGAATGATGTGTTGGATTTAAGTGAGGCAGAGCTGACAAAGTCATCAGCCTCATTTTTTTCTAGTGGCAAAATCAAAGTCAGGATGATGTGGCCCAGAATGCAGTGGATGACCTTGGTGCCTTTGATATCTGACTAAACTCGAAGCATCCTGAGGGCTTATTTCAGATGCATTTGTGGCTAATAGAGTAAATCATTCTCCCTCACCCATTTTGCCCAGGGGAGTTCTTCACATGCTTGGTGTAGACACTTCCCAACTCCCCAATGGGTTTCTAACCTGTTACTCTTTTTCTTAGTTTTTTTTGCAAGGCAATGGGGTTAAGTTGCTTGCCCAAGGCCACACAGCTAGGTAATTATGAAGTGTCTGAGGATGGATTTGAATTCAGGTACTCCTGACTCCAGGGCCGGTGCTCTATCCACTGCACCACCTAACTGACCCTTTGTTAGTTACTCTTAAGCTGGTTTAGCGTGTCTGCTAAGATGGTTTTTACCAAGGTGTAGCCCCCTGCCCATGCTAAGGCTGTTTGGAATCACAGGAGAGCTACGTGACCAGTAGTCATCAAAGGTAGATGATGTATACCAGAGGTGCTTGTCCTTCCTGAACATATAACAGCTATACATATATTATTTTTTTCTCAAATTTATACAGATTCTTTTCAGTCCTTATGTACTTTCCAACACTCATAAGTAATGTCAGATTCAAACTTCTTTCTTTGACATTTAAATCCCTTCTCAAACCTACCTTCCAATGTAATTTTCTTTTTTTTCTCCCTCACACTATCATCTTGGAAAATTGGTCATCTTTCATCTGGAACATTCTATCTCTTATGAGATTGTTACCCATGCCTAGTCTGCATTCTCTTTTTCCTTTCCACCTCAGAGAATCTGTGCTTGCCATGGAATCACCTCCCTGATGTCATGGTCTTCTTTGAGAATGAAGGACAATATTATTATTCCTTCAAAGGACAGTTCAAATGCTTTCTTCAATATGAAGATACTTAACTGCTATATTTAAATATCATTGTGCATCTCTTTCTGTCTTCCCAGAGAGAATGTAAGTTCCTTGAGGTCAAGTACTACTTTCCTTTGGTCTTTGAAACTGCTGTTATCTGACATTTAATAGGTATTTACTGATGGATTTATTGTTATGAGAAGGTTTGCTCTATGTTCCAAATGATTGACTTACTGAAGGACTTTGAGAAAATAACCTGTTTGTAAGTTGGGAGCCTTCTGTGTTTGCATAGAACATTTAACAATTTAATTTTTTTCTTTTTAAAATTCCTACTGGAAATTCCATTTAAGATACAAGTGATGGAAAATTGCCAGCACTTGAAAACCTACTTAGGCTGTGTAATCATCCTTTAAGTTTTCCTTTGTGATTTGCAAAGATTTACCTTGCTCTTCTGAAGAAGAAGAACCCACAGGATGAGAAATACATAGTCACTTGGTCTCTCCCTCCTTAAATTACTTTGACTAGAATCATCCACAATGATGCAATGTCGACCTGGCATGTTTGTCTCTGTGGGTGCCATTAGGGATCCATCAAAGTTGTGATGCATTTTGAATCCTGTTACTTGTGCAACATGGGGTTAATTGCAAGAGAATAAGCAGGGTTGGTGACATTTATGGACATTCTGGAGGTTGTGCCTGCACCAACCAGAATCTTTAGAACTTAGTAGTTAGTACACTTTCCCTCTTCCTGATATTATATTCTAGTTAATTGTGTGCTGTGTTTGCTATGGTTGTGCCCCAAGGAAGATGGAAGTTCCCTTCTTGAAGGATCTATTTTGATTTGGGTTTAGAATTTCCCGTGTCTGGTTCAGGGTAGTTGAGCTGGGGTATTTTCTTTGCTACACATGAAGAGTATGCTTTTGTGAACTGATGAGGCCAATTTTTTGAATTCATAAATGGAGCAAAGAGAAGGACTGAAAGAAAAAAAGAAAGGCTTTCCTGGGATAATTGGAAAAATGTTGGACAAGTAAAGTAAGAGAAGGGAAATTAAGTACTGTGGGTATGTGTGCTTGTGTAAAAGAAAGACAGAAAGATAGAAAAATAGAGACAGAGAGACAGAAACAGAAAAAGACAGACAGGGGAGAGACAGATTCCCTTAGTATGCCTATTCTCCAGGAAACTTTTCCTGATCCCTCCTCAGGTTATCTTGTACATAAATATCAGTGTGCCGATTTTATCCTTTATTCAGAATGTAAGGATAATAATAATTCCCCCCCCCACACACACACTTTTGACATCACAGTGCTTTGCACATTGATATCATTCAGTCACTTGTTCATGTCTGACTGTGACTCTGTGGACTGTGGTTATCCCTATTGGCCATTTTTTGGGGGGAGGGGGGAGATACTAGAGTGCTTTCCCATTTCCTTTTTTAGTGTATTGAGGCAAACAAAGGTTAAGTGACTTGCTCAGGGTCACATAGTTAGACAGTGTCTGAAATTGCATTTGAATTCAGGTCTTCTTGATTCCAGGCCCAATGCTCTAGTTAGAGAGCCTTCTAGTTGCCTCTTTTCTTGCATATAGGATATATTTTGCCAAATTAAAGTATGGTTAATAATCAGCTTGGCCCAGTGCAGAGAGGGCTGGATGTGGAGTTGATAAAACCTGCGGTCAACTCCTACCTTAGACACTTGTTAGCTGTGACACCTTGACCAAGCTGCTCAGCCACAATTTTCTCATCTGTAAAATGTGACCTCGGTCATTCTTCTTCTTCTTCTTCTTCTTCTTCTTCTTCTTCTTATCTCATGGTGTCTCTGCAATGGAACATAAATTACTTGCCTTCATTTCCCCAGAGTGCTTACTGTGTCCTGGATTCAGAATGGACTTTACACAGGCTTATTGAGTGAATGAAGAAGTAAAAAACATCATCAAGAATATATATCTCAACAAGAGAAGATGGCAGTGGGACAGTCACAAAGGAGGGGAATAAGGGAAAACAGATGGACAAGCACAGTTTTGCTGTAGTATCTATGAAATATTGGTGATCATAGTGAAGTCCTCTTCCTAACTGTACTATCATTCCTTAATTTATTCAAAGTATGAAGCTTATCTTCATCACCTGTCCTTTTACCTATCCTCCTCTCTCCTCTGATTGGAGACTGGGGGATGGAGTAGTCAACATCTCCTGAAACCTTCCTTTCTAGAAGCAGACCCTGGACATGCACCCCCTTCCCTCAACAGCTCTGTTTGGATTCAGCTCCACAAAATGGATCCCTTGAGGTCCCTTCCTACTCCTTCCTTCCCAGTTTCCTTTTGTTTGTTGTCTTCCCTCATTAGAGTGTAATATCCTAGAGGACAAACCCAATCTTTCTTTTTCTTATTTATATCCCTAGGACTCAGATAACACCTAGCCTATAGTAAGCAGGTAGATAGTTACTGCATTGTTTTCTTATTTTTAAGAATTGTCTTGTCTCTAAACTTTTGCCACCGTTTCTCTATATGACTAGAGATGTTGTTTAAGCCTGGCTGTCTGAATTACTTAATATTTTAAAAATAAATCTATTTTGACAGATCTATCCTTTTGGAGTGAGGAGAATGACCAATTGTTATAGGCATTTGTTTGCATCCAGAAGATCATAATGAAAAGACTAAACTATCTAATAGTTATGGTAAGGGACAGAAAGTAAGACAGTCCAACAGTCAGGAATTCGGTGAGGGTCTTTGACTATACCACACACCATGATCATTTGTAAAGCCCCAGAGTGTTCTTTGGAGATCAGTTTCAGTGATTTGATGACATGTTTCCCCTCACCCACACTGCTCTGCCATTTCCCCCTGCTCATTCTTCACCAAACCACAAATAAATGCTGAGCCCACCATTTCATATTTCTCCCATTAAATGTTCTTTCACTTATTTTCCTGCTTATTTGGTGTTCTTATGAGACAAGTACCTTAAAAAGTTAAAGAGGGCAAATAGGGTTTTTTTAATTACTCTCCAAATATTTACATCCTGCAATACATCCTGTGATTACAATTATACTTATCAGCTTTCCATGCCAACCAAAATCACCACAACATTTAGCCTTGTTTGGGGCTATAATGGCAATGAAAAAAATGCAATAGTCTTACTTTTCTCTTTTTTTTTGTTGACAAGAAGGAACTTTATCACTTCTTGGGTTTACTAGAAACAAACGGCAGTTTCCCCTCATTTCACAGATGTAAGCTTTATGGGGAGTAAGGATTATTGAATTTTTGTATATTCATTTCCCAAGTGCCTACATAGCCCAGAGCCTGGAACATTGCCAGGGGCCTCATGAAGAATTGTTGATTAATTGATGTCATATCAGATATATTGATGACAAAAACCAGTTTGATGTAGTGTTTTAAGGTTTCCAAAGGTCTTACACACATTCTCTCATTTGTTTTTTGCAACAATTCTGTGAAGTAGCTGCTCACACTATCCATAGTTTTGAAAGTAGAGACTGAGAAAAGTCAAGTGACTTGGCAAGGATCACTCAGATCTGAACTCAGATTTCCTGAGTTTCATCATCAATCAGTACTGAAGCAATGGACTGTTCATCCCCTATTGTCTAGTGCCTTCAATGGTAACGAACACAGCACTGATGGTAAATTCTTTAACTTGAAAAGGCTACAAGCCAAGTCTAAAATGGAGGGAGGGTTGGTGCAGGATATTCTATTCAATGCACCTTCTGAAGCTGAATGCAGCAAAGTATGGATCTAATATCTGCTGTTTGTGGTAATTTTGACTTAAGAATGAACACCAAGAAAACAGTTCCTGTATCAGCCAGCACCACCCCATCCATATGTGGAACCATCAATGACAGCAAAGGGGAAGTTTTGAGTACAGCAGACAAGTTCATTTATCATCTTGACACTGTACTTTCCAGAGAGGTCCACACTGACAATGAGGTTGATCCTTGTGTTGCCAGAGCTAGCTCAGCTTTTAAGAGGCTTGGAAGGAAAGTATCACTCCCAACCTGAAGGTCTACAGAACTGTTGCTCTGACCTCATTGTCGTATGCCTGTGAAATCTGGACAGGATACAAGCACCAGGCCAGAAAACTGCAATGTTTCCATTTGAACTGTTTCAAGAAGATTTTGAAGACCACTTGCCAGATACTGACTCTTTCTCAAAATAAACTGACAAGCATTCGAGCTCTATTGCAGAGAGTGCATCTCCAGTAGACTGGTGATCATACTGCTTGAAGACCAAAGGCATGCTTGTCTGAAAGACTATTGGAGAACTCACATATGGCACAACGCTCCCTCACTCAAATCCAATTCCTGGGCTTATCATGACATCGCCTTCTTTGGTGTCATGGTCTTCTTTGAGAACAAAGAACAAACGTCATCATCATCATCATCATCCAATCATGTTCTAAAATCCCTCTTGACCCTGAAATTCTTTGTGCTAGCTTATCTAAATTTTCCTTTTATCTCCTTTGCATGTATCTTTTCTGTATCTACTCATATACTTGTTATATTCCCTAATAGAATATAAAAGAAAACTCCATGAGGGCAGGGGGCTAGTTAAAATCTTTCTTTATATCCAAAGTGCTTGGGACAGTTCTGGCACATTGCAAACCTTTCATAAATGATCAATCAATGGATATCTTATGAACCAAATTACCTCTTTTTTTTTTAGTGTTAGCAAGGCAAATGGAGTTAAGTGGCTTGCCCAAGGCCACACAGCTAGGTCATTATTAAGTGTCTGGGGTCAGATTTGAACTCAGGGACTCCTGACTGCAGGACTGGTGCTCTATCTACTGCGCCACCTAGCAGCCCCACCAAATTCCCTTCTAATTGATGTTCCATGTTGTCTGTTTCAAGATGCCTTTTCATTTTGATCTTTATGTACGTGCATTACTTCTAGCTCTGACATTTGAGGCTGCTATAGGAATAATCTCTCCCCTTTGGAGGTTGCTTATTTTTGATTTCTTTGTCAGCTAAAGCATGTCTTGACTATCCTAAGACACCTTGATCAATGTTTTAGTGTGACAGCAATTTATGAGAAAGTGAACAATTGCTGTGGGACTCATCACAGACGATCAGGATAGACTCTAATTTAGTTATTGGGCTTTTGTGGCACAACAGTGACATCCAGTGCTCAGCTGAGTTTATCAGAGATGTCCAAAAGAACATTTCATCACTATCTTTGTAAAGGACCAGTGAAAATCACCCAAGACAGAGAGGATCAGTCTAACAGCTCCTTCACCTACCATCTACCTCTAAATCCCCCATGTCCCAAAGACACAAGGACTTCAGATCATTGAGTCAAAATTCTAAGAGGCTTTAGATTTCATCTAATCTAACTCACTCTTTTTACAGATTAGAAAAATGAAAGTCAGAGAAGACATTACTTAACTGGGGCCCTATAAGTGTTTGAAGCAAGATTTGAAGTCCTGTTTTCCTCACTGCAAGTAAATCACTCTTTTATGCCACCCAATGGTAGCTCAATAAATGTTTCCAACTCAAATGGAATTCAAATCTAAATCAATGAAAGATTTATTGTTATGTGTAGCACACTGTGCTAGACCTTAGGAGAATTGCAGTGTTTGTTTAGATTAAAAAACTGCCCCTGCTCCCTGGACTATCTTGCATTTAAATAGTGAGTTATGACACCTACGCAAATGTTATTATTCAAAGTTAAAAGGCTATATTTTAATAAGAGTCTATAATGATGGGTCAAAAAAAATATAAGCTCCTTATGGAAGAGGAACATGAAAAAAGAATAAGAGATGAAGAAGTCACTACATCCTTGTGAACCTCAGTTTCCTTATCTATAAAACAAAGGGGTTGGATTAGAGAAGTGTGAAAAAACAATAGATGAAGAAGTCACTTCATTCTTGTGAACCTTAGTTTCCCTATTTATAAAACAAAGGGATTGCTAAAAGATGAGCAAGAATTCCATAGGAAGGGGCATCGAGATGGTGCATAGAGCACTGGCCCTGACATCAGGAGGATCTGAGTTCAAACCCAGCTTCAGACACTTCTGTGTCACCTTGGGCATTTCACCTAACCCTATTGCCTTGCAAATAAAAATTCCATTGGGAGACAAGTGAAAGAGAAACATAGTCATAGGAAATAATTTAAAATCACAGGACTAGAAAAACTAGTCTGAGGTCAGAGGTTAGAAAAGTTTATCTTTAGCGAGGAATACATAAAGGATAGTAATATAGGAAGTTAGGATGCATTTGAAGAGTCCTACTCAATGGTAGAGGGTTTTGAATATCAGTCAAGTGATTTTTACATCTTCTTGGTGCAACTTTGGTGGACTGGACACATTTTTAGAATGGCAGACATATACTTGCCAAAAATGCTATTTTTATGGAGAAATCATACAGGATAAGCACTCAGGGATCAGAAGAAGTGATACCAGGACACCTTGCAGTTCCCTCATAAAAGCTTTAAATTGGGGCAACTGAGTGGCAGAGTGGATAGAGTACTGGCCCTGGAGTCAGGATGACCTGAGTTGAAATTCTGCCTCAGACACTTAATAATTACCTTGCTGTGTGACCTTAGGCAAGTCACTTAACCCCATTACATTTCAAAAAAAAGCTTTCAAATTCTTTGTGTAGAATGGGAGACACTGACACAAGACCACCCAACATAGCATGCCATCAGAGAGGGTGCTATGCTCTGTGAGGAAGACAATGGAAGCAGCTCGAAGAAAACATGAGATACGTAAGGTTAGAGCAAATACCCCAGGTGTTCATGTGGACTATTTGTGCTTGACTTGTGGTAGAGCATCCCAAGCCTGTATTGGTCTATTCAGCCACAGTCGGACACACCGTCATTTGTCTTAAACATAGTGATATCATTGTAGTCTTGAAGTCTTCAATAAATTAGGATAAGAACCAACCATCACTACTTAGTAGAACAGAGGAAGACATTGATGATTTCTGAGTAGAAGAGTAACATAGGAGGAATAGATTGGCAGTGGTATGGAGGATGGATTGAAAAAATCAAAATAATGGAGACAGGAATTGTTAGGAAACTAGTATAGTAAGTCCAGTCTTATACTAAGATGGTAACCAAATAGAAAAGGTTAGACATGAAGGGCAATAGCCCAGACTTAACAATAAATCGCTGATAAGTGATTGTGAAGAAAGAAGAATAAAACATTATACCAAGGAAAAATTGGAACAGATTTTATAGGAAAGATGTTAAGCTGTTTCAGACATGTTGACTGAGACAGTGGGGTGGAAAGAATACAGTTGGTGCTATCTTATAGGCAATGAGAGAACTCAGAATGAAGATCAAAGAAGGGGGAGGGTGTGGGATTATGGTCTAGTGGAAACATTCTAAACACATTAAAGGGATGACTAGTATCAGATGCTGGGAATGATTGAAGAACTTTGTCATTTTTAGCTTGAAAAGTAGAATGCTTGAGAGGGGATATAACTGTCTCCAAGTCCTAAGTTGGGCATTTTGATTTGGATATTCACCGCTTATCTCAAACTCAACAAATCTAAAACAGCAATTATTATCTTTAACCTCCAATCTGCCCTGCCTCAACATTGTTATTTCCATTGAGGGCATCATCATCCTCAGTCAAGATCACAAAATTGTCATCCTTGAATCTTTATTTTTCCACCCTTTTCCAATGGTTAACCAAATCTTATTTCAACATCTCTTTCATCTGTCATCTTTTTTTAACTGCACCACAACCCTAGCTCAGACCTTTATCACCTCTTACCTGGGATTGTAATCACTCTACTACATCACTAGTCCATCCTTCACAGAGCTGCCAGATCTAAATTTTTTCCCTACTCAAACTCCAGGATTTCCAAACCCCAGGGGTTCCTTATTACCTCTAGTGTCAAGAATAAATTGATTGCTTAGTATTTAAAAGCTGTCACACACTGGTCTCAATCTATCTTACAAGTCTTTTTCCACATTACTTCCTTTCTACTCTCTTCAGTTCAGTCAGTGGACCTTTGCACTGATTGTTCCCATTGTCTAGAATGTACTCTCCTCACTCCAACTCTGAAACTCTCTTGTCTCCTTCAAGACTTCATTTAAATGCCACCCTCTTTTCTTGACCTTCCCTGTCTCACTTTCCATTTTATAAATGCCCATCTGTTTGTATATTGTTCCCTGATAGAGTAAAAAGTCCTTGAGGGAAGGACCTTTTTTCCACCTCTGCCTTTCACCTTTGTGTATAACACGGGACCCATATGATTACAGTGGTTCTTCAGAAATTGTAGTCATGTCTGATGACCTCAGTTGACAGAAATTGTAGTCATGTCTGATGACCTCAGTTGACGTTTTCTTGGTAAAGATGCTAGAGAGGTTTGCCATTTACTCTGCAGCTCATTTGAAATATGAAGAAACTGAGGCAAACAGGGGGTTCCTGCCCAGATGTCAGGTTCAATTTGAGCTCATGTCTTCCTGACACCCCATCCGACGCTCTGTCCACTCTACCACCTAGCTGCTCTAGCAGCACTTGCTGCATAGGAGCACTTATAGACTTAATGGTGGATTGAGCTATTTAAAATCCTGACTGTGTGGGCAAGGAAGAACAGACTTTTTACTTGATTCTTTCTACCCTAGAGCTTATCTTTACAATATTTCAAATCCTAGTCTTAGATACCATCTTTTTGACTGACTATTTACCCTTCAAACTAGCTTTTTTCCCCTAAATTCTTTGCCCTTTGTGGGCAACAGAAATCAAAATCCAACCCGTACTTCTACCAGGGGTATGGCTGAAACCAAGGTTGAACTGACCAGCAACAATCAATCAGTAAATCTTCATAACAAAAACTGTAAACCTACAGATCGGATCTTGATTTATTGTTTTGTTTATCATCTGGGCTTTGTTACTGTCCTTCATAGTCGAAGTAGAACATAACACCAAATGAATGAGGGTTATGATTTACACACTCTGTTTATTAGAGTGAGGTGAATGTTGTGTAAAGATATCCTTCTCATTGTCTTTTCCAGAACTGTCTCACACCATGCCCCGACTGATAGGAAACAGGGCTTCTGGTGATGGTCTAGTTAAAGTGAAGGAGATGTTAATAATGCAAGTGAAACCTAACAGTGTGTTGGGTATACAGTTATTTATTTATTTTTGAAGGGGGTACCAGCTTGTTAAACATTGACTAGCATACTACTTCTAGCATCTTTGTTTTCTTGCTGAAGACATAAATAAGTAATAAATTTATTTCTCTCTTCTTCTTCCTTCTCTTCCCTGTGTCTATTTCCTCTCTCTGAAGTTAAGAGGTAGCACCATCACATGTAGATTTTACAATGATAAAAATAAACACGTAGTGTCCAATATTACATAATACATGCAATACGAAGAGCAACCCCATAGCACATGAGCCCAAGCATGGCCCATCAGTCAAGGTCTGGTCCTGCAGGGGAAGACCACAGTCAGTTTGACTTGGTTTTTAGCCTTTCATTGTTTTCTAATTGAGAGATTTTCAATTTGTCACTAGATCCCCTGAATCTAAATCAAGAGTCTCCTATATGCATAACAGACGTTGTCATTCTTTTGGTCCTTATTGAGCTCCAACAAAATTGGCAGTATGATTTTTATAGTAAACAAGCTAATCTGTCTTCTGCTGAACTGCTAAAAATGGTTGGCCTTCCATATAGAAGAGACTATAAGAAGGAATCATGTTTTGTTGCATTGGTTCTGGCTGTAGGGACTTTCTCCATTAACACTGACCGCAACTTGACTCTGACCTAGTAGTGGTTCCTAGGACTCTTGATAGTGGATTGAAAGATGAAGTGACCTGCCTAGAGTCACAAAATAGGATTTAAATCCAGGCTTTGGAAGGATAGGAAATTCATGAGGATTATAGGTCCAGAGCCAGAAGTGAACTAAGAGCACATCTAGTCCAACCCTTTCATTCTATAGAAGAAACTGAAACCCAAGAAAATGAGGAGAGGAGACTTCTTGATGCCTCTCCATGATACTGTGACCTTTGTGTCATACTCATGTTTTTCCTCTGTGTAGCTGCTATTAGATTTAATAAAATATACTTTGATTTAAATGTGTGACTGAATTAAAATCAGCTCTTTATCATCTGAATTTTCTCCATAAATAGGTACTAATAGTACAATAAATCTTTTGTGGGATCCACAGAGCAAGAGTTCCTCATTCCAGAAAAGGTTAGAAGCCCTTGGAGTCATTACTGCATGGTGAGACTGTTTAATGGCCAACGCCTCATCTTTGTGTTTTTTTCCCTCTTTCCCATCATAGCCTCCAGCACAGTAGGGACTCAATAAATAGTTAATTAATTGACTCACTGCATGGGAGCTATGAAAAATTTTAGATTAGTCAGTACAATTTTTGGTATATATTGTACCAAATTGAAAATGTTCTTTTTCATGTTTTTTTTTTTCTAATAATATGTAATCAAGACCAAACTTGTTTAAAAAGGAGAGCTTGGGGGGGAAAGTTGAATTAGCAGGGATTTTAATGGCAAATATATATATTTTTGTAGTTGAAAGAATGTGCCTGAGTGCACAAAAGAGGAAGGAAATGGTATATGTGTTTGTGTATGTGTTTGTGTGTGTCATATGCACATGTGTGTGTGTGTGTGTGTGTGTGTGTGTGTGTGAGAACTATATGATATATCCAGGGACAAACCCAAACTACTTACTCCATTCTTCATTCTCTAAATTTAGACTCTCTCTGCTGTACCCACTTTCTCCCATCAGGACAGACTAGAACATTGAGGCAATGAACTTTTCCTCATTCAACCTTTTTCATGCTGTCTTTTAGAATACAAAACATAAAGTGTATAGAAGTCTTTTCTTTAATTTCATTTTTAAATTTTTAAAAAAAAATTTCTTTATTTTCATCCATTTGTACATGTATATTTCCAAGTTACAAGTCCATCCTCCCTTCCCACCCCCCCTCCCCTCAGCAGGGAATAGTCAGGTTAGCATTTTACATACATATTTTGTTGAACATATTTATAAATTAGGGGTGGCTAGGTGGCACAGTGGATAGAGCACCGGCCCTGGAGTCAGGAGGACCTGAGTTCAAATGTGGCCTCAGACACTTCATAATGACCTAGTTGTGTAGCCTTGGGCAAGCCACTTAACCCCATTGCCTTGCAAAAACTAAAAAAAAAAAAAATTCACAAATTAGTAATTTTTGGCACAAGGAATTAGAATTAAGGGAAAGATGCATAAGAAAGAGTTTTTATAAAGTGTTCCTCAGATTCGGAAGGGTTTTTTTTCCCTGTATGTTTTGTTTTTCTTCCTCTGCTTGGGGATAATATAGTTCATAACTGCTCAAATACAGTTGGTCCTAGCTTTCTGGATTGTGGAGAGGAGCTGCTTCCATCAAGGCTGTTCATCTCTCAGTGTTGTCCTTTGTGTGTCCATTGTTCTCTTGGTTCTGCTCCCTTTGCTCCCCTTCAGATCCCATAAGTCGTTCCATGCTTCTCTAGAGTCTGACCATTTGTAGTTTCTTATAGAACAATAATATTCCATAGTTTTCATGTACCTTAGCTTGTTTAGCCATGCCCCAATTGATGGACATCCCAAGTATGTAGAAGTCTTGAGGCATACTCTGTGCAGGGAAAGTCAATAATCTGGAAGGAAACTTCTCACTCTCATACTATAGTAAGTATAGTATATAGTCAGCCAATAAATATGTACCAAACTCCTATAGACTTATTACACACACACACACACACACATATAGTCAGTATGACAAAAAGGTCAAAACTTGAAGGTGATCTTCTCTCTCTCTCTCTCTCTCTCTCTCTCTATATATATATATATATATATATTAGAGATCATATATATATATATATAATGGAGATCATATATATTATATATATTATAATATATATATATATATACATATACATATTATATATACACACATGTAGAGAGAGAGATATCAATCCTATAAGGTCATCCATAGAGATGGTCTATCTATACTGCACAAACTCTTCAAGTAATTACCATCATTCTTTTCACTCTGTGTTGTATAGCGCTGATAATTTTTTATCAACAAACACTTAAGAAATGCCTACTATGCACTGTGGTAAATGTTGCACATACCAAACCCCCCCCCCCCCCCGAAACCAAAGACAGACCCTGCCCTTGAGAAATGTACAGTCTGTTGGAGGAGATAACATACAAATATGCAAAATTAAGTGCAAAGCAGCTATAACAGGATAAATAGGAAGTAATTCACAGAGGGAAGGTACTGAAATTTAGAGTTGTTGGGAAACGTTGCTTGTAGAAGATCTTTAAGGAAGCCTGGAAAGCCTGGAGGCTGAGATGAAAGAGAAGATCATTCAAGGCCTGGTGGAGAGCTAAGAGGATTCTATATACTCTATAATTCAATTTTTTTCCCACTAAAGCTGTTGTGTTATAGTGGCCTAAGGTAGCTAACAAGGAAGCCTGGTGGACAGAAAGCTAAACATGGAGTCAGGAAGCTGTAGTTGTTTAGTCATTTTTCAGACATGGAGTTTTCTTGGCAAATATAGTGGAAAATTCTGCCATTTCTTCTCTAGCTTATTTTCAGCTGAGGAAATCAGGATTAAGTAGACTTGCCCAGGGTCCTCCAGCTAGCAAGTATCTGAGGCCAGATTTGAGCTTAGTCCTCCTGACTCCAGTTGGGCTCTCTATCTATACCATCCAGGTGCCCTGGTGAAAAGACAATGCAAATTCAAATCTGACTTCAGACATTGACTGTTGGTGTCATTTTCTTCATCTGTAAAATGGTGATAAGTTTAGATCCTGCATTGCCGTGGGGCTCAAAGGAGATAATATTTATAAAGTGATTTGTGAAACTTTAAAGGACTTTCTGAATGTTAGCTATGCTGCTGCAGATAGGGCTTGGGTCTTGGACCACCTGGGTTTATGTCTTGCCTTGGATATTTACTAACTCTCTGACTCTGATTAAATCTCCTAACTTCCCTGGGCCTCAGTTTCCTCATCTCTAAAATGAATCTCTAAAGTCCTTGCTCACTTAAAATGTGTGATCTGTGAGGGAACTGGGACTCAGAAATATGTAGTCATTTGCCCAATGTTGCAAGCAAACCCAGACAGGATTTTAACCCTGAGCTTCACATCCAATAGTCTTTCACTGTCAGTGTCATCATTGAAGCCCTTTCCAGCTTCTTGTGCTCTGTTGGCAAAACCTGGCCGGGTCAGATGGTGGGGCTCACCCTCTGTACAATAGTCTTATGTGCCTTAGTTTGAGTTGCTCTTTCCTGTGGCAGACCACAAACTCTGGCAGCTCTGATGAGGCGTGGGGCTCTCTAGGTCATTGTCTGAGCCCTCTGCAATGATAAGTTTAGCATTAAGAGCTGTAAATAATACCTCTCTCTGCTTAAGAACTTAAACTTATCTCAGTTGCCCCTATGTATTGACCACCCCCATTGTGGCAGTCACTGTGCTGGGATTGGCAACACAAAACCAAAGTGAATCTCTCTGCTTTGAGGGAGCTCGGGGTGCCCATGTTATTTTATGAGAGACTCTGTTTCTTTGTGAAGTAAGTCAAGACAGTTTGGAGGAAAGAAGGCACAAGTAGCAAAGAAGGGTGAAAAAGGAAAACATATGATGATGATTTGCAGAAGGGACATTAAAATGACTTAATTCTAAATGTCCAATATGAGTTTTTCCATTTTGTCTTGTTATACTGAACCAGAAAATATGTTCAAGAGGAGTGCAGAGAAATCCAAAAGGGTTAGTCTAAAGGGAGAAACAAAGAGGGAAGCTGCATAGTTAGGACTGGGAGCAATCTTATCAGATCTCTTTTGTATCTCCTCTCAAATGCATGCCCTTGGTCTTTGTTTTAGGCCCCTCTTTCCCCCTTATCCCCTTCTGATCTTATCAGTCCACCCTTTAAGTCCTTTTGAAATCACATTTTCCCAGTATGGGGGAGCTGGCCCAAAGAGGATTCCTTGGAGCTTTATCCCTCTCCCTTCAGACCCAATTAATAGACACAAGGAAACAATGGGAGAGTCCAGATTGAGGGTTTTATATGTCAGTGGAATCTTTAGCCAGATCCACTCAAGGCTCATCTCTTCAGGTTGGAAAGTTATTTCCGCTCAGGTGGATTTGTCTCAATTATGACCTTCATATAGCATCTCTAAAATCAATGAACAGTCAGTAAGCATTGTTAAATGTTAAACTGCTGGGTGGCATCATAGACATCTTTCTGAATTCAAATCTGACCTCAGACATGTCTTGTGTGACCATAGGGCAGTTCACTTCCCCCTGTTTGCCCCAGTTTCCTCATGTGTAAAATAAGTTGGAGACAGAAATGACAAAATAGTATCTCTGCTAAGAGAACCCCAAATGGCATCATGAAGAGTTGGATCCAGTACACTATGTTGGGTCCCAGGGAATTCAAAGAAAATGAGAAATACTTAGCTTCAAGGAGCTGATATTCTAATGTGGGTGAGGGGTGGGATGTCCACAGTCTCATATTCCCATACCAGTAGGTTTTTTTGGCAAGCAGTAGGATTAAGTGACTTGCCCAAGGTCACACAGCTAGGCAATTAGTAAGTGCCTGCAGCTGATGCTCCATCCACTGTGCCATGAGAAGGCAGGAACCTAGAACACAGAATGTCATTCTAGAGAAACTTAGAAAATGAAACATAGAATGAAAGCATCTTAGAACATGTTGGCATTTAGCACATTTAACACATTTTCATTCATTCATTCAATCATTCATATCATATAAGCATTTATTGAAGGAAGAAGGGATATTTAACTTGAAGATGCAAAAGCTTCATGGAAATGAACCACCTTCATCTACTAAGAAAGAATGAGTAAGTTCTGTTTCCACAAAATAATATATTTTGAATTAAAATGAACCTTGGAGATAACATCATTAAACCCTTTTATTTGAAACTGGAGGGAACTAAAGTAAAGAAAAGTGAAATCTGTTGTTTAAGGTCACACAGGTCATGAGTAAAAATAGAACTGGAAATCAAAATCAGGTCTTTGGCTCCAAATCCAGAGATCCTTTTACTATAGTTATCACTCAGTTTTTTATTGCTATATTTTATTTTTACATTTAATTTTTTCTCCTATGTATTTTCTCCTCCTAAGACTTTTATAACATTTTTTTAAGAAGGGGGGAAGACAATCAGTAAAAATGATCAAAATATTGTTAAAAAAGCAAAAAAACTAATGGATATTCTATATCCCTTCTTTCCAAGGCTGGCACGAAGTAGGAATTCTCATCTCTCTTTGTTGGTTCTATGCTGGTTCTTGGTAATTTTGTACCTTTTTTAAAAACTTTTTTTTTGCCATGGTTGTTTCCTCCTTGCAATCATAATGAATAGTTTTTCTTGATTCTATTAACTTCACTCTTTGTCAATTCATGTAAGTGTTTCTATGCTTCTCTGTATTCATCATGTTTGTTCTTTCTTAATGCCCATTCCTAATTCCATTACATCCATGTAACACAAATTTATTTAGCTTTCTTCAGCTGATGAACAGTTACTCCATTTCCAGTTCTTTGATCCCATGAAAGATACTTCTAAGGATATTTTCTACACCACAGCCCTGAAAGGTTTAGGAAGTACGTTATATACAAAATCTCATTTAATCTTCACAACAACCTTGTAAAATAGGTGCTATCTTTATCATTCCCATTTTATAGGTGAAGACGGTGAGGCTGAGGTTAAATGATTTTCCTAGCACACAAACTATCAATTATGCAATCAAAAAGCATTTATTAAGAATACAACAAATAGCTGTTGCCTAATTCCAAATGAAGAGTCCCTTCCTCCTCCTCCTCCTCCTCCTCCTCCCCCCAGCCCTGCCTTGATTCATAGGTTCATAGACCTAGGGCTAGAAGGGACTTTATTTTTTGTTTTTATTTTTTAGGAGGGACTTTAGAAGCATTAATGTTCAACTCATTCATTTTATGGATGAAGAAAGTGAGCTGAGATTAAATTAATTGACTACCATCAGAAAATTAGAGTCAGAAGGACAAGATTTAAGCTCAAGTCTTTCAGGCTTCAGGACCAAAGCTCTATCTCCTGGGCCACCAAGGAGCTCTCTACTTTCCTTGTTATCCTGAATCTTCATTCCTTATTCTCTGTGTCCTGTACTCTCTTCTGCGTCTATGTGGCTATATCAGTCTGTATGATTTCCCTGGTCACTTCTGCTTGGGCTTCTGGGCAGTCAGCCAGCCATTAGAAGGAGAGGCTAAGAAAAAGAACATTAGAAAGAAAGCAACACTAAGAACAGGGAACATCTTGGAAATGGGTAGAATGGAAAGTTCAGTCTTTGTCAGAGGCAAGCTTGGCAGCTTGTATCCTCAGATAGATGTATCTGCGTCTTCCTCAGAATATCGGTTTGACCATCTAAGTTGGGACATGTATGATCACGGATAGCCACATGTGGCATTCTTTCAATAAACATTTATTACATGTTTGCTATTTATAGTCTTTGGCACTGTGCTAAGAGCTGGAGATACAAAAGAAACTAAATAAACCCCCTGCTTCAAAGAGTTTATAGTCTGAAGGTGGGGACTGAAAGTTGGTGAATTGACTTATAGTAACAGGGGAGACTAACTGGACCCTAAGTAGGTGAAGGATCATATTTCGGAATGAGAAGTTGGGAGATAAAGGCAAAAGGAAAAACCTAAACCATAGGAGGAAGTTTTTGAGATGCCTCTATGTGGAGGGTGTTGGGCCTGAAGACTTTACTAGCAGAGGATTTCTGAGGGTTCAGCTCAATCCAAATTGAGACTTTTATAATACCGAAAAGAAGAGAAACTAGAAAAATATCCCAACAGCAGAGCCACGGATGCAAAGATTTTATCCAGTGTAATATAGTAAAATGAGTGTTGGAGTAGCGCCAAAATGATTATTTTGGAATCAGAATACCTGTACTCAAACTTTGACTCTGCCGTTTATTACCTGTATAATGGTAGACCAGTTACTTTTCTTTTCTTCAGTTCAGATTTTGCAATGGTACGTTCCTATGACCTCCCATAAGCAGGCAGGATCCTATTGTGTGAGACTTTCAAAGGAGTCCCTACATTGTCTCATGTAACCTGACCAGTTTTAGACATGCGAACAACTCAGATGTCCAGAGATCCAATTAAATTCACTGAGTTTTTATTAAGCACCTACTGTGTACTGGAAACAAAATAGGAAAACAACTCTTGCATTGTTAAATTTAATTTACAAATAATCTACATTTACTTCCTAAGATTAGAAATGGAGAGAATATGTTAAGCCCTGATATTTTATGTAACCAAAAAGTAACCTAAAACCAAAAATTGGTTAAAAAATAAGTATTGATGAATTTCCAATTTGCTTCCTGGGCAAATCACTTGATTTCTCTGTGTCTCAGTTTAGGAGCTCACACTAAAAATGATAATCAGTTCTCAAAAGCCAAAAGGAAATACTGCTATCACCCCCTTAAGGTAATAGGATTTGTAGAACTTGAAGGAATCTTACGGATCATTCAGCTGTTAATCAGATGGTTAAATCCTCTGGACCTCCTGTATAGTAGTTGCATCATTCAAGGGCACAATTTATAGAATCTAAATGATGCACACATTAGCTGTTTTTGCTTTTTCTTTTGTAAATACTGTGACTAGTACCTAGTACATACTTAATGAATGTTTATTTATCTATGTGAAAGTCTCAGTTTCCTCTGATAAAAAAATGAGGCCTTAGACTCAATGACACTTCTGGTCCCTTGTTTCTATGATGTTATAAATCTTTCAATGCCTCTGCATTTTGATTAGGATTACATTTTTAACATGTACAGGGCACCATGAGTGAGTGAAAGGCTATCTGGATTGTACTATACCCTTTTATGGTGCACATTTTAACAATCAGTCATTGGATGGTCTTGATTTAGATAGCTACTCAGGGGATCTGATTTCATATTTTCACTACTATGAAAAGTTCAAAAAAGGAAGGCAAAGTTAAGGATATATGAGTGAAATGTTATCTAGTGTAATATAGTAAAATGAGTGTTGGAATAGTGTCAAAGATGGGAGTACTTTGTGGAAAGGTAGGAACTTTGTTGGAGGAGCTACATACGCAGTGGTCCAAGTATTCTGAAAAATAATTGGGAATTATGTGAGATGAAACATACCCTTCACCTCAGTGATACTGGTCTTATAGCCTAATGTTGCTAAAGACAGAAAGATTATCTATTCACAAAATGGTCATTGCGCCATTTTTTTTTTCCTCTAGGAGCACAAAACTGAAAACAGTGTAATTGTCTATCAATAAGGAAAAACTAAACAAGCTGCAATATATAGTATAATGGAATATTCTAATGATAAAATTAATAGAAAAGATTTAGATTTAGATTTAACCTACAGACTTAATCTGCTAGCCACACTTCTGATCTTATTCACAAAGAATGACTCAAAATTAGACATTCCCATCTCCCTGCTCTTCCACCTAGGTAGCAGCTAAGTTGTACAGTATTTTAGGTACAAGTTGTCTGATTCTGGGCAAGTCACTTAACCTCTCTGTACCTCAGTTTGCTCATCTGTAAAAAAATGAGCAGTTTAGATTTTGTGTTCTCTAATTTCCCTTCAGGATCTAAATGTATACTTCCATGAACCTGCTAAATATGGTAGTCAACTATATCAGGTGGAGCTGCTAGAGAAATACCAGGCTCTCTGTGACTCTCACAGAGTGGAAAGTGTCCCCTTTTCTTTAGCAGAATCTACAGATGAAATCTATATGGTAAGAACACTTATTGATTTGCCAATAAGAATAAAATGTCCATGAATATACTACCTTAAATCCTATATAAATAGAAATTATAGTCTTGACTTCAGAAGATGCTAGAAATTCAATGCATCCAAAAAATGCTTTTTTGGTATAGCTTTTCTTTTGCAAAGAAAGAGAGCTGGACCCAAAGGTCAAAATGACTTGGGTTTAAATTCTATCCCTGATACTGCCTAAATGGATGGCATTTGCTCACTTAACTTATCTTACAGTATCAGTTCTCCTTATCCATGAAGGGTGGACACTACTACTCTCTAGTTCATCCAGTTATCATGAGAAAGATACTTTGTAGTCTTAAAAATTTGATAAAATTATGAGGCATCGTAATTATTTATGAAATGACCTACAAGGTTTGGACCAGAAGCATGTGAGCCTGACCAGATAAAGGCTAAGTCTGCTTTGCCGGTTCATTGTCCCCATTCCCCCCCCCCCCCCCCCCCGGAAAGATTCTCTATCTGACCTTGATGGCATCAGTTGACCCTGACCTTCCATCCACATCAGCTTCCTGGTTAATGACCTGTGAGCTTTGATTCCAGCTGCTCTCTTTGTACTTTGTTTATTCCCATTGACATCACTTCTAACCCTTCTTTATGACTTCTGACCACTTGGACATCTATGGAAGCCTAGCCCCTAGGGACTCCAAGGACTATAATTTCATATTCTCTGCAGTCAGTTTCCTAGTTCTAAAACACCCAATATTCAACTCGAATAACCTTTCCTAAAATTTCTGCTTGATTTCTGCTTATTTCCAAATTTATTCCCCCACCCCCTCTCTCCCTTGACTGAATGGCCTCCTCCATGCTTCTCTGATGTCTTCAAAAGTCCTACTCTTAGGGAGCTTCCAGGGCTCCACTGTGTACACAACCTCACAAGTAGACAATGGGGTTGAGCACATCTGTTATCTCTCATTCCTCATGCTGCTTTTAACAGGCTTGTGATCTTTGGAGACACAAATCCAGTCTGAGAACTCCAAATCACCATCCCTTTGAAGCCTAATGAAATTTTCTAGACTGAGTGAACTCTCAGTTGAATACAATGGGTTTCTTGAATTTTTCTTAATCCCCAGAGGGACCATCAGGAAGCTCATAAAGTCAGGGAACTTACATCCTTAGAAGGCAATTATGTATAAAATTTTATTATTTATAAAGCTTTAAATGAAACCTCCACAAACAAACTACTTGAATTCTATAGAATTACAATTTTGAATCCCAGATCTTAGAAGTTGAATACATGCAAAGGTGAATATGTCTTTCTTAGGGTTTCTTTTTAAATTTAAAATACCTAAATGACCAAGAATGAAGGTATGTTTCCTGAAGCTTTTCTTTATGTAATAGGATCAGAAGTGACTTTATTAAATGACCAAGATGAAGGATATGTGTCATCTCACATAATTCCCAATTATTTTTCATAATACTTGACCACTGTGTACCTCTTCCAACAAAGTGCCTATTTTATTGAGAATAAAAATTTTAAAATTTAAATTCCATTTAAAATGGCACAATTTAAAGGCAATTACTTTTGTTTTAATCCTGGAGCTTTGCTTTATCTAATTGGATCAGAACTGACTTCACTAAAATGCCAAGAAATGAAGGAATTATTTGTCACACAGAGCCAAGCATACTGACATCACTTCAAGAATGCCAAAGGAGTGGCTGTGATGCCCTGAGTAAGGAAAGACAATTAAGAGGATGTGTGGTTGGCTGTGACCACCAAAGATACCCAGGGCTATTGAGGCCAAAGAATTTTAATGTATGCTGAATAATGGATGGTAGTGAGGTGAGACTGGGAAAAAGGGGGAAGATATGGATGACATTAAGGGAAGGCAGGTCTGGAGGTTTAAGGTAGGTAAGGCAAGTTATGTTGGATAATGAAAGAGACAATGAAATGACAGCTCAAAACATGGTAGTTTGTTCTTAGAAAAATGCAAATGATAGAAATGTAACAAATTCAAAAGTTGAGTCAAAAAGAAGTCAGTAAAATCTGGAGAAGAAATACAAAGTGAGTGAGTGAATTCTGGATAGGGGAGGGAAAAGAGGAGGAGAGAAAGGAAGATAAGAAAAGAGAAGAGGAAAGGAAAGGAGAGATGGAAAAGAAAAGAAAAGCCACTGACCACTGTAGATGTTTTGGTCACAATGATAGCAGAGGAAACAATTGAGCTCATTGAGAATATTTATAAACCAGACAGTTGGATCCATCCTAATTTTCTTGGTTTTACCCAGTTCCATAAAACACAAATAGTAGTTTTATTGTCCCCCTTGTGTTGTTTTACAAGCTTAATGGTGGGGGCTGAGGTTAATGTGCAGTCAGCACTTTAGGACTGGCATTCTTGAAGACATTAGCTCAGAGAACACAGCCTCACCTAAGCTGACTCCCTGAAGCATCTTGTTGCGGGAAATGCCACGCTAGTGATTATGAAGCATGACCTCATACCTCTGGACCAACCACATCCTACCATTACGGTAATTCTAATTGTAGTGAACTGAAGAATCAATGGGAGGAGGGGAAAAAGATCTTCCCTCTAGTAACAGAAATCCAACAAACAAAAAAAATCTTCAAATATTTTTGCAGATCTTTATGCTTCAATATGACTGCCATGGCCCTGGCCAGCCAGAGTTCCCAGTGTTCATTTTCCTTCTCTAATATTTCCACAAGAATTCTGACATACCCTCTCCTGCCTCCATGTGTGAGGATAATCCAATTCAATCCTCTCTCAGCTCCTGAATTAGACTCCAGTGTCATCATAAAAAAGAGACAAATCTGGCAATATTAAAGGAGACTTCCACTGAATGGGATTGCAATCAATTTTTAGTTCCCATTCCATCTTTTACCACCTAAATTGAACTTCCGTTCAGCATCCCTGCATGGATACAATATGTGAATTACATCCTAGCAGGTCTCAGTGATGAGGTTAAATTAGTCCTTATGCATGAGGACATCTCTTTAGTTCATCTGACTTGTTACCCAAACTTTTTTGTATTTTCATATACTTAGCTTGGGACTGTAGTCTTTACAACTGGCTCTTTTCTTTTCTTTGATTTGTCTTCTGGGAACAGCTGGATGTTTCAAGTGCTAGCTGTTTTTATCCTGTTTTTGATTTTTTCTTTTCCATATTATCTTCTCTAATATAAGTTATTTCTGCTTCAGTTCTTTTAAGTTTAAACTTTTTAATTAGATTTACTATACACCAGGTAATCACAAGCACATTAGCCTATTAGGTAATGGCCAAGCTGTTTGCATTCCTTTATCTTAAATCATGACCCATGAATCCCAATTATGTTCAAAATCCTCTTCTTAACCCGTTGTTCCCTATTTAATTCAGTTTTTCTTTTTGGTATCTCTGTATTTTAGTGGACAACCATAAAGAAAATACAAGTTGTACCCCTCTGATTTTCAGTTTCTTGCCAGGATTTTTCATCCTTCCTTTGTGCAAGGGAATTTGTGCTTACATGAATCACTCAAATGGGTTAGTGATCATTCATCTGACAAGTCTGGAAAATTCCATTTTGGTTACTTGATTTTTTTGAGGAGTTGATTGACTTCTCTGAATAGCTTTACTGTCCCTGAATGGGGACTCACAAATCTTCTCCATGTTTCTTTTCTTTGTCTGTTTTTCCTGGAACTTGGTACTTTCTTTCTAGAGAAGATGAGGAGATGATTTCTCCTTGGAGCATTCAACTCCCTCTTTTTAAAAGAAAAGTACTAGTTTTGTTTTTTCAGTATACAATGGCTCTTCTCCATTCCCTCCTCCTCTGAATGGTTTTCTTCTACCTTCCAACCTCACAACATGGTTCAGACAGGTACAGTTTCCCTTCTGTCACTTCATTTTTTCTCTACTTTTTTTCTAATTAAAATCTCACTTTTTTTAAAGGAACACTTTAGATCTTTGAAATTTGGAGTCATACTTGAATCTCTTACTGATGGGAATATACTTCCTAGCTATGTAATTAATCTCTGAGCCTTAATTTTCTCATCTATAAAATGGGAACCCAAACTAGTAACCCTAAAGGATACTGTAAGGGTCAAAAGGTATTGTATATGTAAAATGTCTTAAAAACTTTAAAAAACTAGATTAACACCAGCCGATATTGTTATATGACAGCTCAAGATGACCTGATAAGGGAAGTATGAACTAGTAGGAGGGTCTTCTGACTTCTTTCTGATGAATTTAGCTGGGAGCAGTGGAAATAGCAGAGGATGTGGGTTCAAACTTTGGTTTTGCTACTTAAAACCTAAAGTAACCTTAGGCAAATTACTCTGTGCTCTTTAATGTTTGAAAAGTAAACAGACTGCTAAGTTTCCTTCTCAATTTCATGATTTGCATGGAAATTTTCAATCAGTTGACCTTCATTGTAGATTATGACAGAATTCTGCTTAGAGGAATTTAATCAATTAATAAGCAAGCATTTAAATGCCTATTAGACCTTGCTAGATGAGAGAATACAAAGACAAAAAAAATTGTCCCTGCCCTTAAGGAGACTGCATTCTATTGTGGAAAGCAATGTGCCCACATGGAGTGATATACAAAATATAGTCAACAAACGTTTATTAAATGCTTGCTGTGTACCACAATAGAGAGTTGTAGGGTTTCTTGAAATCAAGAGAGATTAAGGATGGATAAGTAGATTTGAGGATGATAATTGAATTGATGGGAACTGATGAGTTCAACAAATGAAGTAATTAACATAGGAGGAGAGAAGAGGTCCCAGGACAGAACTTTCTGGGACTCTGATAGCTGGGAAGTGTGACTTGGATGAAGAGGAAGTAAAGGAACCTGGGGAATGGTCAGGTAGGTAGAAAGAAAGAAAAATGTCAGGAAAACTCAGAGAGGAGAGTCTTAAGGATAAGAGGATGATTGATTATCAGAGGCTACAGCTAGTTAAGAAGGATGAGAATTGAGAAAAACCTATTAATTGTTACTTGGTTGATTAACAGGAATAATTCTAGACTCAATAGAGTCTAAATGAGTAAATGGGTAAAGAAACCATAGGTGTATATTCAGAAAAGGAACTGGCTTTTAGGAAGAAATAACTTTATCCAGAAAAGATTGTACCATAATAACAGTATTTCATTTTTCATCAGGGTTAATACATAGGCAAAATCAAAGGAAAAAAATCTCAATTTTAGCACAATATTTGATAAAGCATCCTATACTGTTATGGAAAAGATGGAGCATCATGAACTAGACCATAGTATGTTTGAATGGATTTGGAACTGGTCAAAGACTAGTCATTTGTGGTTTGGCATTGCTTGTGTAGAAGATCTTTAGGAAAATGCTCCAGTGACCTATGTTTAACTCTGTGCCATTTAACATTTTAATCAATGACTTGGATAAAAACAAAAATGCCATGCTTTTTTGGAATTTGCAGATGTCACAAATTTGGAATGATTAGCATGTGTACAGTAAGATGGAGTTGGCATCTAAAAGAATTTTGGAGAGACAGAGAGAGCACTGATGGAGTCCAAAGAGATGGAATTCCCTAGGGATCAATGTGGAAATCAACGGTACGATGAGGGAAGCATTGTTAGGCAGGCATTTGTCTGGGAAAACTATCTGGAGTTATTATTGGACAGTAAGTAAATATGAGTATATTATGATGTGGAAAAAAAAAGTCAGCATGAATTTAGCTCCTGCAGCTCTTTTTGCAGTGGCAAAAAACCTGGAAGCCCAAGTGATGGACCATAATTTGGACAGTGGGCAAACCATCTAGGGTTGATGAATGACTGCACCATCATATGATGAAGGGAAGGTTTCCAAGAAGCCTGGAAGACTTCTATGAACTGATGACAAGGGAAATGAGCAAAACCAGGGATACGATGATGTCTTCAGTAGTATTGTGAGGACAGTTTTGAAAGACCTAGGCCTCTGATGAATGTAATGAGCAAGAATAATTCCAGAGGACTCATGACATAACCTCCTAACAGAGAGATAATGAAGTTAGGATACAAATAAAAAAAAATGATTTTGGGGCATGACAAATGTGAAAATTTGTTTTACCTGACTCAGAGCACAGTTCCCTCCTTTTAATTTTTCCTTCTTTCCCCTTCCATAGCCTACATCTGTTTTTTTTTTTTACTAACTGTTTGCTGCAGTTTTTGTTTGTTTGTTATTTTTATTAGGCCACAATGTTTGCTGGAATGTAAACAAAACAAATCAATCATGTGTTTCAATCTGTACTTGGAGTCTTATTTCCTCTCTGTCAGGAAGTACATCATTAGTCCTCTAGAATTGTGGTGGCTTCATTTCATTGATCAGAACCCTCAAGTATTTCTAAGCTGTTTGTCTTTACAATGTTATGAAATGAATTGTTTCCCTGCTTTTGCTCATTTCTTTCCTCATCAATCATACAAATCTTCTGGGTTATCTGAAATTATTCTTCCCTTCAGGAGTTAAGCTTTGGGAGACAGGAAACCCAGAGTTCAAATTCTGTCTCAGATACTGCTATGTGACTCCGAGTTCCCCCTCCTTGCAGTACATTTAATCACTCTGTGACTCAGTTTCCTAATATTTAAAATGAAAGGATTTGGCTTAATGACCTCTGAGGTCTCTTTGGCATTTGGATAAAGTCATAGTGGATAGAATACTAGGTCTGAATCAGGAAGAATCATTTTCTTGAGTTCAAGTCTTGCTCAGTCATTAGCCGGGCAGATCACTTAACCATGTTTGCCTCAGTTTCCTCAACTGTAAAATGACCTGAAGAAGGAAATGGCAAACTTCTCCAGTATCTTACCAAGAAAACCCCACATGGGGTCTTGAAGAGTTGGATGTGACTGAAATGACTGAACCACAAAGGTCTCTTTCAGTTCTAAACTGGAATCTGATGATGCTGTATCACTTGCCCAAGGACAGATGGGTGACATCAGAGGACACTGAACATAAAATCTCCAACTCCATAGTCAGTTCTCTTTCCACTGTAATGTGCTCTTAGCCCAGAGTCCCCAAACTTTAAAAAAAATATATTTTGATGACTCCATTTCAATATAATTAATTTCTTTTGTAATCCTATATATTTAATTTCATTCTTTTTAAAACATTATTTTTAGAAGGGGTCTTTAGCTTCATCAAGTTGACCAAAAAGTCTAGGATGCCAGAGAGTTGAGAACCTCAGCATTGCCTTCTTTTGACAGCATGGCTACTTTTTTACAGGGTTAGAAATAGAAGAAATATGAAAGATTTAGGAATGTTATAGGAAAAATTGTGTTGACTCTGAAACTTTCAAACAAATCCTCTATCTGCTTTTTAAGAATATGAGGAAGGCCAGGTGCCAACATTTTTAAAGTTTGTTACATATTGACTGAGGTTGGGTGGGAAGGGAAGAGAAATGGAAGAACAAGATGGAATGTCATCCAGTTTAAGTTGAATAGAGTAACGATTACTTGAGTTATTGCCGGAAAGTGGCAAGACTGGTAATAAATTCAATGTTCTATTCACTTTGTTCGTGGAAGTGGACATAGAGAGTCTGAAAGGAGCACCAAAGCCAGAGCAGTA